>NC_066583.1:514238244-514581994 GCF_024323335.1 Lathyrus oleraceus
TCTCAGATCTGAAAATTTTCTTCACTTGGTTCTCTCACTTTTTCTTCAATTTTCTTCATACACCTTGCCTTGTTCTTGATTTGTTCATCATCCATAAGCATAATTGAGCATTTTGGAAGCAGGATTCGAAGGATTTCATGCAGATTTGAGGACTGTTGAAGCTCACACTCATCAATGGCAGTTGGAGATTCAAGCAAGATCGTGCAAGATTAAGCTATCATTCCTCATCCATTCATTCATCTAAGCATTGAGGAGCATCTGTTTGAGCTTAGCATGGCCTGAAAGCAACAATTTCACTTCTGCCTCTTCAACAAGGTCAGATTTCGAATGCTTTAATTCTTGAAATAGTTATGTGCATGTTGTAGATCCTTCATCACTGAGTACATTGAGCTTTAGATCATTAATTTCTATGCAGTATTGTGATAGTTATGGTGATTTGAAGTTTGGCATGTGAAACTTATTGTGTTCGATTTGCTTGATACATGTAGAATTAGATTAAATTAAGCATTGATCTGTGATGTATGATGGAAGATGAGTCCAATGATATGTGTATTTTGAATTTCTGTGGATGTTTGTTCTTGAGGATGATGAACATGATGAAGGCGTATGAATGAGCTAGGGTTTTCTGTCCAGATTTCTGTTTGATCTTGTTAGCGCCTGTATTGCATGTGATTTCATGTTAGTGATCATGCAGTGGTCCAAGTCAGCGTGTGCGTGGCCATTTGATTGGATGATAGCGCTTGCATGTGCCACATCAGTTAAGTGAAACGGTGCGTTTCACTTAACTGGCGCGCTAGTTCAAATAAGCGCTCGGTTCGAATCTTGCTGATGTACTTTTCCAAAAGGCCTTTTGTATTATTTCATGTATTCCATCCATTCATGAACCATGCTTTCATATGTTTTTTTTTATTTTTCTTCCACTTTCAAAAATTCATAACTCCATAAATATTCATCCAATTAATGTGTGGTTTTTTGCATCTTGATCCTCATCATGTCTAGTATTTTTTGGATATTTTTCCAGAAATTGTGCACGGCTGAAAATGTTTTGGCTTAGGGTTTGTGTATGCATGTGCTTTTTGGACCTTGCCTGCCATATGCTTTGTGAAATGATGAGTTTTAATCCAATGCTTTTGAAATTTGGTATGCTTAAACTAGACATCTTGCTGGTCATTTTGGTGTTGAGTTTGCATTTTTAGCATTTATGGTTGTTGAGATATGATCTGGTTAATGTAGGTGTGACAATGTGTGTCACACCTTTGCTTTCTCAACTTGTGAATTTTCTTTGCCATGCCAAATGAACTCCAAATGCTCTGATTTTTTGCATGATACATATTATGGATGTTATGGTTGATCATGAATGTTTGTGGAATTTTTGTATTCATTTCTGATTTGTTTGGTATTTTTCTTGCTGGTTGACCATTTGTGAACTTTTGAAGAGTGTTGAACTTCAATGATTTGGGAAATGCTGGTTGTGTATCCTATGAATGTGGAATTTTGAACATTGTTTATAGACATATTGAAGTTTATTATGGCTTTGGTTTGAGGTCTTTACCATTTGTCATTTCTGTTTTAGGATTGCCTTAAGTTGATGTACCAATTTGTGTCTCCTTTGAGCTTGTTTGTGCCTACCTTGCCTTATGGAATTTCTTTGCCATACTTAAGCTTGTCCAAATGCGTTGATTTTTGGTGTGATTGTCATGTTATGTGTTCTGTTTAGCCATGATTTGTCTTGGAATTAATTGAACCATTTTTGAATTAATGTGTATTTGTTCATTCTGTTGCTTCAATGTGGTTCCAACTTGCATGCCTTGCCTTAGTTGATTTGTGAAATGAATTTGGTTGATGCTATGGACATGAGACCTTTTGGATTAGTTTTTTAGTTGATTGAAGTTGATTCATGTTAATTTTTAGCTTCTGTTTTAAATTTTTTCTTCATCTTTGACCCTAGGCTTTGACCTAGTGGTTTGCCTCTCATGTTTGAAGCTTTGTTTCAGGTTACACATTCAAGTTACACAATTGATGATGCCTCATCTTGAGAGCATTTGATATTTGCTTTTGATTACTAATGTGTGTTTTGTAGGTTGATGTTGACTCTCTTGAGTTTGACTTGTGGCTTACACATTGTGTATATTGGTTATCTGTTGCATTAACTGTTGGTTGTTTGTCTGTATAGTATACTAATATGTTTGATGTTTCTACAGGTACATTAGTTGCTTAAGTTCATTTTGAACTTGCTTTTGCTTGGTTGCTTAACCAATTAGGTATAATTTCTCTTCTTCATGTAGTCTGGAAGACCTACTGTTACTTGGTAGGCACCTGTCTGAAGTCCTCCTTAAGAGGCAATGCTTGTGTTTGTTTATCTTTGTGCCAAGCAGGAAAAGTCCTTTGATAAGGCAATTGGCAGATAAAAGAGATGTGTAATCCATCTCCTGCTATCCAGTGTGTCATCCCTTTGCTCACATAACATGTTGATGCATTGTGGATATTAACCAAAGATCTATAGAGTCATTCACTTGTGAAGAAAGTTCCAACTTTCTGAACTCCCACACCTTCTATTATTCAAAGCTCTCCCAGGCCAAGGATAAGAGCTATGAGGCACACCCCTCATCTCCTTTTCATCTGCTTCACCTTAACTCTCAATGTTAAGGTTAAGAGCACAACTTACCCCATTCCAGTTGACTTTAAAGTCTAACCTTGTTTGAGCCTAATTGCTTGTGTATAATGTGTGCTATTTGACTTGCTTGCTTGATTGATTGATTCATCTGTACATGTTTGCTTGTGTGCCTTGTGCATTTATCATCATTAATTGTTCATTGTTGCATGATCATTGTTCATATCTTTGTGACATTTTTGTTTGTCCATTGAGGAATCAATTGTAAGTCCATGTATTGGCCATTGTTCCTATGATTTGGAAGGGATTGAGTGTAAGACCATTTATTGGCAACTTGTATCCTCTTTGCTTATTGCTTTTGTTGTTTGTTGTATGTGAGGATTCAATTGTAAGTCCATGTTGTTGGCATTTGTATTCCTATGATCATCCTGTGGAGATTGGAATAAGTCCAGATAGATTGGCATCTGATATCCATGTTTTGTTTTGCCTTGGGAGATTAGTGTAAGTCCATTGATTGGCATCTGGTATCCTTGTTTATTTTAGGAGATTGGTGTAAATCCATTGATTGGTATCCGGTATCCACCTTTGCCTTGGGAGATTGGAGTAAGTCCATATATTGGCATCTGATATCCATGTTTGTTTTGGTTCTTTGGAGATTGGAGTAAGTCCATATATTGGCATCTGATATCCATGTTTGTTTTAGGAGATTGGTGTAAATCCATTGATTGGTATCCGGTATCCATCTTTGTTTGTGAGATTGGTTTAAGTCCATTGATTGGCATCCGGTATCCACTTGCTTGTTTATTTACTATTGCTCATTGCCTATTCCTAAGGAATCACTTGAATCATCTTCTATATGATTTCAAGAGGTGAACCTCTAAGAAGTTTTACACTCCTTCACCACACCCTTTTTGTTATAATCCCTTTTCACTTGTTGACTTTTAAAACTTGAAATAAATGTTGTGCAAACATCTTCATGTCTTTTCAAATTAGAAACCTGGACCTTAAGTTCTTGACTTTTCAAACTTCATTTTCATAATACTTCTTTGAATTGAATTCTAATAATACTTTGACCATATTTTGTGAATATTCATGATCAATTAACTTCCACTCATTCAATTGTTTTGTGGCTTTGTCCCATCTTGATAAGTTTTCATACATTAGCCATAGGTTTGATTTATCCTAGTTGGTTGATGTTAATCTCACCTCTTTGTCCTTAGTGATTGAATTGTAAGACTTCCTTGCTTATTATAGGGCATGGTCCCTCACTAGCAAGTTGAAGCTTTTCTCACATGGTGGACTTGTTGTTTGTATAAGGTTGAGTTTTATCCCGTGGATAACGAAAGACCTTAGGGCTTTTGTTTAAAATGAACCCACTCATATTTTGGAAATCTTTTAGCCGAACTACGGTGTTTTGATCCTTACCTTCCATGGAAAGGTACGTAGGCAACGGGTTCATCCGTTCAAACACAAAAATAATAACTTGTACATTCTTTTCTCATCTTCCCAATCATGTTTGCACAATATGTCATAAACAAATAAACTTTTTTTATACAACAAGTGTGAAAAGGGCTCCCTAGGAGTACCTAGGACGTTTTGGGTGCCTAACACCTTCCCATTGTGTAATTTACCCCTTACCCAGATTCTCTGATCTTTTCATTAGTTTTCTATGTGTAAAACTTCTTAGGCTTTTGTTCGCTTTTTAGCCATTCCTTCGGATAAATAAAAGTGCGGTGGCGACTCGATTCCTTGTATGCTTTGCTTTTGGTTTAATCAATAAATCATAAAGTGACGAATACACCGCTACAGAAAAGTGGCGACTCTGCTGGGGACATGTTCCTTGGTGGTATTGCCTACTTTTCACCCTTGTTGTGTGATATATTGTTATGTGTTATGTGACGTATTTTTGTACAATTTGGGATAATTGTATTGATTGTAATGTTTGAATTGCTTGATATACAATTGCTGTTTGCTTTGGTGATCTCTGTGAGATGAGTTCTATACCCGAACTCGAGTGCACCTTAGGATAGGAGAATGGCATAGTCTTGTCGACTGGTGTGGAGTATTCCTTAGCTAGTTGACTTGCGAGTCCATTCACTTGGTGGAGGTCATGTTGGATTAATAATGTCACACAAGTTATTTGTGGTTAGGCATTATTCTTTCAATCATGTGCCTTAGAAGCCAAGGACCTTAGTTTACCAAGCCCATCTTGGCCTATTTTAGGACGTAGTGCGGAGGTCGTTCAGATGTCAGATCTGATGCGATTGTTACGCGATACTACACTCATAAGAGTCTCTCTTGAGAATATTTTTGGAATACGAGTATTCGTTCCTCCGATAATATTCGAAAGATGGGACGATGATTATGGGAACCTCTGGTAGAACATGTTTGGCAGGTTTAAACCCTAGTACACTCCCTTTGGGTGGTTCTTAACCGAGACTCCATGCTCGTGACTCTCAGCAAACCCGTGATTCATGGTTGAGTCGTTCAGACAACCTTAATATCAATGGAACTTGGGTGTCGATAAGGTGTAAAACCTAAATCCACCAAAACGGATGGTTGATATTAAGGATGTTTGAGCCGGTTCATGTACCGTTAATATCAATGGAACTTGGGTGTTGATAAGGTGAAAACCATAATCCACCAAAATGGATGATTGATATTAGGGATACTATGAGCTTTCCCATGACCTTTGTCTGGTGTGACTTGCTTGATCCTTGAGTGTGATTGTTGCATTCATGCATTCATCTGCATTCATGTCATCAGAAAGAGAAAATTTTCAAGGAACTTAAAGGGTTTATTTGCAAAATTTTCAGACATGGAAAGACCGAAAAGGCATACAAAGAAGTACAGCTTTAGACAGCCCGATGTGAAAGAGTTAAGGAATCTGACATCTTATGTATTAGATCCCTTGGGTTTCAAAGCTCGGTATGGGAAGCTTCTGCCTCTGTTGACTACTCAGGTTGATGAGGGACTGATGAGTACTTTGGCGCAGTTTTATGATCCTCTGTATCATTGCTTCTCTTTTCCGGACTTCCAGTTGTTGCCTACCTTGGAGGAGTATGCTCATCTTATTGGGATCCCGATTCTGGATCAGGTGCCGTTCAGTGGCTTAGAGAGTATTCCGACTGCTCGAGAGATTGCGAACTTGTTGCACATAGATGAAGACTCGATTAAAGCTAATCTGACTGTCAAAGGTGGAATTCAGGGTCTTCCGTCCGAGTTCCCCGTCACTCAAGCTACCATCTATGGGAAGGCCATGAGTGAGGATGCCTTTGAGGCTTTATTTGTGCTGCTCATCTATGGGTTGGTGTTGTTCCCCAACATCGACAAATTTGTGGATGCGAACGCCATTAGGATCTTTTCAGTTCTTAATCTCGTTCCGACTCTGTTGGGTGATGCCTATGTCTCTTTGCATCTGAGGAATGAAAAGGGTGGATGAGTTATTGTGTGCTGTTTGCCTCTGCTGTATAAGTGGTTTATTTCTCACTTACCACAGACGGTTGCTTTCAAGGAGAACAAGGGATGTCTACGGTGGTCTCAGAGACTCATGTCTCTCACTAATGATGATATCTCTTGGTATGATCGCGTGTATGATACTGTGCAGATTATTGATTACTGTGGTGAATTCCCTAATGTGCCTCTTCTTGGTACATGTGGAGGGATCAGCTACAATCCTATCATAGCACGTCGTCAGCTTGGGTTCCCCCTAAAGGATAAACCTCATAACATTCTGTTAGAAGGTGTGTTCTTTCAGGAGGGTAAAGATCCCCAAGGCCTGAAAGCCAGGATGGTCCGCGCTTGGCGCCATATTCATAAGAAGGGTAGGAATGAGTTGGGTCCGAAGAACTGCATTGCTTTGGAGCCGTATACCTCTTGGGTCAGACAGAGAGCTGTTGTGTACCTTATGCTGTATGATCATCCGAGACCTACACCGTTGGATGTGGCTGGGCCTTCAACCCTTCCCACCCAAGATGTAGAGGAGTTGAGAGAAGAAGACCTTTCACGTGCTTGGATCCGTGAAAGAGAGGAGTTGCTTCACCAGCTTAAGGAAAAGGACGCTCTGATTGAGTTTCTCGAGCATCAGGTGATCGACGATCCGAATGATACTTGGACTTCTCTGCTCCCTCAGTCTTCCAAGTTCTGGAAGAGGAAGTATGATCGACTTGCAAAGGAGAAAGCGGATATGGAAGCAGCCTATGAGAGAGAGATCAAGAAGTTGTGTGCATCTCGTCTTCCAGCATCCCGAGCTTCTAGGGATCCATAGGATGTTTATTTTCCTTTTCCCTTTGTAATGATCAAAAATGATGTACTTCTTTGTTCCAAATATATTTGATGAGATATTTTCCATATGATATTAAATGCTTAAATATTCAAAATTGCAAATAATGCCCTAAAAGGTTCCTTGAAAATAAAATAAAGCATATGCACGAGCATTACATGCATCATTTTACATAAGCAGGTATCTTGTTCTGGTCTTCTTGTCTGTGGCCTAACTCTGTGCTCTTCATTTATTTTGAAGACAAGCTGACTCACCGGTACTATACCAGAGCCAATTCTGCTAGAGTGATGGGTCAACTTGAACAAGAGAACAGAGAATTGAAGGAAGAGGTCGCTCGTCTGAGTGCTCTGATGGAGCAGTTTCTGTCTGCTCAGAATCAACTTTCTCCAACTCCTGCAACTCCTCCCCAGAGGACGGTTATATCTGAAGCCGTTGCTCCGACTGTGCCAGCTGTTAGTGCTCATTTCGTGCCGAATGCCATGCCAGCCGGGTTTCCCTAGGGTATGCCTCCGGGTTTCATGCCAGATATTCCTGCTCCAACTTTTGCTTCTGTGTCGGCATCTAGCCCGGTCCTTGTTGCTCCTCCTCCTGTCGTGCATACCATGCCTAGGGTAGACGACACCATCTATCATTCTGAGCCGTCTGAGGGCCCAGATGTCAATGAGAAGATGGAAGCGATGAAAGATCAATTCCTTGAGCTGCGTAAGGAATTGAAGACCCTCCGAGGGAAAGATCTGTTTGGCAAGTCTGCTGCTGAGCTTTGCCTTGTTCCCGGTGCAAAGATTCCAATCAAGTTCAAAGTGCCTGACTTTGAAAAGTATAATGGGAACACCTGTCCTCTCGCTCACCTGGTCATGTATGCCAGGAAAATGTCTACGCAAACTGATAATGATCAACTTCTGATTCATTACTTCCAGGATAGTTTGTCCGGTGCGGCTCTTCGCTGGTATATGAGCCTTGATAGTGCAAACATCCGATCCTTCAATGATCTTGGTGAAGCTTTCGTCAAGCAATACAAGTATAATGTTGATATGGCGCCTGACCGTGATCAACTCAGGGCTATGTCTCAGAAGGATAAAGAGACATTTAAGGAGTACGCCCAGAGGTGGCGAGAGCTGGCAGCTCAGATCACTCCTCCGCTGGAAGAGAAAGAAATGACTAAGATCTTTTTGAAGACTCTTAGCTCATTCTATTATGAGCGGATGGTTGCAAGTGCTCCCTCTGATTTCACCGAGATGGTGAACATGGGGATGCGTCTGGAGGAAGGAGTCCGTGAAGGACGTTTGTCAAAAGATGAGAGCTCTTCTAAACGGTATGGGGCGTTTAAGAAGAAAGATGGGGAGGCACATGCTGTGTAGTCCCATGCTAAACCAAGAAGACCCTCTGTTCAGAGGAAGCCAGTACGTCGTACCAGTAATCAGCACCAGGTGGCTCATATATCACCTGTCTTCAGAGATAATGCTCAATATCAGCAGCCTAATCAGCATCAGCATCAGCAACAACCTCAGTATCAACAGCAACATCGTCCACAGCAACAGGCTTACCAGCCTCGTGGCAGTACCAGTAATCAGGCCAATTTGAATTATGATAGGAAGAAGATCAGTTTCAATCCCATTCCTATGTCATACGCTGAATTGTATCCTTCCTTGTTGGAAAGGAAGCTGGTTACTCCCAGGGATCCTCCAGCTGTGCCTGCGAACCCGCAATGGTGGTATAAGCCAGACCAACACTGTGTTTATCACTCCGGTGCTCCGGGGCATAACATAGAGAACTGCTTTCCATTGAAGACTAAGGTTCAAGACCTTATGAGATGCGGCATTCTGAGCTTCGAGGACTCAGGCCCCAATGTTACAAAGAACCCATTGCCCGAGCATGGGAAATCAGCGAATATGGTCCAGGGGTGCCCTGGGAAGTACAAAGTCAAATATGTAAGCCATATTCGACGGTCATTGGTCGAGTTGCATCGTTTACTGTGTCAGTACAGTCATATGGAGCATGACCATGACAAATGCCGCATCTGTTCTGTTAATAGACTGGGGTGTCGCCAAGTGCGAAGAGAGCTTCAAGAGCTGTTGGATGAAGGTATCATAGAGATTCTTCAGAACCGAAATGTTGATGAAGATGAACCAGAAGTCGATGTTATCTCTCCTGTGTTCAAGCTGCCTGAGCCTGTTGTCATCCGATATGATGGTAGCAAGCCGAAGGTCTCTCCTTCTCTAATAATCAAGCCTGTAGGCCCTGTGCCTTATTCTTCGGATAAAGCTATCCCTTTCAGGTACAATCCCGTTGCTGTGGAAGATGGGAAAGAGGTGCCGTTGCCTTCAACTTCTGTTACCAATATTGCTGACGTGAGTGGGTTGACCCGTAGTGGTCGTGTGTTTTCTGCACCCCTAAGGCCTCATGTTGTTTCTGATTCCGCTGAGCGCCCGGTTGGGACTGCTGTGAATGTTCAGAATCCGGCACTTGCTGTTGCCAAACCCTCCTCTGTACAAAAGACTCCTGCTTCTTCTGTTGGCCCTAGTGGCATTGTGAATGAAGAGTGTGATGAGATGCTGAGGCTCATCAAAAAGAGTGAATACAACGTTGTAGACCAGCTTCTACAAACGCCGTCCAAAATCTCCGTTTTATCTTTGCTGCTGAATTCAGAACCCCATAGGGAGTCTCTGCATAAAGTTTTGGATCTGGCCTATGTTGATCATGATGTCACCATAGAACAGTTTGACAGTATCGTTGCAAACATCACTGCTTGCAACACTTTGAGTTTCTGTGACGCTGATCTCCCTAAGGAGGGAAGAGACCACAACATGGCTCTACATATTTCTATGAACTGCAAGACTGATGCCATGTCCAACGTGCTGGTGGACACCGGATCATCTCTGAATGTATTTCCAAAAACCACGCTCTCAAAGTTGTCATATCAAGGGCCTCCCATGAGGCAGAGTGGTGTTGTTGTGAAAGCTTTTGATGGGTCGCGTAAGACCGTGATTGAGGAAGTTGATCTCCCAATCAAAATTGGACCAAGCGATTTCTAGGTTACCTTCCAGGTTATGGATATCCACCCATCATATAGCTGTCTCCTTGGCAGACCATGGATTCACGAGGCTGGCGCCGTGACATCCACCCTACACCAGAAGCTGAAATTCGTGAAGAATAAGAAACTGGTCGTGGTAGGGGGAGAAAAGGCTCTCCTGGTTAGCCACTTGTCTTCCTTCTCCTATATTGACGCTGAGGATGAAGTTGGAACCCCTTTCTAAGCTTTATCTATTGATGAACCAATTGAGAAGAAGTCTCCTTCGTTTGCTTCCTACCGTGATGCGAAACTGGCCATTGAATGTGGTGCAGTTGCTGGATTAGGGAAGATGATCGAGCTTGAAGACAATAAATCCCGGGCTGGGATTGGCTATTGTTCTGGGGCATTCAACGAGCACGGTCTGTTTAAGAGTGCAGGTTTCATCCATGCTGATCAATCTGAAGAAGCTGCTGCTATCTTGGAAGAGGATGTAGAGGACTTGAGCAACTTCATCATACCTGGTGGGATCTGTCACAATTGGGTCGCTGTAGATGTTCCTACAGTTATCCATAGATCAGAGTAATGATTCACTTTGTTCAAAACCCTTCTCCCATGCCAAAAGGAGAAGTGATGACATTGTTGGCAGCATATATACAATGATATTTTCATTCAATTAATGCATTATTAAACATTTGTTTTTCCTTTTGTTTTCATTTTTTTGCTTTTGCATGAAATCAGTGATCACAAAAAACCCTAAAAACAAGAATAAAAGCAATCCTTTTCATCTGCATAATGGTTTGCTTGTTTAAATTCTAAAGTTTTTCATTAACCAAAATCATTATGCAGGTTGATTCTAAAACCCATTGAACATAATGATCCAACGCCATCTCCCAATTTTGAATTCCCTGTATTCGAGGCAGAGGAAGATGATATTGAAGGGATTCCTGATGAGATTACCCGTCTCCTTGAGCACGAGAAGAAGATCATTCAGCCGCATCTCGAAGACTTGGAAACAGTCAACTTGGGGTCTGAGGATTGTGTTCGTCTGATTAAGATTGGGGCACTTCTTGAAGAGTCTGTCAAGAAGGGGTTGATCAGTTTGCTACGAGAATATTCCGATATCTTTGCTTGGTCGTATGAAGACATGCCGGGTTTAGATACAGATATTGTGCAACATTTCCTGCCTTTGAAGCCTGAGTGCGTGTCTGTGAAGCAGAAGCTCAGAAGAACTCATCCAGATATGGCAGTGAAGATCAAAGAGGAAGTTCAGAAGCAAATTGATGCGGGGTTTCTGGTGACTTCTACATATCCTCAGTGGGTGGCCAATATTGTGCCTGTGCCTAAGAAGGACGGAAAAGTCCGTATGTGTGTTGATTACAGAGATTTGAATAAAGCTAGTTCGAAAGATGATTTTCCTCTACCACACATTGATATGTTGGTAGACAATACAGCCAAATTCAAAGTCTTTTCCTTTATGGACGGATTTTCCGGATATAATCAAATCAAGATGGCACCCGAGGATATGGAGAAGACAACATTCATCACACCTTGGGGAACATTCTGTTATCGAGTGATGCCCTTCGATTTGAAGAACGCCGGAGCCACGTATCAACGAGCTATGACTACCTTGTTTCATGATATGATGCACAAGGAGATAGAAGTCTATGTTGATGATATGATTGCTAAGTCCCGAACGGAAGTTGAACATGTTGAGCATTTGTTGAAGCTTTTTCAGCGTTTGAGGAAGTTTAGACTTCGCCTGAATCCGAACAAATGTACATTTGGAGTCCGTTCCGGCAAGTTATTGGGTTTTATTGTCAGCGAGAGAGGTATTGAGGTTGATCCTGCCAAGGTCAAAGCAATACAAGAAATGCCTGCGCCCAAAACTGAGAAGCAAGTCCGAGGTTTTCTTGGCCGCTTGAACTACATTTCCAGGTTTATATCCCACATGACTGCCACATGTGCGCCGATATTCAAGCTCCTCCGAAAAGATCAGTCTCATGATTGGACCGAGGATTGTCAGAAAGCTTTCGACAGTATCAAGGAGTATCTGTCTGAACCTCCGATTTTGTCCCCGCCTGTGGAAGGAAGACCTCTGATTATGTATTTGACTGTTCTTGAGGACTCGATGGGTTGTGTACTCGGTCAGCAAGATGAATCTGGGAAGAAAGAATCTGCTATATACTACCTCAGTAATAAGTTTACTGATTGTGAGTCTCGGTACTCAATGCTTGAGAAGACGTGCTGTGCTTTGGCTTGGGCTGCTAAGCGTTTGCGCCAGTACATGATAAATCATACAACTTGGTTGATATCTAGAATTGATCCAATTAAGTATATCTTCGAGAAGCCTGCTTTAACCGGGAGGATTGCCCGTTGGCAGATGTTGTTGTCTGAATATGATATTGAGTATCGAGCTCAGAAAGCTATCAAAGGTAGTATCTTGGCTGACCATTTAGCGCACCAGCCGATTGAAGATCATCAGTCTGTTAAGTATGACTTCCCTGATGAGGAGATTCTGTACTTGAAAATGAAAGATTGTGATGAGCCTACACTTGATGAAGGTCCGAAACCTGGTTCCAGATGGACGATGGTGTTTGATGGCGCTGTAAATCAGTATGGAAATGGAATTGGGGCAGTAATCATTACTCCTCAAGGTACTCATATTCCGTTTACAGCAAGGCTAACTTTCAAATGCACGAATAATATGGCGGAGTACGAAGCCTGCATTATGGGACTGGAAGAATGTATTGATTTGAGAATCAAGCATCTTGATGTGTATGGTGATTCGGCCCTCGTTGTTAATCAGATCAAAGGTGAATGGGAGACAAATCAGCCTGGTCTCATTCCATACAGAGATTATGCAAGAAGGATTTCAACTTTCTTTACAGAAGTTGACTTTCATCATATTCCTCGAGAGGATAATCGGATGGCAGATGCTCTTGCTACGCTGGCTTCAATGATTGTCGTAAAGTATTGGAATGAAGTTCCCAATATCGCCGTGATGCGCTTGGATAGACCAACTCACATATTTGCAGTTGAAGAAGTGAAAGATGAAAAGCCTTGGTATTTTGATATCAAGAATTTCCTCCAGAACCAGGTCTACCCGCCTGGGGCATCTGTGAAAGATAGGAAAACTTTGAGAAGGTTGTCAGGCAGTTTCTACCTCAGTGGTGAAGTACTGTATAAGAGAAATTTTGACATGGTTTTGCTTAGATGCGTGGATAGACACGAAGCAAACCTGTTGATGACTGAGGTCCATGAGGGTTCATTTGGTACTCATTCCAATGGACATGCCATGGCTAGAAAGATGTTGAGAGCAGGCTATTATTGGCTGACAATGGAGTCTGACTGCTGCAAGTATGTGAAGAAATGCCACAAGTGTCAGATTTATGCAGATAAGATTCATATTCCTCCGACACTTCTGAATGTGATTTCATCACCATGGCCTTTCTCTATGTGGGGAATTGACATGATTGGCATGATTGAACCGAAAGCGTCCAATGGGCACAGGTTTATTCTCGTAGCAATTGATTACTTCACCAAATGGGTTAAGATCGCATCGTATGCGAATGTGACCAGGCAGGTGGTTGTGAAGTTTATCAAGAATCAACTGATTTGTCGTTATGGTGTGCCAGATAAGATCATTACTGATAATGGATCTAATCTGAATAATAAGATGATGGATGAGTTGTGCGCTGAATTCAAGATTGCACACCATAATTCCTCTCCTTACAGACCTAAGATGAATGGGGCTGTTGAAGCGGCTAATAAGAATATCAAGAAGATTATCCAGAAGATGACAGTCACGTACAAAGATTGGCATGAGATGCTGCCATTTGCTTTGCATGGTTATCGTACATCTGTACGCACTTCAACAGGGGCAACCCCTTTCTCTCTTGTTTACGGCATGGAGGCTGTTCTCCCAGTAGAGGTGGAGATCCCATCAATGCGAGTCTTGATGGAAGCCAAGTTGACTGATGCTGAATGGATTCAAAGTCGTTATGACCAGTTGAATTTGATTGAAGAGAAACGATTGACTGCCATGTGTCATGGTCAGTTATATCAGCAGAGAATGAAGAAAGCATTCGATAAGAAGGTCAAGCCTCGTGTGTTCCGAGAAGGTGACCTCGTGCTCAAGAAAGTCTTGTCTTTCGCGCCCGATTCCAGGGGCAAGTGGACTCCAAACTACGAGGGTCCATATGTTGTTAAGAGAGCCTTTTCAGGCGGTGCTTTGATGCTTACAACAACGGATGGGGAGGATTTCACTCGTCCTGTGAATTCAGATGCAGTCAAGAAATACTTTGCCTAAAAAAAGAGTGTATGCAAAAGAAAAACAGAATAGCTCGCTAAGTTGAAAACCCGAAAGGGCGGCTTAGGCAAAAATGAGCGTCTCGGTGGAGAACCCGCAAGGGCGATCCAGGCAAAAGTTAGAGACATAAAAAAAAAATTTGCATCCCGCTAGATTGAGTACCTCACCCTGGGGCAATCTAGGCAAAAATTAGGGATTTGGCAAGTAACCGCATCCTGATAAGACTTTCTGTTCCACAGCCGTCTGATCGTCAGAGATTCTCGATTCATCGTCAACTGAAGCTTCGAATACATCGAGATTCAAATTGGTAGAGAAAGGATCATTATGTTCAATGTAGCCCTCTTCCAATATATACCATTGATTTCAAATTTGTACAGATCTATGGAGTCTTGCCATTTGCAGGCTACCATTCCATCAAATAAATTTGAGCTGTTATCCAATTATTTGCACTCTTATTTGTTTCAATTCAACAAATGTTTTGCATTGTTTTAATTGATAAAATGTCATTGTTTTAAACAAATAAATTTTTCCAAATTTTGTTGTTTTAAACAAAGTGAATATTCACAATGATGAAAGGATACTTAAGAACTTCTCAGTGCTCTCCCGAGGGTGGCATGATTTCCAACAGGTAGGACATTTGTTCATATTCCTGGCTTGGTTGTGTCCTCCTTCTCCAGATTGTTGTTGGGGTTGTTCCCCAAGCAAAGCTTTTGTTGGGGTTTGTTCCCCAAGCAAATGTTGTTGAAGACCTAGTTTTCTTCTCCAGCAGTAGTCTCTCCCCAGCATGGATGTTTTCTTTGGAAGATTCAGTGATTGATTGGGTTGATACCCCAGTGCTTCATCCATTTTCCTCAGCTTAGTCCGCAGAGTTGATGTTGTGGCAGTTTCTGCCTATTGAAAGCTCTTTTGGATCCCCAGTAGGGTCGGTTGGTGATCTGTCATCCTGGGATTAGGCTGATTTCCTGATTGTTTTTGATCCTCAGTAGAGTGGCTTGTTGCAGAATCTACTTGTGTGGTCTATTTTTCCTTCAGTGGGTGTATCCCCGATGGAGTGTCTATGTGTGTTCTCCCCAAGTAGAGTGACTTGTTGCAGAATCTACTTGTGTGAGCTGTTCTCCCTCAGTGGGTTGTTCCCCAGCGGAGTTATTCGGAGTTGCTTTCATAACAGTTCTCACTTGTGCAGTGAACTTTTGTTTCTCAGTTGATACTGAGAACCCCCTTGCAGATATCTCGGGATTTCTCCGTTTACCCAACAGATTTGTCTTTGTGGCTGTTTATGCTTGTTGTGGACTTTCTGTGCCCTAGATGGGATGTTTGTTGAGCCATCACTCAGAGATTTTTGTGATTTCCTGATATCTCTGATCTTTTGCCTCCCCGCAGATATTGGATTTTTAGCATGGATCTCCAGCAGATTGGCTTTCCAGTTGGTTTTTTCCCTGGAAGTATAGTACCGGGCGTTTGATTCCTGGACCTGTTTGTGTTAGATATGTCTGTTTTGTCAACATTCATCAAACATAAGTTACGCATATTCATGCATATTCATAAACATTCAGATATTCATGTTGCATTGTTTGCCATATATCTTTTGTTTGTTGTTCTCTGCTATTGGTAATATAGATCTCTTCATTAGATCTTCCCAAGCAGATGTCGGGTGTCTAATCTCTCAACATAGAGTCAGCCCCATAAGCAGAAAGTGTCTGTCTTTCCTTCTGTAGTTCCCCACTGAGATATATCCTCGTGGATGACGGTTTCTTCTGTTTCCTCCCAACACATGTATTGGGATGGATGTTCCTATTTGAGTTATATCCTCATTAGGACGGGTCTTGATCCAGTTTGCCTTTCGGTTTGACCTCGAATTGGCTACTTGTCAACTGTTTCTTGTACTTCCCTGTGGAATAAATGAATGAATTGCCCAGCAACCGGCAATAATTCTTTTTATCCCCAGCGGAGTTGTTGGCCTCTACCCTTATACCGGTAGTTGTAAGTCCTATGTTCTTGCCTTCTTGGCGGAATTTGTGGTTATATACCTTTTATTCCTCGGCAAGAGTGGGTGGTTCGTTATAAACCCTATTTTGTTTCCCGTGCGGATTTGTGATTCTTTTGTTCCCCACGCGGAGTTGTTGGTTTTCTACCCAGTATTATTCGGTGGATGTAAACCCTACTTGTTTATCCCTCATCAGAGTTGATGGCTACTACCCCGTATTCGGTAGTTGTAAGTCCTATCTCTTTTCCCCTAGCAGAAGTAACCTTTGCGGTTCGTTCTGGTCGACGGTGGATTTTGTGCTGTTGTGGTTTTATCCCCAACGGAGTCTGTGCTTTCGTGTGGATGATTGCCGTATGCCAGCAATCCTATCCCCAGCCGAGTCTTTGGTTTTCTACCCGGTAGTCAGTAGTGTTAAACCTCTTGTTTCCTCAGTCAGAGATTGTTGGTTTTCTACCCCGTATTCAGTAGTTGTAAACCCTAATCCCTCCCCTTTACAGAGTTAACTTTGTTGTTCATCTTAACCGATGATGGTTACTCTTTGTGGTTATCTTCATCTGATGTTCGATGTTGATATTCCTTCCTTGCTTGTGGATAATTGTCGGTTGCTAGCAATTATATCCCCAATAGTCTTCTGGATCATTGCCGTATGCTTGCAATGTTATCCCGTTTGAAGTCTCCAGTAAGTCCTTGTGGATAATTGTGTTTATACAATTCATCCCCAGCGGGTCTTCTTTCATTTACCCTTTTGTTGGTAATGTTGTTGCTCCCTTTGATCGGTCATCATTATATACCTAGTTTTGGTATCCCGATGCCTTTCTGTTCGGTTGATTTATCCTTTATTAACCCAGTAACCGGTTGTGGATAATCTTCCATGCGAGTATGTTATCCACGTTCTGACGGTAATGGATAATATATCTCATGCACTCTTCAGTCGAAACTTGTTGTGTTTCCCCGATCGAGTAAGATTCGCTATTCCTTTTGCGGAATCGAATGTTCTTTGTTCTTGGATAATTGCCGGATGCTTGCAATTTATCCCTTTGAGTTGTCTTTCGTTTACCCGTATGCTTGGTATCGATTGTCTCTCTCTTTGGTTAGTTACCTATTATATACCCAGTAACCGGTATCTTTGGTGTCTCTTCCTTTCGAGGATATTATTCACGTTCTGACGGTAATGAATAATATATCTCATGCGCTCTTTGGTTGGAGTCCTTTGTTGATTTTCCCCAGTAGAGTAAGATTCGTATTCTTTGTAGAATCGAATATCCATCCTTTCGGATGATGAGTGTTTTGGCAGTATAAAACCAATCCACGTTTTCGGTAGGTCACCTATTATATACCCAGTAACCGGTATCCCTGGTGTTTCCTTCCATGCGAGTGTATTATCTACGTTCTGACGGTAATAGATAATATATCTTATGCGAGTATTTTATCCACGTTCTGACGGTAATGGATATTATATCTCATGTGCTCTTTGGGTTTGTGTCCCCAATTGAGTAAGATTCGTCTTCCCGTTGTGGATTCGAATGTCCATCCTGTAAGTCGATTTGCTTTTTCAAGCCCTCCTTTTGGATGATGAGTGTTTTGGCAGTAAAAACCAATTCACGTTTTGGTCGGTCACCTATTTTATACCCAGTAACCGGTATCCTTGGTGCTCCTTCCTTTCTGCTCCCTATTATGACCCTGGTCCCCTGTGGAGTCAGATTTCCCTGAGTTGCTGTACCTTTTGCAGGTTTTTCTCAGATGTTTGGATTGATTGATGTCTCTCACCCTTATACCGGTTTTAGATATTCATTCTTTCTGAGTTTTGTTACCCTTATACCGGTAACACCTCATCTTGTTGCTTTTCCCCAGGAGAGTCTCTTTGTTAGACATTTCCCGTTGGAATTCTTGTTGTGATTTTACCCTTTGCTGTATTGGCGTTTTCCCCAATATAGGCATTTTTCCCCGGCAGGGAGGTTCTTTGTGAATCTTTTCCTGGTCCGAGTCCGGATTTTTATCCGAAGTATCCTTTGTGGATAGCTTGAGTCAGATTGAGTCTTTCCATTGGAGGTGTTTCCCTTTGGGATTTTCTTCTTTTCCCCAGTTTGAGTCCTTCACTTCCCAGTGAGGTCTCTAGTCCAGTCGTGTCTCATTCACACAGTGTCAGTTTGTCCCCTAATTCAGAGTCGTGTCCTGCCCACGCATGCTTTTTCTTTCTATCCCCAATAAGAGTCCCCGTGAGAGTCTTGTTAGAGTCTCTGTTCCTAGTGAGTGTATTACTCTGATGGATTGTCTTTCCTTCTTTTGTGGACCAGTATCCCCACAGGGGTCGTTTTCTTTTACATGCATACATTTGCATCATGAGGTCTCTTAGGGACCAAAATTTATCTCATTACTGTTATTTAAGCCCATTCTACCGCGTCGAGATGAAGATTTCTAAACTTCACTTCTCCGGCTAGAATGACCTTAAATAGGGGCATCTGTAAGACCCCAATTTTGTCCCTAAGATCCCTCATGGCATCATATCATATCATATCATTGCCTCAAGGATCTTTGTGCACCTTGCTTCCTTCCCTGTGGGTGGGTTGTCTTTTGAGAGTGGTTCTTGATCACCAAGCATGTTTGGCATATGTATATCATTGCTTTTCATTTGTTTACTAACCAAAAGTACAAAAATATGTCATCTAACCTTGTCACTTGCAGATGAAGCAATCTTAGGTCAAGACAGTCAAAGGCATTCATTGAGCAATAGATGGTGGTCATTCTTGAGAATTTGGGCACCATTTATCATTCACAAGACTTCATATGAACCATGGTATCATTTTGAATCAAGATCCCAAGTGGTAGAGGCTTGAATTTCATCTGAGCATGGTCAGGTCAACTAAAACCCTAGAAAAGTCAACACAAGTCAACTGTGCATTCAGTCATGGATTTGATGGTGGGAGATGGTTAGAGAGGCCTCATTCATGTCCATACAAGTTTCATTTGACATTCCAAACATCAACAATGAAGAATTTGAGGTCAGATGAAAAGTTTCCAAAAATAGTAAGTGACTTGTAATTTGAAATTGCCAAAAATGGAAAGGTCTTCTTCTCAAGTTTACATCATCAAGAAAGCTTCAAATGAAATTTTGTCCAACATGAAAGTTGAAGATCTTGTTCTCTCCTTTCCAGAAAGTCCAAGATCATGAATTTCTCATGTATGGTTAAGGAATTATGATCAAAACATGGCCAAGTGAATTTGAACTTCAAACATGCATAACTTTTGAACCATAAGGCCAAATGAAGTGGTTCTTTTTGCAACATTTCTCTCTTGACATGAACTATCCAATTCACATATCATAAGCCATGCATTTCCATCACAAAAATATTTGACTTTTCATTTGAATTTTGGAGGGAAAGTTTAAATTCAAAAATTATGCATTATCCACACATTCCATCATTTGCATTTGGCTCCAAATTGGTTTTTCAAGTGAATTAACACAGAAATCGTGCACTGTTCCATTGCTTTTCCACACATGAGGTGCATTGGCCAATTTGCATAAACACTTGGTTTTCATTAATTACACTTGCATTGCTTAATTGTGATTAACAAACTTGATTAGCAGATCATATAAAAGGCAAAGCATAACAGAATTCATCATCAACACTTCATAATTCTCAGATCTAAAAATTTTCTTCACTTGGTTCTCTCACTTTTTCTTCAATTTTCTTCATACACCTTGCCTTGTTCTTGATTTGTTCATCATCCATAAGCATAATTGAGCATTTTGGAAGCAGGATTCGAAGGATTTCATGCAGATTTGAGGACTGTTGAAGCTCACACTCATCAATGGCAGTTGGAGATTCAAGCAAGATCGTGCAAGATTAAGCTATCATTCCTCATCCATTCATTCATTTAAGCATTGAGGAGCATCTGTTTGAGCTTAGCATGGCCTGAAAGCAACAATTTCACTTCTGCCTCTTCAACAAGGTCAAATTTCGAATGCTTTAATTCTTGAAATAGTTATGTGCATGTTGTAGATCCTTCATCACTGAGTACATTGAGCTTTAGATCATTAATTTCCATGCAGTATTGTGATAGTTATGGTGATTTGAAGTTTGGCATGTGAAACTTATTGTGTTCGATTTGCTTGATAAAACAAAGTGTCAACAACCGTACCAGTCTATATATGACGCATATGGCTCATGACCAACAAGGGTACTCCTATAAGCATATCATCTAGATTTACTCTCTTCTACTGCCACCCGTATGAACTGAAGCATTTATAAATTTATACGCTCATTATCGAATCAGGAGTTCAACAAACTCCTATACTTATAGGCCATTGACCATAAATATAATAGTCAACTATCCGGAGTAGCGTATGGATCACATATCATCCTAAACTATCTCATGAGAACTATATCTCGTGATATCCGTGTATAGAGCCAAAACTATACATCGTGACTAGGATAGTCACATGATCCACATACACAACTGAGATGGACATCTTATCCCATACACCTATATATAAACCTACAAACCCTAATTGCAACGGTCCCCTCATTCGAGTCTAGTTTATGAGATCTTCGACATTCTACTAAATTTTGTGAGATTCCGGAACCATTTTGGGTTAGATACCCAGTGTATGCAGTTAGACATCTCAATCCCCTAGATGTTTTATAGTCAGTTAATTGAAAGGTCTTCACAAGCCTTTCTGGTTATCAGTAATCAACACGAATATAAGCATATAAAATAACTTTGGATGTTCATGATTTTCCTACCTCAAACATAATTAATCTAGGTTTTCCCTGCAACACTACTAGTATCATGTAACCATAATCATATTTATTATGTTACTATCTTGTGGTACTAACCAATAGGGTAGTCCATCACGTAATACGATATTCACCATCTCTCATCCAACTCTTAGTTTAATCCTATCTCGAACGATTGATTTACACTTAAACGCATAGAAAATACAACATTTATAACAAAGAAAATATGCCTCTGTTAAAATTAGATTATATTTTTTTCATCAACAATTATTTATTGGGTATGAAAGTTTTGATTAGATAAGTTTTGGATCCTTCTCAATATTTAGTATTAAACTATTATGACAATTGTAAACACTAGCAATCCTTATCAATGTTTTTTTAATCTATGACGAGTTCATATATTTCATATCATCCAAGAAATATGGCACTAATTTGTAACATAGATTGTTGGTGAGAATTTATTTTCATTTTAAATTGAATTTATCGATAATTGAGGTTTACAGATTTCCAACGTTACAAAAACTCCTTACAGCTTCTAATTTTCAAACACAAATTAAGGTGCAGCTTTTAATTTTCAGTGATATGAATGATACACCGTAGCTTCTTAAATAAAACAACAACAATTATCTTGACCACCCGAAACCAACATTGTCCACCTTTTTGAAATCCCTTTCTAAGGCATTATGTGCCACAATTTGAATTACAAGTATTTACGCAACATGCTGCTGGTGGTCAATTTCTTCCATAAGGGCAATCTATCGTAGCTGGAGTGTCCAAACTAGTAACAGATCCTGAAATAAAAAAATTGTATAAGTTATTATGCACACAAAGTTGTTTCTTTATATTTTTCAAAGTTTGCACCCGATATTATCATTACTTCATCAAAAGTTGGTGAATCACGTAGATCTAACAACTAAAGCTAATGTTTCTCTCTCTATGAAAAAAAATTCTAAGGATACAAATAATAAAAATTCTTAAATTAAAACGTAAATTGTTTCATCAAAATAAAAATGTATTAAAAGAGATATAGAAAAATTCCTCCCTTTACCTGAATTCAAAATCAAAATAATACATAAAACACCAAAAAGATAAGAAGATTGACAGCTTTGAGAAGTCATTTTGTTGGATTTCACTTTATATTTTCTTGTGTGTTACAAGACTAAAATGATATGCATTATATAGACAAAAAAAATTAGATGGAAATAAAAATTATTATTATTTTATTTTATTAAATTTCATTCAAAGTTAATAATCATATTTTGAAGATTTATTGTATTATAAGACTTTTTAAAGATGCACATGTCAAAAACAATTGAATAGAAATATTAATAAAATTTAAAAATTAAGAGAAAATTATGTTAATTATTCAAATATAATTAGTAAGTAATAGTAATGGTAGACATATATTAATTAGTTAAAATAAGAATTGTCATTGTTTTTAAAACTTCGTGGTTTTACTATGACAATAGTTTATTTAAGATCCAAAATAGGGTCACCATATGTTCCTGTACCTACAAATATTCATTGAGTGTTTATTGAATATTGATCACTAGTTCAATAATAAAATAAAAATATTAATTACAATAGTTATTTTATAAAATAAATTTTAAAAAAGAAAATAGTAGGTCAATTAGTCATAATTAATGTAATATCTACTAGTTACATGTCTAGAATAATAACCAGTGGTATAAATACTTGGTATGGAAAAACATCAATTGAAATATATAGAAGTGGGCCAGAATAAAATTTTCACAAAAATAGAATTAGGATAAATAATATATCAATGACCGAACAAAATCTTTAACATAAAAGATAGACACTCCATCATATCCCCGATGCCAAGTCCATAGTTTCGAGTCCGAATCAATTACCTGCTAAATCCAAAATAATACAATAACATGGGATGAGATACTAATTTTAGTAGGTTTCTGATATAAACAATTGAATCTCTGACTACCCTGCTACCCAGGTCAAGGTCTACTTGAAAACTCTATAGGATATCTCAACCCAATCCCACACGAATGAGTTTTAACTATACACCTCACGATCATCTCATTGGCGTTGTACATCTATTTAAACACTCAAGATTCACATACTGAAATAATATACTTATCCTACCACGGTTCTCCAACTGATATGTAGATAATCTGTTATCCAAGCCGATAGGTATGCTTTGGTGTTACGTAAATCCCGACTCAGGCGTTTATGTATTGTGACCAACTAAAACACTAACAAATCAAACAAAGTGTCAACAACCGTACCAGTCTATATATGACGCATATGGCTCATGACCAACAAGGGTCCTCCTATAAGCATATCATCTAGATTTACTCTCTTCTACTGCCACCCGTATAAACTGAAGCATTTATAAATTTATACGCTCAGTATCGAATCAGGAGTTCAACAAACTTCTCTACTTATAGGCCATTGACCACAAATATAATAGTCAACTATCCGGAGTAGCGTATGGATCACATATCATCATAAACTATCTCATGAGAACTATATCTCGTGATATCCATGTATAGAGCCAAAACTATACATCGTGACTAGGATAGTCACATGATCCACATACACTATTGAGATGGACATGTTATCCCATACACCTATAAATAACCCTGCAGACCCTAACTGCGACGGCCCCCACATTTGAGTTTAGTTTATGAGATCTTCGACATTCTACTAAATTTTGTGAGATTCCATAACCACTTTGGGATATAAACCTAGTGTATGCAGTTAGACATCTCAATCCCCTAGATGTTTTATAGTTAGTTAATTGAAAGGTCTTCACAAGCCTTTCTGGTCATCAGTAATCAACACGAATATAAGCGTATAAAATAACTTTGGATGTTCATGATTTTCCTACCTCAAACATAATTTATCTATCTGTTCCCTGCAACACTACTAGTATCATGTAACCTTAATCATATTGATTATGTTACTATCTTGTGCTACTAACCAATAGGATAGTCCATCACGTAATACGATATTCACCATCTCTCATCCAACTCTTAGTTTAATCCTATCTCGAACGACTGATTTACACCTAAACGCATAGAAAATACAACATTTATAACACACAAAATATGCCTCTGTCAAAATTAGATTATATTTTTTTCATCGACAATTATTTATTGGGTATGAAAGTTTTGATTAGATAAGTTTTGGATCCTTCTCAATGTTTAATATTAAACTATTATGACAATTGTAAACACTAGCAATCCTTATCAATGTTTTTTTAATCTATGACGAGTTCATATATTTCATATCATCCAAGAAATATGGCACTAATTTGTAACATATATTGTTGGTGAGAATTTATTTTCATTTTAAAGTGAATTTATCGATAATTGAGGTTTACAGATTTCCAACATTACAAAAACTCCTTCTAGCTTCTAATTTTCAAACACAAATTAAGGTGCAACTTTTATTTTTCAGTGATATGAATGATACACCATAGCTTCTTAAATAAAACAACAACAATTATCTTGACCACCCGGAAACCAACATTGTCCACCTTTTTGAAATCCCTTTCTAAGACATTCTGTCCCACAATTCGAATTACAAGTATCTACGCAACATGCTGCTGGTGGTCCATTTCTTCCATAAGGGCAATCTAGTGTAGTTGGAGTGTCCAAACTAGTAACAGATCCTGAAACAAAAAAAATGTATAAGTTATGATGCACACAAAGTTGTTTCTTTATATTTTTCAAATTTTGCAGCCGATATTATTATTACTTCATAAAAAGTTGGTGAATCATGTAGATCTAACAACTAAAGCTAATGTTTTTCTCTCTATGAAAAAAAATTCTAAGGATACAAATAATAAAAATTCTTAAATTTAAACGTAAATTGTTTCATCAAACTAAAAATGTATTAAAAGAGACATAGAAAAAACTCATCCCTTTACCTGAATTCAAAATCAAAATAATATATCAAACACCGAAAAGATAAGAAGAGTGACAACTTTGAGAAGTCATTTTGTTGGATTTCACTTTATATTTTCTTGTGTGTTACAAGACTAAAATGCTATGCATTATATATACTAAAATTTACTTTTAAATGGAAATAAAAATTATTATTATTTTATTTTATAAAATTTCATTCAAAGTTAATAATCCTATGTTTGAAGATTTATTATATTATAAGACTTTTTAATGATGTACATGTCAAAAACAATTGAATAGAAATATTAATAAAATTTAAAAATTAAGATAAAATTATGTTAATTATTCAAATATATTTAATAAGTAATATTAATGGTAGAAATATAATAATTATTTGAAATATGAATTGTCCTTGTTTTTAAAACTTCTTGGTTTTACTATGACAATATTTTATATAAGATTCAAAGTTAAAACTAGGGTCACCATATGTTTCTGTACCTACAAATATTCATTGAGTATTTATTGAATATTGATCACTAGTTCAATAATAAAATAAAAATATTAATTACAATAATCATTTTATAAAATAACATTTAAATAAGAAAATAGTAGGTCAATTAGTAATATTTAATGTACTATCTACTAGTTACATGTCTAGATTAATAACCAGTGGTATTAATAATTGGTACGGGAAACATCAATTCAAATATATAGAAGTGGGTCAGATTAAAATTTTCACAAAAATAAAATTAGGATAAATAATACATCAATGAGTGAACAAAATCTTTAACATTAAAGATAGACACTCCATCGTATCCTCGATTCCAAGTCCATAGTTGCGAGTCCGAACCAATTACCTACTAAATCAAAAATAACACAATAACATGGGATGAGATGCTAATGTTAGTAGGTTTCTGATATAAACAATTGAATCTATGACTATCCTTCTACCCAGGTCATGGTCTACTTGAAAAGTCCATTAGGATATCTCAACCCAATCCCACACGAATGAGTTTTGACTATAAACCTCACAATCATCTCATTGGCATTATACATCTAGTCAAACACACAAGATTTACATACTAAAATAATATACTTATCCTTTCGTGGTTCTCCAACTGATAATTGGATAATCAGTTATCCAAGCCGATAGATATGCTTTGGTGTTACTTAAAGCCCGACTCAAACATTTATGTATTGTGGCCAACTAAAACACTAACAAGTCAAACGAAGTGTCAAAAACTGTACTAGTCTATATATGACTCATATGGCTCATGACCAACTAGGGTCCTCCTATAAGCATAACATCTAGAATGAGTCTCTCTTAGTGCACAAATATGACCTTGAGCATTTATAAATTTCTACATTGAGTATACAACCAAGAGTTCAACAAACTCCTATACTTATAGGCCATGGACCACAAATATAGTAGTCAATTATCCGGAGTAGCGCATGGATCATATATCATCCAAATCTATCTCATGAGAACTATATCTTGTGATATCCGTGTATAGAGCCAGAACTATACATCGTGACTAAGGTAGTCACATGACCCACTTACGCTATTGGGATGGACATGTTACCCATACACCCATATATAACCCTGTAGACCCTAACTGCAACGGTCCCTGACATTCGAGTCTAGTTTATGAGATCTTTGATATCCTACTACAACTTTGTGACATTCCGACACCATTTTAAGTTATATACCTAGTGTATGTAGTTAGACATTTCAATCCCCTATATGTTTTATAGTCAGTTAATTGAAAGGTCTTCAAGAACCTTTCTGGTTGTCAATAATCAACACGAATATAAGCATATAAATTAACATGAATGTTCACGATTTTCCTACATCAAACATAATTAATATGGCTTTTCCCTACAACACTACTAGTATCATGTAATCTTAATCATATTGATTAAGTTACTATCTTGTGGTACTAACCAATAGGGTAGTCCATCACGTAATACGATATTCACCATCTCTCATCCAACTCTTAGTTTAATCCTATCTCGAACGACTGATTTACAGCTAAACACATAGAAAATACAACATTTTTAACAAACAAAATATTCCTCTGTTAGAATTAGATTATATTTTTTTCATCAACACTTATTTATTGGGTATGAAATTTTGATTAGATATGTTTTGGATCCTTCTCAATATTTAGTATTAAACTATTATGACATTTGTAACCACTAGCAATCCTTATCAATGTCTTTTTAATCTACGACGAGTTCATATATTTCATATCATCCAAGAAATATGGCAATAATTTGTAACATAGATTCTTGGTGAGAATTTATTTTTATTTTAAAGTGAATTTATGGATAATTGAGGTTTACAGATTTCCAATATTACAAAAACTCCTTACAACTTCTAATTTTCAAACACAAATTAAGGTGCATCTTTTATTTTCCAGTGATATGAGTGATACACCGTAGCTTCTTAAATAAAAAAACAACAATTATCTTGACCACCCGGAAACCAACATTGTCCACCTTTTTGAAATCCCTTCCTAAGGCATTATGTACCATAATTTTAATTACAAGTATTTACGCAACATGCTGCTGGTGGTCAATTTCTTCCCTAAGGGCAATCTATCGTAGCTGGAGTGTCCAAACTAGTAACAGATCCTGAAACAAAAAAAAATGTATAAGTTATTATGCACACAAGGTTTTTTCTTTATATTTTTCAAATTTGGCCCCCAATATTATTATTACTTTATAAAAAGTTGGTGAATCGTGTATATCTAACAACTAAAGCTAATGTTTTTCTCTCTATGAACAAAAATTCTAAGGATACAAATAATAAAAATTCTTAAATTTAAACGTAAATTGTTTCATCAAAATAAAAATGTATTAAAAGAGATATAGAAAAAATTCCTCCCTTTACCTGAATTCAAAATCAAAATAATACATAAAACACCAAAAAGATAAGAAGATTGACAGCTTTGAGAAGTCATTTTGTTGGATTTCACTTTATATTTTCTTGTGTGTTACAAGACTAAAATGATATGCATTATATAGGAAAAAAATTAAATGGAAATAAAAATTATTATTATTTTATTTTATTAAATTTCATTCAAAGTTGATAATCATATGTTTGAAGATTTATTATATTATAAGACTTTTTAAAGATGTACATGTCAAAAACAATTGAATAGAAATATTAATAGAATTTAAAAATTAAGAGAAAATTATGTTAATTATTCAAATATAATTAATAAGTAATATTAATGGTAGAAATATATTAATTAATTGAAATAAGAATTGTCCTTGTTTTTAAATCTTCGTGGTTTTACTATGACCATATTTTATGTAAGATCCAAAATGGATACTAGGGTCACCATATGTTTCTGTACCTACAAATATTCATCGAGTATTTATTGAATATTGATCACTAGTTCAATAATAAAATAAAAATATTAATTACAATAGTTATTTTACAAATTAATTTTAAATAAGAAAATAGTAGGTCAATTAGTAATATTTAATGTAATATCTACTAGTTACTGTAAGACCCCAATTTTGTCCCTAAGATCCCTCATGGCATCATATCATATCATATCATTGCCTCAAGGATCTTTGTGCACCTTGCTTCCTTCCCTGTGGGTGGGTTGTCTTTTGATAGTGGTTCTTGATCACCAAACATGTTTGGCATATGTATATCATTGCTTTTCATTTGTTTACTAACCAAAAGTACAAAAATATGTCATCTAACCTTGTCACTTGCAGATGAAGCAATCTTAGGTCAAGACAGTCAAAGGCATTCATTGAGCAATAGATGGTGGCCATTCTTGAGAATTTGGGCACCATTGATCATTCACAAGAGTTCATATGAACCATGGTATCATTTTGAATCAAGATCCCAAGTGGTAGAGGCTTGAATTTCATCTGAGCATGGTCAGGTCAACTAAAACCCTAGAAAAGTCAACATAAGTCAACTGTGCATTCAGTCATGGATTTGATGGTGGGAGATGGTTAGAGAGGCCTCATTCATGTCCATACAAGTCTCATTTGACATTCCAAACATCAACAATGAAGAATTTGAGGTCAGATGAAAAGTTTCCAAAAATAGTAAGTGACCTGTAATTTGAAATTGCCAAAAATGGAAAGGTCTTCTCCTCAAGTTTACATCATCAAGAAAGCTTCAAATGAAATTTTGTCCAACATGAAAGTTGAAGATCTTGTTCTCCCCTTTCCAGAAAGTCCAAGATCATAAATTTCTCATGTATGGTTAAGGAATTATGATCAAAACATGGCCAAGTGAATTTGAACTTCAAACATGCATAACTTTTGAACCATAAGGCCAAATGAAGTGGTTCTTTTTGCAACATTTCTCTCTTGACATGCACTATCCAATTCACATATCATAAGCCATGCATTTCCATCACAAAAATATTTGACTTTTCATTTGAATTTTGGAGGGAAAGTTTAAATTCAAAAATTATGCATTATCCACACATTCCATCATTTGCATTTGGCTCCAAATTGGTTTTTCAAGTGAATTAACACAGAAATCGTGCACTGTTCCATTGCTTTTCCACACATGAGGTGCATTGGCCAATTTGCATAAACACTTGGTTTTCATTAATTACACTTGCATTGCTTAATTGTGATTAACAAACTTGATTAGCAGATCATATAAAAGGCAAAGCATAACAGAATTCATCATCAACACTTCATAATTCTCAGATCTAAAAATTTTCTTCACTTGGTTCTCTCACTTTTTCTTCAATTTTCTTCATACACCTTGCCTTGTTCTTGATTTGTTCATCATCCATAAGCATAATTGAGCATTTTGGAAGCAGGATTCGAAGGATTTCATGCAGATTTGAGGACTGTTGAAGCTCACACTCATCAATGGCAGTTGGAGATTCAAGCAAGATCGTGCAAGATTAAGCTATCATTCCTCATCCATTCATTCATCTAAGCATTGAGGAGCATCTGTTTGAGCTTAGCATGGCCTGAAAGCAACAATTTCACTTCTGCCTCTTCAACAAGGTCAGATTTCGAATGCTTTAATTCTTGAAATAGTTATGTGCATGTTGTAGATCCTTCATCACTGAGTACATTGAGCTTTAGATCATTAATTTCTATGCAGTATTGTGATAGTTATGGTGATTTGAAGTTTGGCATGTGAAACTTATTGTGTTCGATTTGCTTGATACATGTAGAATTAGGTTAAATTAAGCATTGATCTGTGATGTATGATGGAAGATGAGTCCAATGATATGTGTATTTTGAATTTCTGTGGATGTTTGTTCTTGAGGATGATGAACACGATGAAGGCGTATGAATGAGCTAGGGTTTTCTGTCCAGATTTCTGTTTGATCTTGTTAGCGCCTGTATTGCATGTGATTTCATGTTAGTGATCATGCAGTGGTCCAAGTCAGCGTGTGCGTGGCCATTTGATTGGATGATAGCGCTTGCATGTGCCACATCAGTTAAGTGAAACGGTGCGTTTCACTTAACTGGCGCGGTAGTTCAAATAAGCGCTCGGTTCGAATCTTGCTGATGTACTTTTCCAAAAGGCCTTTTGTATTATTTCATGTATTCCATCCATTCATGAACCATGCTTTCATATGTTTTTTTTTTATTTTTCTTCCACTTTCAAAAATTCATAACTCCATAAATATTCATCCAATTAATGTGTGGTTTTTTGCATCTTGATCCTCATCATGTCTAGTATTTTTTGGATATTTTTCCAGAAATTGTGCACGGCTGAAAAATGTTTTGGCTTAGGGTTTGTGTATGCATGTGCTTTTTGGACCTTGCCTGCCATATGCTTTGTGAAATGATGAGTTTTAATCCAATGCTTTTGAAATTTGGTATGCTTAAACTAGACATCTTGCTGGTCATTTTGGTGTTGAGTTTGCATTTTTAGCATTTATGGTTGTTGAGATATGATCTGGTTAATGTAGGTGTGACAATGTGTGTCACACCTTTGCTTTCTCAACTTGTGAATTTTCTTTGCCATGCCAAATGAACTCCAAATGCTCTGATTTTTTGCATGATACATATTATGGATGTTATGGTTGATCATGTATGTTTGTGGAATTTTTGTATTCATTTCTGATTTGTTTGGTATTTTTCTTGCTGGTTGACCATTTGTGAACTTTTGAAGAGTGTTGAACTTCAATGATTTGGGAAATGCTGGTTGTGTATCCTATGAATGTGGAATTTTGAAAATTGTTTATAGACATATTGAAGTTTATTGTGGCTTTGGTTTGAGGTCTTTACCATTTGTCATTTCTGTTTTAGGATTGCCTTAAGTTGATGTACCAATTTGTGTCTCCTTTGAGCTTGTTTGTGCCTACCTTGCCTTATGGAATTTCTTTGCCATACTTAAACTTGTCCAAATGCCTTGATTTTTGGTGTGATTGTCATGTAATGTGTTCTGTTTAGCCATGATTTGTCTTGGAATTAATTGAACCATTTTTGAATTAATGTGTATTTGTTCATTTTGTTGCTTCAATGTGGTTCCAACTTGCATGCCTTGCCTTAGTTGATTTGTGAAATGAATTTGGTTGATGCTATGGACATGAGACCTTTTGGATTAGTTTTTTAGTTGATTGAAGTTGATTCATGTTAATTTTTAGCTTCTGTTTTAAATTTTTTCTTCATCTTTGACCCTAGGCTTTGACCTAGTGGTTTGCCTCTCATGTTTGAAGCTTTGTTTCAGGTTACACATTCAAGTTACACAATTGATGATGCCTCATCTTGAGAGCATTTGATATTTGCTTTTGATTACTAATGTGTGTTTTGTAGGTTGATGTTGACTCTCTTGAGTTTGACTTGTGGCTTACACATTGTGTATATTGGTTATCTGTTGCATTAACTGTTGGTTGTTTGTCTGTATAGTATACTAATATGTTTGATGTTTCTACAGGTACATTAGTTGCTTAAGTTCATTTTGAACTTGCTTTTGCTTGGTTGCTTAACCAATTAGGTATAATTTCTCTTCTTCATGTAGTCTGGAAGACCTACTGTTACTTGGTAGGCACCTGTCTGAAGTCCTCCTTAAGAGGCAATGCTTGTGTTTGTTTATCTTTGTGCCAAGCAGGAAAAGTCCTTTGATAAGGCAATTGGCAGATAAAAGAGATGTGTAATCCATCTCCTGCTATTCAGTGTGTCATCCCTTTGCTCACATAACATGTTGATGCATTGTGGATATTAACCCAAGATCTATAGAGTCATTCACTTGTGGAGAGAGTTCCAACTTTCTGAACTCCCACACCTTCTATTATTCAAAGCTCTCCCAGGCCAAGGATAAGAGCTATGAGGCACACCCCTCATCTCCTTTTCATCTGCTTCACCTTAACTCTCAATGTTAAGGTTAAGAGCACAACTTACCCCATTCCAGTTGACTTTAAAGTCTAACCTTGTTTGAGCCTAATTGCTTGTGTATAGTGTGTGCTATTTGACTTGCTTGCTTGATTGATTGATTCATCTGTACATGTTTGCTTGTGTGCCTTGTGCATTTATCATCATTAATTGTTCATTATTGCATGATCATTGTTCATATCTTTGTGACATTTTTGTTTGTCCATTGAGGAATCAATTGTAAGTCCATGTATTGGCCATTGTTCCTATGATTTGGAAGGGATTGAGTGTAAGACCATTTATTGGCAACTTGTATCCTCTTTGCTTATTGCTTTTGTTGTTTGTTGTATGTGAGGATTCAATTGTAAGTCCATGTTGTTGGCATTTGTATTCCTATGATCATTCTGTGGAGATTGGAATAAGTCCAGATAGATTGGCATCTGATATCCATGTTTTGTTTTGCCTTGGGAGATTAGTGTAAGTCCATTGATTGGCATCTGGTATCCTTGTTTGTTTTAGGAGATTGGTGTAAATCCATTGATTGGTATCCGGTATCCACCTTTGCCTTGGGAGATTGGAGTAAGTCCATATATTGGCATCTGATATCCATGTTTGTTTTGGTTCTTTGGAGATTGGAGTAAGTCCATATATTGACATCTGATATCCATGTTTGTTTTAGGAGATTGGTGTAAATCCATTGATTGGTATCCGGTATCCATCTTTGTTTGTGAGATTGGTGTAAGTCCATTGATTGGCATCCGGTATCCACTTGCTTGTTTATTTGCTATTGCTCATTGCCTATTCCTAAGGAATCACTTGAATCATCTTCTATATGATTTCAAGAGGTGAACCTCTAAGAAGTTTTACACTCCTTCACCACACCCTTTTTGTTATAATCCCTTTTCACTTGTTGACTTTTAAAACTTGAAATAAATGTTGTGCAAACATCTTCATGTCTTTTCAAATTAGAAACCTGGACCTTAAGTTCTTGACTTTTCAAACTTCATTTTCATAATACTTCTTTGAATTGAATTCTAATCATACTTTGACCATATTTTGTGAATATTCATGATCAATTAACTTCCACTCATTCAATTGTTTTGTGGCTTTGTCCCATCTTGATAAGTTTTCATACATTAGCCATAGGTTTGATTTATCCTAGTTGGTTGATGTTAATCTCATCTCTTTGTCCTTAGTGATTGAATTGTAAGACTTCCTTGCTTATTATAGGGCATGGTCCCTCACTAGCAAGTTGAAGCTTTTCTCACATGGTGGACTTGTTGTTTGTATAAGGTTGAGTTTTCTCCCGTGGATAACGAAAGACCTTAGGGCTTTTGTTTAAAATGAACCCACTCATATTTTGGAAATCTTTTAGCCGAACTACGGCGTTTTGATCCTTACCTTCCATGGAAAGGTACGTAGGCAACGGGTTCATCCGTTCAAACACAAAAATAATAACTTGTACATTCTTTTCTCATCTTCCCAATCATGTTTGCACAATATGTCATAAACAAATAAACTTTTTTTATACAACAAGTGTGAAAAGGGCTCCCTAGGAGTACCTAGGACGTTTTGGGTGCCTAACACCTTCCCATTGCGTAATTTACCCCTTACCCAGATTCTCTGATCTTTTCATTAGTTTTCTATGTGTAAAACTTCTTAGGCTTTTGTTCGCTTTTTAGCCATTCCTTCGGATAAATAAAAGTGCGGTGGCGACTCGATTCCTTGTATGCTTTGCTTTTGGTTTAATCAATAAATCATAAAGTGACGAATACACCGCTATAGTTACATGTCTAGAATGATAACCAGTGGTATTAATAATTGGTACGGGAAACATCAATTGATATATATAGAAGTGGGCCAGATTAAAATTTTCACAAAAATAGAATTAGGATAAATATTACATCAATGACAGAACAAAATCTTTAACATAAAAGATAGACGCTCCATCATATCCTCGATGCCAAGTCCATAGGTGCGAGTTCGAATCAATTACCTGCTAAATCCAAAATAACACAATAACATGGGATGATATACTAATTTTAATAGGTTTCTGATATAAACAATTGAATCTCTGCCTACCCTTCTACCCAGGTCAAGGTCTACTTGAAAAGTCCATCAGGATATCTCAACCCAATCCCACGCGAATGAGTTTTGATTATACACCTCACGATCATCTCATTGGTGTTATAAATCTAGTTAAACATGCAAGACTCACATACTGAAATAATATACTTATCCTACTGTGGTTCTCCAACTAATAATTGGATAATCAGATATCCAAGCCGATATGTAATGTTTGGTGTTACGTAAATCACGACTCAGACGTTTATGTATTATGACCAAATAAAACACTAACAAATCTAACAAATTTTAACAACCGTACCAGTCTATATATGACTCATATGGCTCATGACCAACTAGGGTCCTCCTATAAGCATATCATCTAGATTGACTCTCTCATGTAGCCACCCATATGACCTGAAGCATTTATATATTTCTACACTGAGTATAGAACCAGGAGTACAACAAACTACTATACTTATAGGCCGTGGACCACAAATATAGTAGTTAGCTATCTGGAGTAGCTTATGGATCATATATCATCCTAATCTATCTCATGAGAACTATATCTCGTTATATCCATGTATAGATCCATAACTATACGTCGTGACTAGGGTAGTCACATGACCCACATACGCTATTGAGATGGGCCTGTTATCCTATACACCCATACATAACCCTGCAGACCCTAACTTCAATGGTCCCCCACATTCGAGTCTAGTTTATGAGATCTTCGACATCCTACTACAACTTTGTGAGATTCCAGCACTACTTTGGGTTATATACCTAGTGTATGATGTTAGACATATCAAGCCTTATATATTTTATAGTCAGTTAATTGAAAGGTCTTCTGGAGTCTTTCTAGTTATCAATAATCAACACGGATATAAGCATATAAAATAACTTTGGATGTCCATGATTTTCCTACATCAAACCTAATTAATATGGCTTTTCCCTACAGCACTACTAGTATCATGTAACCATAATCTTATTGATTATGTTACTATCTTGTGGTACTAACAAATAGGGTAGTCCATCACGTAATACGATATTCACAATATCTCATCCAACTATTAGTTTAATCCTATCTCGAACGGCTGATTTACAGCTAAACACATAGAAAATACAACATTTATATAAAAAAAAGAAACCTCGGTTAATATTAGATTATATTTTTTTATCAACAGTTATTTATTGGGTATGAAAGTTTTGTTTAGATAAGTTTTGGATCCGTATCAATATTTAGTATTAAACTATTATGACAATCGTAAATACTAGCGATCCTTATCAATATTTTTTTAATCTATTATGAGTTCATATATTTCATATCATCCGAGAAATATGGCACTAATTTGTAACATAGATTGTTGGTGAGAATTTATTTTTATTTTAATGTGAATTTATTGATAATTGAGGTTTACAAATTTCCAACATTACAAAAACTCCTTGCAACTTCAAATTTTCAAACACAAATTAAGGTACATCTTTTATTTTTCAGTGATATGAGTGATACAACGTAGCTTCTTAAATAAAACAACAACAATTATCTTGACCACCCGGAAACCAACATTGTCTAACTTTTTGAAATCCCTTTCAAAGGCATTATGTGCCACAATTTGAATTACAAGTATCTACGTAACATGCTGCTTGTGGTCCATTTCTTCCATAAGGACAATCTAGTGTAGCTGGAGTGTCCAAACTAATAACAGATCCTGAAACAAACAAAAAAATTAAATTATTATGCATACAAAGTGGTTTCTTTATATTTTTCAAACTTTTCACCCAATATTATTATAACTTCATAAAAAGTTAGTAAACCATGTAGATCTAACAACTAAAGCTAATGTTTTTCTCTTTATGAACATAAATTCTAATGATACAAATAATAAAAATTCTTAAATTTAAACGTAAATTATTTCATCAAAATGAAATTGTATTAAAAGAGATATAGAAGAAATCCCCCCTTTACCTGAAATCAAAATCAAAATAATGCAAAAAACACCATAGTAGCGATTACCATGAAAACCTACAATCGTTGAATGGAATATGAATGGAACATGAATACAAGCCTATCTTAGACCCATCATATGGAAACATGAACTAGGATTTAGCTAGGAGGAAGATCAAAGTGCCAAGCCATAACTAAAAGCCTTAAACCAAGTGAGTAATCAACCCAAATGATGCACTAATGTCATGAACCATAACTAGGGTTTCCACTCCCTCAAAGCAGGCCAACATGATTGGTGAGCTTCAAAGACTAATAGTTAGGATTTTGGTGAATCCCTAGTTTAAAAGTCAACCAACATGGCACTCATGTACCAACTATCCCTGATTAGGGTTCCAAACCACATCCAAAGCTCCTCAAACAACATCTCAAACCATGAGCCCACAATTAGGACTTAGAAGTCAATTCAGATGTACAGAAAGTCAAGCAATAAGATCCTATAGAAGTATAGTCAAGAATTAGGATTAGAATTCCCATATGAATGTCAAGATGTAGGCCTCAGGATTTGAGGTTCCAAAGGATCAAGCCATTAGGGTTTCAACCTATCTGATGAGGAAAACCATAATCTTCAAGCAAAGCCCTTGTCTTCATCAATCAAAATCATTGATCATATGATGCTTGGTAGAAAATGCTGATCATAAATGAAGGATGGACATGAATGAGTATAGATGAATCTCATATGAGAGGTTAGATGAAGAGCAAAAAGGAAGGGCAAACTTTGGGGTACAATAAGCGGTATCTGGCAACACATCGCTGCTACCCAAGACACGAAAATGTCATGTGATCTGACAGATTCCGTTTTGTGATAATACTTGTGTGTACAATCACCCTTTTTGCCCTTATGTCTATATTGAACACAAGGCATAGACGGTGTCATCCTTGTCCAATTCAATATTGGGCCCTTAGACATTTATCATGTTATGTAGGATGGGAAAATTCCATCTAGGTCACTCATGTCCCTCAACATGCTTCGTGGAGTACCCATCAAATGTCTTTATTTTCATCCAGTTACGAATAATGTTTGATCAGTAATAAAACACTCGACTCTACATCTAGGGTCCATAGTGGTTTCAGGTCGAAGGGTGGTATACACCACTATCACCATGAGAATAACTTATGAAACTTTTCATAAAATTCTATGTAGTATTCTCATAGCGGGTCAATCCAGTATAAATATTACTCCCAATATTCATACCTATGTTTAAGACTTGATAACTCATTATCCATGATCCATGAGACGTGATCATCAGTCTATATACATAATAGTCTTAATGCTTTAATGTTATCCGACTGCACAATAAAGCTCGACTACGAATATTTTAAGAATAGTGTCTTTATGTTTAATGGGATCTCATGATTAAGTCACACTTGATACATTAAACAGACTAGCTATTCTAGGGACTTTATTAAACAAACATAATAAAGAAAAGACCTTTTATTATTAATAAATAATTTGATACGAGTACCAAAAGTATTCGCCTCTAGGTCTTACATCAACAATGTCCCACTAGCCTTAGATCCAATCATGCATACCCCTAATACCCATAGATCTAATATTGCCATCATGCTTCTGTTGCGCAAGAGGCTTTGTCAGTCGATCAGCAATATTGTCAAGTGTAGGCACTCTGCATATTTTCACATCTCATCTATCTATTATCTCTCTAATGAGTTGATAACGCCTAAGTATGTGTTTGGATCATTGGTGATATCCAGGCTCCTTAGCTTGTGCGATAGCACCATTGTTATCATAATAGAGATCAATAGGATCCATAATGCTTGGAACTATGCCAATTTCACTAATGAACTTTTTGATCCAAACAGCTTCCTTTGCTACACTTGAGGCAACAATATACTCGGCCCCGGTTGTAGAATAAGCAATTGTATCTTGCTTTGAACTTTTCCATCTCACATCACCACCATTTAAGTAGAATATATAACCAGATTGTGATCTAAAGTCATCCTTATCTTTCTGGAAGCTAGCATCGGTGTATCCAATTACAACAAGCTCTTCCTGACCTCCATATATCAAGAATGAGTCCTTAGTCCTTCTCAAATACTTAAGGATATTCTTGAAAGCTACCCAATGAGCATCACTGGGATCAGATTGATACCTGCTTGTTACACTTAAAGCATACGAGGTATTTGGTCAAGTACATAATATGGCATACATGATAAATCATATTACAGATGCATGTGGAATCTTATTCATGCGATCCCTTTCTTCCTTAGTTGAAGGGGATTGCGTTTTTGATAGACATATGCCATGTTGCATAGGTATGAATCCTTTCTTAGAATCATGCGTATTAAAGCGTCTCAGTACTTTGTCTATGTATGTACTCTGACTTAGGCCAATCAGTTTTTGTGATCTATCTCTATAGATCTTGATTCCTAATATATAGGTTGCTTCACCTAGGTCCTTCATAGAAAAGCATTTCCCCAACCAAGTCTTTACTTGTTGCAAGATAGGGATATCGTTTCCAATGAGTAATATGTCATCTACATATAATACCAGGAAGATGATCATGCTCCCACTAACCTTCTTGTAGACACAAGTGTCATCTTCATTCTTGATGAATCCATATTGTTTTACTATTTCATCAAAATGAAGATCCCAGATTTTGGAAGCTTACTTCAATCCATAGATTGATCTCTGTAACTTGCATATCTTTTGGGATTCTTTTGGTATGTCAAATCCTTTAGGTTGTGTCATGTACACATCCTCAAGAAGATTCCCATTAAGGAAAGCAGTTTTGACATCCATCTGCCATATTTCATAATCATGATACGCACCGATAGCAAGTAAAATCCGAATAGATTTAAGCATTGCAACTGGTGAAAAGGTTTCATCATAGTCAACCCCATGAATTTGTTTATATCCTTTTGCAACCAGTCTTGCCTTATAGGTATGTAACTTACCATCCATGTCAGTCTTTATTTTGAAGACCCACTTGCATCCTATAGGTTTAACTCCTACAGGAGGCTCTACCAAGGTCCAAACCTGATTTGTGTACATGGAATCCATTTCAGACTTCATGGCTTCTAGCCACTTCTTAGACTCAGGATCATTTATGGCCTCTTGGTAGGTCACGGGTTCATCTTGATCCATGAGTAATATATCACCTTGTTCAGTTATGATATATCCATATCTCTCAGGTAGGTGACATATCCTGCTTGACCTACTTTGGTCTTGTTGTACTTGATCAAGTTGCTCTTCCAGAACTACTGGTGTTTCCTGCTCTAATTCCTCCATAGGTGTACCAATGCTTTGTGATTATTGAATTTCTTCAAGCTATACTTTCCTCCCACCGATTCCTATGGAAATAAAATCGGTTTCTAGGAAGACTCCAGTTCGAGCGACAAACACTTTGCCCTCAGAAGGATTGTAGAAGTAATACCCTTTTGTTTCTTTAGGATACCCCACAAATAAGCATTTGTCAGATTTGGGCTCAAGCTTAGTTGAAATTTGTCATTTCACATAAACTTCGTAACCCCAAATTTTCATATAAGACATATTTGGTATCTTACCACTCCATATCTCATATGGTGTCTTCTCAATCTTTTTGGATGGAACACGATTAAGTGTGTAAGCTGTTGTCAATAATGCATGTCCCCAAAAGGAGTTCAGAAGATCGGCGTGACTCATCATGGATCAGACCATGTCTAACAAGGTTCAATTTCTTCTCACAGATACACCGTTCCCTTAGGGTGTTCCAGGAGGAGTAAGTTGAGATATAATCCCACACTCTTTCAGATGGTCATCAAACTCTAGGCTTAAATATTCACCACCTCGATCTGATTGAAGAGTTTGGATATTCTTACCTAGTTGGTTTTGTACTTCATTCTTGAATTCCTTGAACTTTTCAATGGACTCTGATTTGTGTTTCATAAATAAACATAACCATGTCTACTGAAATCATCAATAAATGTGATGAAGTACTGAAAACCTCTTATGGCCGGTATGTTCAGTGGTCCACATACATCATTATATATGAGTCACCTTTTTCTATGAATGGAGACTTTGTCATCTTTCCAATTAAACAATATTTGCAGGTCTCATATGATTCATAATCAAAAGAGACCAAGAATCTATCTTTATGGAGTTTCGAAATGCGTTTCTCATTTATGTGCCCTAATCGAAAATGTCAAAGGTAAGTTGGATTTAACTCATTAGGTTTCATCCTTTTAGTATTAATGTTATAAATAGGCATTTCAAGATCAAGGACATATAGTCCATTGTTCATTTGCGCATTAGCATAGAATACATCATTCAAATAAATGAAGCAACAATTGTTCCTACATCAAACATAATTAATCTGGCTTTTCCCTACAGCACTACTAGTATCATGTAACCATAATCTTATTGATTATGTTACTATCTTGTGGTACTAACAAATAGGGTAGTCCATCACATAATACGATATTCACAATATCTCATCCAACTCTTAGTTTAATCCTATCTCGAACGGCTGATTTACAGCTAAACGCATAGAAAATACAACATTTATATATAAAAAAAGAAACCTCGGTTAATATTAGATTATATTTTTTTTATCAACAGTTATTTATTGGGTATGAAAGTTTTGTTTAGATAAGTTTTGGATCCGTATCAATATTTAGTATTAAACTATTATGACAATCGTAAATACTAGCGATCCTTATCAATATTTTTTTAATCTATTATGAGTTCATATATTTCATATCATCCGAGAAATATGGCACTAATTTGTAACATAGATTGTTGGTGAGAATTTATTTTTATTTTAATGTGAATTTATTGATAATTGAGGTTTACAAATTTCCAACATTACAAAAACTCCTTGCAACTTCAAATTTTCAAACACAAATTAAGGTGCATCTTTTATTTTTCAGTGATACGAGTGATACAACGTAGCTTCTTAAATAAAACAACAACAATTATCTTGACCACCCGGAAACCAACATTGTCTAAGTTTTTGAAATCCCTTTCAAAGGCATTATGTGCCACAATTTGAATTACAAGTATCTACGTAACATGCTGCTTGTGGTCCATTTCTTCCATAAGGACAATCTAGTGTAGCTGGGGTGTCCAAACTAGTAACAGATCCTAAAACAAAAAAAAAGTATAAATTATTATGCACACAAAGTTGTTTCTTTATAGTTTTCAAATTTTGCACCCGATATTATTATTACTTCATAAAATGTTGGTGAATCATATAGATCTATCAACTAAAGCTAATGTTTTTCTCTTTATGAACATAAATTCTAAGGATACAAATATTAATAAAAAATTAAACGTAAATTGTTTCATCAAAATAAAAATGTATTAAAAGAGATATTGAAAAAATTCCCCCCTTTACCTTAAATCAAATTCAAAATAATGCATAAAACACCAAAAAGATAAGAAGATTGATAGTCTTGAGAAGTCATTTTGTTGGATTTCACTTTACATTTTCTTGTGTGTTACAAGACTAAAATGATATGCATTATATAGACTAAAATTTATTTTTAAATGGACATAAAAACTATTATTATTTTATTTTATAAAATTTCATTCAAAGATAATAATCCTATGTTTGAAGATTTATTATATTATAAGACTTTTTAAAGATGCACATGTCAAAAACAATTGAATAGAAATATTAATAAAATTTAAAAATTAAGATAAAATTATGTTAATTATTCAAATATAATTAATAAGTAATATTAATGGTAGAAATATAATAATTAATTGAAATATGAATTGTCCTTGTTTTTAAAACTTTGTAAGATTCCAGCACTACTTTTGATTATATGCTTAGTGTATGCAGTTAGACATCTCAAAACCCTTATCAATATTTAGTATTAAACTATTATGACAATTGTAAACACTAGTAATGCTTATCAATGTTTTTTAATCTATGACGAGTTCATATATTTCATATCATTGAAGAAATATGGCACTAATTTGTAACATAGATTGTTGGTGAGAATTTATTTTTATTTTAAAGTGAATTTATTGATAATTGAGGTTTACAGATTTCCAAGATTACAAAAACTCCTTACACCTTCTAATTTTTAAACACAAATTAAGGTGCATCTTTTATTTTTCAGTGATATGAGTGATACAATGTAGCTTCTTAAATAAAACAACAACAATTATCTTGACCACCCGGAAACCAACATTGTCCACCTTTTTGAAATCTCTTTCTAAGGCATTCTGTGCCACAATTTGAATTACAAGTATCTACGCAACATGTTGTTGGTGGTCCATGTCTTCCATAAGGGCAATCTAGTGTAGCTGGAGTGTCCAAACTAATAACAGATCCTGAAACAAACAAAAAAATTAAATTATTATGCATACAAAGTGGTTTCTTTATATTTTTCAAACTTTTCACCCAATATTATTATAACTTCATAAAAAGTTAGTAAACCATGTAGATCTAACAACTAAAGCTAATGTTTTTCTCTTTATGAACATAAATTCTAATGATACAAATAATAAAAATTCTTAAATTTAAACGTAAATTGTTTCATCAAAATGAAACTGTATTAAAAGAGATATAGAAGAAATTCCCCCCTTTACCTGAAATCAAAATCAAAATAATGCATAAAACACCATAGTAGCGATTACCATGAAAACCTACAATCGTTGAATGGAATATGAATGGAACTTGAATACAAGCCTATCTTAGACCCATCATATGGAACCATGAACTAGGATTTAGCTAGGAGAAAGATCAAAGTGCCAAGCCATAACTAAAAGCCTTAAACCAAGTGAGTAATCAACCCAAATGATGCACTAATGTCATGAACCATAAATAGGGTTTTCACTCCCTCAAAGCAGGCCAACATGATTGGTGAGCTTCAAAGACTAATAGTTAGGATTTTGGTGAATCCCTAGTTTAAAAGTCAACCAACATGGCACTCATGTACCAACTATTCCTGATTAGGGTTCCAAACCACATCCAAAGCTCCTCAAACAACATCTCAAACCATGAGCCCACAATTAGGACTTAGAAGTCAATTCAGATGTACAGAAAGTCAAGCAATAAGATCCTATAGAAGTATAGTCAAGAATTAGGGTTAGGATTCCCATATGAATGTCAAGATGTAGGCCTCAGAATTTGAGGTTCCAAAGGATCAAGCCATTAGGGTTTCAACCTATCTGATGAGGAAAACCATAATCTTCAAGCAAAGCCTTTGTCTTCATCAATCAAAATCATTGATCATATGATGCTTGGTAGAAAATGTTGATCATAAATGAAGGATGGACATGAATGAGTATAGATGAATCTCATATGAGAGGTTAGATGAAAAGCAAAAAGGAAGGGCAAACTTTGGGGTACAACAAGCTTTATCTGGAAACACATCGCTGCTACCCAAGACACAAAAATGTCATGTGATCTGACAAATCCCTTTTTGTGATAATACTTGTGTGTACAATCACCCTTTTTGCCCTTATGTCTATATTGAACACAAGGCATAGACGGTGTCATCCTTGTCCAAATCAATATTGGGCCCTTAGACATTTATCATGTTATGTAGGATGGGAAAATTCCATCTAGGTCACTCATGTCCCTCAACATGCTTCGTGGAGTACCCATCAAATGTCTTTATTTTCATCCAGTTACGGATAATGTTTGATCAGCAATAAAACACTCGACTCTACATCTAGGGTCCATAGTGGTTTCAGGTAGAAGGGTGGTATACACCACTATCACCATGAGAATAACTTATGAAACTTTTCATAAAATTCTATGTAGTATTCTCATAGTGGGTCAATCCAGTATAAATATTACTCCCAATATTCATACCTATGTTTAAGACTTGATAACTCCTTATCCATGATCCATGAGACGTGATCATCAGTCTATATACATAATAGTCTTAATGCTTTAATGTTATCCGACTTCACAATAAAGCTCGACTACGAATATTTTAAGAATAGTGTCTTTATGTTTAATGGGATCTCATGATTAAGTCACACTTGATACATTAAACGGACTAGCTATTCTAGGGACTTTATTAAACAAACATAATAAAGAAAAGACCTTTTATTTTTAATAAATAATTTGATACAAGTACCAAAAGTATTCGCCTCTAGGTCTTACATCAACAATGTCCCACTAGCCTTAGATCCAATCATGCATACCCCTAATACCCATAGATCTAATATTGCCATCATGCTTCTGCTGCGCAAGAGGCTTTGTCAGTCGATCATCAATATTGTCAAGTGTAGGCACTCTGCATATTTTCACATCTCATCTATCTATTATCTCTCTAATAAGTTGATAACGCCTAAGTATGTGTTTGGATCATTGGTGAGATCCAGGCTCCTTAGCTTGTGCGATAGCACAATTGTTATCATAATAGAGATTAATAGGATCCATAATGCTTGGAACTATGCCAAGTTCACTAATGAACTTTTTGATCCAAACAGCTTCCTTTGCTACACTTGAGGCAGCAATATACTCGGCCTCGGTTGTAGAATAATCAATTGTATCTTGCTTTGAACTTTTCCATCTCACATCACCACCATTTAAGTAGAACATATAACCAGAGTGTGATCTAAAGTCATCCTTATCTTTCTGGAAGCTAGCATCGGTGTATCCAATTACAACAAGCTCTTCCTGACCTCCATATATCAAGAATGAGTCCTTAGTCCTTCTCAAATACTTAAGGATATTCTTGACAGCTACCCAATGAGCATCACTGGGATCAGATTGATACCTGCTTGTTACACTTAAAGCATACGAGATATTTGGTCAAGTACATAATATGGCATACATGATAAATCATATTACAGATGCATGTGGAATCTTATTCATGCGATCCCTTTCTTCCTTAGTTGAAGGGGATTGCGTTTTTGATAGACATATGCCATGTTGCATAGGTATGAATCCTTTCTTAGAATCATGCGTATTAAAGCGTCTCAGTACTTTGTCTATGTATGTACTCTGACTTAGGCCAATCAGTTTTTGTGATCTATCTCTATAGATCTTGATTCCTAATATATAGGTTGCTTCACCTAGGTCCTTCATAGAGAAGCATTTCCCCAACCAAGTCTTTACTTATTGCAAGATAGGGATATCGTTTCCAATGAGTAATATGTCATCTACATATAATACCAGGAAGATGATCATGCTCCCATTAACCTTCTTGTAGACACAAGTCTCATCTTCATTCTTGATGAATCCATATTGTTTTACTATTTCATCAAAATGAAGATCCCAGATTTTGGAAGCTTACTTCAATCCATAGATTGATCTCTGTAACTTGCATATCTTTTGGGATTATTTTGGTATGTCAAATCCTTTAGGTTGTGTCATGTACACATCCTCAAGAAGATTCCCATTAAGGAAAGCAGTTTTGACATCCATCTGCCATATTTCATAATCATGACATGCAGCGATAGCAAGTAAAATCCGAATAGGTTTAAGCATTGCAACTGGTGAAAAGGTTTCATCATAGTCAACCCCATGAATTTGTTTATATCCTTTTGCAACCAGTCTTGCCTTATAGGTATGTAACTTACCATCCATGTCAGTCTTTATTTTGAAGACCCACTTGCATCCTATAGGTTTAACTCCTACAGGAGGCTCTACCAAGGTCCAAACCTGATTTGTGTACATGGAATCCATTTCAGACTTCATGGCTTCTAGCCACTTCTTAGACTCAGGATCATTTATGGCCTCTTGGTAGGTCACGGGTTCATCTTGATCCATGAGTAATACATCACCTTGTTCAGTTATGATATATCCATATCTCTCAGGTAGGTGACGTATCCTGCTTGACCTACTTTGGTCTTGTTGTACTTGATCAAGTTGCTCTTCCAGAACTACTTGTGTTTCCTGCTCTAATTCCTCCACAGGTGTATCAATGCTTTGTGATTATTGAATTTCTTCAAGCTATACTTTCCTCCCACCGATTCCTATGGAAATAAAATCGGTTTCTAGGAAGACTCCAGTTCGAGCGACAAACACTTTTCCCTCAGTAGGATTGTAGAAGTAATACCCTTTTGTTTCTTTAGGATACCCCACAAATAAGCATTTGTCAGATTTGGGCTCAAGCTTAGTTGAAATTTATCGTTTCACATAAACTTCGCAACCCCAAATTTTCATATATGACATATTTGGTATCTTACCACTCCATATCTCATATGGTGTCTTCTCAATCTTTTTGGATGGAACACGATTAAGTGTGTAAGCTGCTGTCAATAATGCATGTCCCCAAAAGGAGTTCAGAAGATCGGCGTGACTCATCATGGATCAGACCATGTCTAACAAGGTTCAATTTCTTCTCACAGATACACCGTTCCCTTAGGGTGTTCCAGGAGGAGTAAGTTGAGATATAATCCCACACTCTTTCAGATGGTCATCAAACTCTAGGCTTAAATATTCACCACCTCGATCTGATTGAAGAGTTTGAATATTCTTACCTAGTTGGTTTTGTACTTCATTCTTGAATTCCTTGAACTTTTCAATGGACTCTGATTTGTGTTTCATTAAATAAACATAACCATGTCTACTGAAATCATCAATAAATGTGATGAAGTACTGAAAACCTCTTATGGCTGGTATGTTCAGTGGTCCACATACATCATTATGTATGAGTCACCTTTTTCTATGAATGGGGACTTTTTCATCTTTCCAATTAAACAATATTTGCAGGTCTCATATGATTCATAATCAAAAGAGACCAAGAATCTATCTTTATGGAGTTTGGAAATGCATTTTTCATTTATGTGGCCTAATCGAAAATGTCAAAGGTAAGTTGGATTTAACTCATTAGGTTTCATCCTTTTAGTATTAATGTTATAAATAGGCATTTCAAGATCAAGGACATATAGTCCATTGTTCATTTACGCATTAGCATAGAATATATCATTCAAATAAATGGAGCAACAATTGTTCTTTACTAAGGACGAATGGACTGAAACTCCTTGGCAATGATTGCAAGATCAAAGCAGTCGCAAGTTCCTTTCCGAGGGGAAAACCCAACCTCTCAAGGTTCTCAACATATCCAATCATCTTGAGCACATGGAGACCTACAGGGGCTCCCTCAGCTAACTTGCCTTGAAAAAGGGATTTTGAAACTTCAAACCTCTCATTCTTTGTCTTCTCTTGATAGAGCATCTTTAGGTGTTCGATCATATCGAACGCTGCCATGTTGTCATGTTGCTTTTGCAACTCCGAGTTCATGGTAGCTAGCATGAGGCAAGCAGCTTCATTGACATAATCGACATGCTTCTTATAAGCATCTCTTTCCGCCTTAGGTGCAGAACTAAGAGGTTCCTCTTCAGGAACAAGTTTCTCCAAGATATACAGCTTTTTATCATGCTTTAGGATAATCCTCAGAATCCGGTGCCAATCCAAAAAATTGTCCCAAACAATTTTTCCTTATCAAGGATTGATCGCAAAATATTGTTAGAGGTGTTTGTTGTCATGGTAATCTACATGAAAAATATGAAAATATAAGTATCATTAAAATAACATATTTAATTAGGCCTTTAATTAAATATGCTCCCACTATTTTACTCAAAACAAATGACCCTCACCATTTGATTCAGAAATCCCATTGGAAGATTTTCCAGTGGGTCGAGATCCACATTTCACTTTGTTTTAAGTCCGTGTAGGTGGATTACACAAAACTAAGTTATTTAGGTGGGAACTCCTTCCAATTGTATCCAATATAACTCTCCAATATTTTAGTTGGGTGAATAACTCCTTATTCCAATCCATCATATGGATCATTTCCAACTCTTGCTTCTAAACATATATAATCTTATTATGATTTGTTTAGTTAAGTTTGACCCATTGTTTTAGCAATTGGATATTACAATTATCCCATCTCACCTTACTAATATAGAACATGCACCTCGTGTAGGCGAAACCTACATTATTCGATACACGTCTTGATGAGTGCTAAAACTTGGAAAGCATAAAATTAATATTTAATTTGAGAGAATTTGCAATTATTTTGATCTCACCGGCTTATTTATCATATCAATCGTCTCTCACAAGCATCAACATACATTCACATGCATCAACATACATATAAAATGAAACAGTTATAGCCCTTAGTGCAATTGTTCTCCCAAGTCAATGAGAGAACCTAAGCTAACCTAATAACTGTAGCACCTCAAATTTGCACCCCCCACTCATGCATTCATTTTTTTTAGGTCATTAACATTAACAATACATTAACATTGCATAGTACATTGCATCTCATCAGTCAAGACTGGCATCAGGAGAATTCATCAGTACCAAGGAGCAAGGGTTTTTCTTGAGATGAAAGCCCTATGGTTGTTCTAGATAGCTTATATGAGCCAAGGTTCATTTTGAAGCAGCTTGACCAAGTGTTGAAGGCTCAAAGTCATCAGTGCAGTTTCAGGTCATCTGAGACCCATAAAAGTCAACTGCAAGTCAACTGAGGGCTAGGAGGTGGAGAAATGGTTTGAGACACTTCATTCATGTCCAAAAGGGGTTTATTCAACATGTCAAACATCTACCTTGAAGATTTTGAAGCCAGATCAAAAGTTTCCAAAAATGGAAAGTGACCTGTAATTTCAAGTTTCCAAAAATGGCAAGTTTTTAGACTACTTTCAACTTGACTTTACAATATTAAAGAAGCTTCAAATGAAATTTTGTCCAACATGAAAGTTGAAGATCTTTCTCTCCCATTTCTAAAAAGTATAAGATCGTGAGCATCTAATGAATGGTTGAGAAGATATGATCAAATCATTGCCAAGTGTGCATGGAACTTCAACAAGCCATAACTTTTGACTCATAACTCCAAATTGAGTGCCTCTTTTTGCATAATGCTTGTCATGACTCATATTTTCCAAATCCATCAAGGCATTGCATGAAATTTCATCACATGACCATGTGCTCATTCATGCTCATTTTGGAGGGAAAATCATGAATTTGAATTTGGTGCATCATATGAGCTTTTTAACCATTCCAACATGTTCATAAGATGATTTTAAGTGAAATTGCATGGCCATGTGATACTGTTCACGTTCATGTTGCATGCATGGGGTGAAAAATCAATTTTGGCATAACACCTCATATCTCATTAAACTTTCATTAGCCATGCTTAATTCTAATTAGCAAATGGATTAACACAGCATATAAAAGGATAATCCTAACAGAATTTTCAGATTTCATCATTCTAGATCTAGATTCAAACTTTCCCTCCAAAATTTCTCTCCACCATAATTCAAATTTTTTCCACATAACACCTTGATTTTCTTGCATATTTGTGTTCTCTGATCATCATTTAGCATAGATCCAGCATTGATTTGCAGAATTTGGTGAAGAACTAATCATATGAAGCTCAAGAACATGGCAATGGAAATTGAACTTTGAGCTAGATCCAAGCCCTTCCAAGAGTTGATTCGTGCTTCAGAAATCATAACAAGGTTGATAGAAGAGATTTGGATGCTGCTAGACACCTGGATCCATTGCTGCCATTGATTGAGCTTCAAGAGGTGTGATTTTCGAGTCTCTTAATTCATGATTTTATGTGCATAATGTTGTAGAGCCTTGATTGCTAAGCATTCTGATCTAAATTTCATGCAAAATGGTTGAGTATTTACTATGTTATGATGAATTGAAGTTTTGAGTGCATGGATGTTTTTGCTCGATTTGCATTTTTTATGATGAATTAATACAAAATAATAGTGGATTTGAAACCTACATGGAACGAGCTTTCATTTGATATAATTTTTATGGATTTCTGGAAAAAAAATGTCGAAGGCTACTGTTCATCCACCATCTTCATGAAGAAGACGGTGGTTTCCACCGTATGCAGCGCCGCCTGCAACAGGCCTTGTTCGCTAGGGTTTTGTCCCAGTCATCATCCACGCGAGCGTCATGCTGTCCAAACCATAGGTTGTTGCTTGCTTGACCAAATCCACATGTACTTTGACCGCTGATGTGGACGCCACTTCAATTAATGAAGTGATGCGTTTTGATGCATACTCCCTTCGATTCCCAGCGCCAGCGTTCTGGATTTATTTTGCTTCAGCGCATTTCCTTTTTCACATACACGGTTCGATCCCTGCTGAGACCACTTTTTTCAAATTCCTCAACCTTTTTCTCATTTCCCTCCATAATTTCCTATGCATGATCATTTTCATTTCAAATATTGTCATCACATTCAAAAAATCATGAAAAATAGAATAGTGATCCAATTAATTCCCAATTTTTTTCTACATGATCATGTGTTTGTCTAGTATTTTATGGTGTTGATTTTATGATTTTACCATGTTTAGATTTTTAATTGTGTTGAATTGATTGAACATGTATACAAATGGACCATGCCTCATTCAAATTGGTGTGAAATGCTCAATACTTGTCCAATTACCATGAAATTTTATATGCTGCTTCCTAACATGTGGTAGGATGTTTGAGATTTTATTTGGCATTTTTAGCATTTTTCTTCTCTGTTTTGGACACATGATTGTATGGTGTGACAATGTGTGTCACACAATTTGATGTTGATCTTATTCATTTTCATTGCCTTGCTAAATGAGCTTTTCTGATTCTAATTTTTTGCACCTTGCTTGTGTTCAATATGCTAAGCCTGTGTATAAAATTTCATGATCATTGGATGTGTTTCTGATTTAATGTGCATTTTCTCACTTTGTATGTCCAATTGATGATCATGTTGTGTGTCTTGCCTTATATTGTTCATTACATGGCTTTGCTTGATGCTTTTTACTTGGCCCTTTTTAGGACATCTTCTTGCTTATTTAAATGAGCTTTATGTTGAGTTTTGGTTGCTGTTTTGACTTTTGTCCTCACCTTTGACCCTAGGCTTTTCCCTAGGGGTTTGTACTCACATTTTGAGTTGTGCATTTCAGGTTCAAGCAATAAGTTCTAATGAATGATGTGATCTCCTTGCTTGAGATGCAAGTCACTTTGTTTAACTAATGTTGATTGTGTTGTAGGTCTTTGGTGGTGAACTCAATTGAGTTTATGGCCTACATGTTGTGTATATTGGTTGTCTGACTGTTGTTATCTGTTGGTTGTTTGTCTGAACATAGTACTGATTGTTTTGACTTTCTTACAGGTACTTTAGCCGCTTTAACTCATTGCTTGAGTTGCTTTGCTTGTGGTTGGCATACCACCTAGGTAACTCCCTATTCTCCATGTAGTCTGGAAGACCTGTCATTTTCTTTTGGCAGGCACCTGTCTGAAGCCCTCCTTAAGAGGCAATGTTTGTGCTTGTTTATCTTTGTGCCTTGTACTTCAAGACCTCCTAAGTGAAGAGGAAATTGGCAGATAGAAGGGGCTAGTAGCCAATCCCCTGCTATTCAGTTGAGTCTTTCATCTTGCTCGCACTACGTGCTGATGCATTTTGAATAAACACCCAAGATCCTTCTACATAGAGTCGGTCAAGTGGAGTACAGTCCCACATTCTGGACTCCCATGTTTTCATTGATTGAAGCTCACCCAGGCCCGGGTTAAGAGCTATGAGGTCTGACCCTCATTTCCCATTTCATCTGCTTCACCCTAACTCTCAATGTTAGGGTTAAGAGCTCAAAACACCCATAAAAGAACCGGCTTGTTTGTCGAGGTTGATATGACCCCTTGACTAAAGCCCAACCTTGTATGAGCCACTTGTTTGCATATAGTGTGTGTGCTTTCTCTCCTGTGCTTGTGTTTGCTTACTTGATGTTTAGGCTAGCTTGCTTCCTATGCGAGTTAGGTGCTGATTAGAGACTTCAACATAGGGATCGTTTGCATGACAACTTCTAGGCTCGAGTCGTAGTCTCCCTTTTAGTTGTTATCTCCCTTGTCTCTGGTTAGGATAGATAGTTTTCCCTGTTAAGGGGAACTACGCCGCCCTGATCCTCATACCAGATGAGGTACGTAGGCAGGAGATGAGCTGATCTCTCCGGGCGCCCTTTTTCTTTTGCAATCCTCCTGTGTGTGTTTGCTAGTTTGGAGTCTGACGTAAGTCCAGCGATTGGCAGTCGGTTTCCCGTGTGTGTGTGTTTGCTTGTTCGGAGTCTGACGTAAGTCCAGCGATTGGCAGTCGGTTTCCCGTCTGTGTTTGTTTGCTTGGAGTCTGATGTAAGTCCAGCGATTGGCAGTCGGTTTCCTGCGTGTGTTTGTTTGTTTGGAGTCTGATGTAAGTCCAGCGATTGGCATTCAGTTTCCTCGTTTGTGGTTGTTTTGTCTGGAGTTGGATGTAAGACCAGCGATTGGCATTCCGTTTCCAGTTGTGTGTTTGCTTTGGCATCTCAGTGTCTCCGTTTAGCGTTTTGTTTGGCGTGCGTTAGCCGAGCTACGAGTGCTCTGATTCTTACTCTGGTTAGAGAAGATACGTATGCATATGATGCAATGTCCTAGCGAGCACGTTTCCCCTTTCCCCGAACTACGTCGACTCTGATGTTTATTTCTGACAAACTACGTAGGACCAGGATGCGACATCCTGCCGAGTTACCTTCTTCCGTCTTTCATCTGTGTTTCCTTCCAGTGTGTGTGCATTCTTTGAGCAGTTATTTAACAACCTTTCTTCTATTCTTTCTGAGCGTGGATCCCGTCGAGTACGACGGATGCGTAGGGGTGCTAATACCTTCCCTTCGCATAACCGACTCCCGATCCTTGCATCTTTGATCGCGAGACCATTTCCTTTCCAGGTTTACTTCGAGCGTTTCCTTTCCCTCCTTTGGGATAAATAACGCACGGTGGCGGCTTTGTGTCTTTTTCCCACCGGTTTTTCGCGTAATGCAACAGCTGGCACCTCTGCTGGGGACTAAAGAAGTTGACCTCCTGCTGGTCCATCTTCCCTAAGCGAGTCAATCCTAGCGCTCTCTAGGATAGTTTTGGTTGATTTTGCTGCTTTATTTATTACGTTCATTATTATGTTGTGATTGTATATATGTGCATATGTGTTTGCATGCATCATATTATCATTGTGCCTCTGTACAGGTTGGTTCCTCTGATTGGGGATGGGTGTTCTGAGTGGGGCTAAAACCCAGGCCCGAGTATACACCTAGGATTAGCGTGGTCTCACGTCTCCTCACTTGCTGTATCAGCATGTTGTTGCGACGTGATATACCACAGCCGGACGAGGTTCATTTGAGAGAGTCCTTCCGTTTGGAGTATTCCACTCAGGTTGGGTTATCTCATCTGAGCTATTGACTTCGGTGACCGTTCTTTCCCGGATCTTTGGTTTAGACGATCTTATGAGAGCTGCAGCGGCACACCCGAAAGGGCAAACCCGTTGAGTATCTTGCCCGATTGTCGAGACCATTATTCGCCTTAGGATGACCTTATTAGAATTCACCTGTGAGGGGAGGGTTTGATTCCTACAGATGCATGTTCTGATGGTGATTATGGTTCAGATGGATTTATGGATCTTTATTTTTGGACGCCGGAGGTTTGTCTGTGGTATTTATCAGCGGGTTCCATTTATTTCGGATCCCCGGGTTGAATCCAAGGGTATTTGTTCAGAGGATCCTGTTGGCCTCCGTTCAGTGGATGTTCTTGTGGTGATGGTGGTATATCCTCCGTTCCGTTTATTTCGGAACTCCCCAAGTTGGATTTATGGTGACTTGGTCCCTCAGATGACTGTTGTCGCATTACGCGAAAAACCGGCGGAGAGAACGAGACAACAGAGCCGCCACCGTGCGTTATTTATCCCAAAAGAGGGAAAGGAAATGCTCGAAGTAAACCTGGAAAAGACATGGTCTCGCGACCAAAGAGAGATGGGATCGGGAGTCAGTTATGCGAAGGGAAGGTATTAGCACCCCTACGCATCTGTCATACTCGACGGGATCCACACACAAAAGAAAGGATAAGGTTGCTAAAAACTGCTCAAACACCACACAAGGCTGGAAGGAAACACAGGAAGACAAAAGAAACAGGACTCGGCAGGATATCGCATCCTGGGCCTACGTAGTCTATCAGACACAGACATCAGAGTCGACGTAGTTCGGGACAGGGGAAACATGCTCGCTAGGATGTCGCATCCTATGCATATGTATCTTCTCTGACCGGAGAAGAATCAGAGCACTCGTAGCTCGGCTAACGCACGCCAAACCAAACCACACGGGAAACCAACTGCCAATCGCTGGACTTACGTCAGACTCCACACAAACAGGCAAACATGGAAACCGAAGGCCAATCGCTGGACTTACATCAGACTCCGAACCAACAAACACACACAGGAAACCAAATGCCAATTGCTGGACTTACATCAGACTCCGAACCAACAAAGACACATAGGAAACCGACTACCAATCGTTGGACTTATGTCGGACTCCCAACAAACAACCGCACACAGGAAACCGACCGCCAATCGCTGGACTTATGTCAGACTCCAAACAAGCAAACGCAAACTGGAAACCGAATGCCAATCGCTGGACTTATGTCAGACTCCAAACAAGCAAACGCAAACTGGAAACCGAATGCCAATCGCTGGGCTTACATCGGACTCCAAACAGACAAAAAAAAAAGGTTGCCCGGAGAGATCAGCTCATCTCCTGCCTACGTACCTCATCTGGTATGAGGATCAGGGCGACGTAGTTCCCCTTAACAGGGAAAGAACTTCTAGCCTAACCAGAGACAAAGGGAGACACAAACTACTAGGGAGACTACGACTCGAGCCTAGAAGTTATCATGCATACGATCCCTATGTTAAGGTTTCTATCTAACTTGCACAGGGAGCAAGCTATCCTAAATAGCCCAGGCAAAGTCATACAAGCACAAAAAGCAAGCACACACACTATATACAAACAATTGGGCTCATACAAGGTTAGGCTGTGAAACACAAGCCAACTGGAATCGGGTGTAGTTAGCTCTTAACCCTAACATTGAGAGTTAGGGTGAAGCAGATGAAATGGGAAGTGAGGGTAAGACCTCACAGCTCTTATCCCTGGCCTGGGAGAGCTTCAGACAAATGAAAGTGTGGGAGTTCAGAAAGTTGGAACTCTTCTCCACATATGACTGACACAACAAAGATCCTGGATTAATATCCACAATGCATCAACACATGGTGTGAGCAAAGTGGATGACACACTGAGTAGCAGGAGATGGATTGCACATCTCTTTTATCTGCCAATTGCCTCATAAGAGGTCTTTTCCTGCTTGGCACAAAAGTAAACATTCACAAACATTGCCTCTTAAGGAGGGCTTCAGACAGGTGCCTGCCCACATAACAGGGCAGGTCTTCCAGACTATATGAAGTCAAAGAGTTATACCTCAGTGGTTAAGCAACCAAGCAAAGCAAAAGCAAGTTCAAAATAACTCAAAGCAACTTAGGTACCTGAAAAAATCTAAACCAATCAGTTTACAATTCAATCAATCAAACAGACAACAGTCAATCATACAGACAGACGAAGCATCAAGCACCAATGTGCAAGGCACAAGCCATTAGGCCAATTGTTCTCAAAACCTACAAAACAACTCAATATTAGCCAACATAAATCAACTAATCAACTCAAATGAGTGAACCACTTCAACCATGGTAATGTGCTTCTTAACCTGAAATCCACAATCCAAACAGTGAGTCCAAACCACTAGGTCAAAGCCTAGGGTCAAAAGAGGGTCAAACATTCAAAACTGAACATGAAATTTAACATGAATCATCCTTATCCAATCAAGAACACAACTCCAAAGGTCTCATATCAATATCATTAACCAAAAGCATTTCATGAACCAAACATGGCAAGGTATGCAAATTGTGACCACATTGTGACATCAGAAGAAATAAATGCACATTAAATAAAAAATGATTCAAATAATCTTGGCAAAATTCATGAGTAAACAGGACATATAACATGATCATCACACAAAAAATTAGAGGCATTGGACATCATTTGGCATAGCAATCACTTAGCATAAGTCAAGACAAACACAACAAGCACATGTGTGACACAAATTGTCACACCAACTTAGCATAGGCATAAAACAGAGGTGGATCATGGTAAAAACCTCAAACCAAAGCCAAAACAACATTCAACATGTGTAGAAATAGTGTGCAAATTTTCACATTCATTGGATAAGGAACAAGCATTTCATGATCAAATGAAGTTCAAGGCAATTTGGAAGCTCAAATGTGACCAACTAGAATGAAAAATCTCAATTAAATCAGAAATGATTCCAAAAGTTCCAACAAAAATCATGAGCAATCACAACAACCATAACATGCATCATACAAAAAATCAGGACAATTGGAGCTCATTTGGCATGTCAAACACATCATTCAAGTTGAAAATCACAAGGTGTGACACAAATTGTCACACCTAACTTATCATGATCATAAAACAACAATGGTAATTGATAAAAATACCAAATCAACACCAAAATGTCAAGAAATGAGTCTAGTTATAGCATGCAAAATTTCAAACTCATTGGATTAGAATCAAGCATTTCACAAATGATATGGCAAGGCAAGGTACAAAATGGATACATGTTCAATCATCCTAGCACCAAAAAATATTCAGCCACGCACAATTTTCATTTTAATGATCAAAAAATAATAGATAGAACAAGGAACATGATGCAAAAAACCTCATAATTTTTGGATCAATTTTCAAATTGATGTTAATTTTCGAAGTTTGAGAAAAATTGAAATGGAAATGTGAAGCCAAACATGAAATGATGAAGAAAATAGTGAAAATGCAAGGCAAATGTGGAAAATGCACTCAGTAGGATTCGATCCATGTGCACATTTGAACTACATAGCGCGCCAAAGCCAAAACGACGTAGTTTTGCCATGAAACCCTAACGCGCGCTCACATGAATTCAAAAAAATCCGCAAGTAATCATGATGAACTCGTAACAAAATTCGCAGGTAAGCCTATGCGTTTTGCAAGAAAATTCGCAGGAAAACTGGCAATGTGTATGAACATGATGAAGATCATGAAGATCTTCATCCAAATTTTTCCAGAAAAAATCAAATCGTCCAGAAATGAAAAACGTGCACATCATTCAACTCATCATTCATCATACAACAGGAATCCATGAATATTTCATCAAGAAATAACATCAAACGCATGGATCGAAGGAAATAAAAATCTACACCAAAACTTCAAATGCACGGATCTTCATGTATACAACACCAAATCACTCCATTCAAAGCTCAGATTCATCACCAATCTATGAACTATACGATAGGCACAACAATTTGGAGAATTAAAGAGGTCGAAAATGTAACCTCTTGATGAGCAGCAATTGAAATCACGTGTTCCCAAGGCCTTTGATGTTCCAATTCTTCTCCAATATGCTTCTTGTAGTAAATGATGATGAAATGGAGGCTTGAATGTACATGAATCTTGCTCAATCTCCACTTGCCATGGAAGCTTCACACCTTGAACATGAACAAAACAGGCACGATTTCCTCTGTTTCCACGTGCAAATGTGCTCAACTATAGCTCAGGATGATGAAATGATCAATGGAAAGTGCTTGTGTTTGAAGAATTTTAGAGAAAAAAGTGAGAGAAAAAATTTGAGAATTTGTGAAATCTAGATCTAGAATTGGTAATTGTGATGAAACAGTTAGGATTAAGGCTTTATAGTCCATGCTAATCATGTTTAGGCAATGGTTTAAGCAAATGCAAATGAGATTAGGGACTTTGTGGTGTGAATGCAAAAAATCAATTTCATGCTCCATGCACCCTCATGCACGTGAACAGTGCATGTGCAATGTCAAAATCCACATAAAATGTGTTCATGCAAGCTTTGGAAGTGATATTGTATGCATATATTCAACCAAAATGAGTTTATGAAATTTCTTCCCAAAATCTTCACGAATGAGCCAATGCCATGCAAATGAGATTTCATGCCAAATGATTGTATGCTTGGAAAATACATGTTACAAGGATCAATGTGCAAAAAGAACCACTCAAATTGGCCTTTTGGTTTGAAAGTTATGCTCATTTGAAGTTCAAACCACACTTTGCCATGATTGAACCATATCTCCTCAACCACACATGAGAAATCCATGATCTTGGACTTTCTGGAAATGGGAGAGAAAGATCTTCAACTTTCATGTTGGACAAAATTTCATTTGAAGCTTTCTTGATGATGTAATCTTGAGTTGAAGTTGGTCAAAAACCTTTCCATTTTTGGAAAGTTCAAATTACAGGTCACCTGCTATTTTTGGAAAGTCTTGATCTGACTTCAAATTCTTCAATGTTGATGTTTGAAATGTCAAATGAGACTTGTTTTCACATGATTGAGGCATCTCTACTCATTTCCCACCTTCAAATCCATAGTTGAACTGACAGTTGACTTCTGTTGACTTTTTAGGGTTTCAGATGATTTGCACATGGATTGATGAGTCTAAGCCTTCAACACATGGCCAAACCACTTCAAAATGATCCTTGGGTCACATGAGCTCATTGTACCAACCTTAGGGTTTTGATCTCATGGAAAATGCACTTGCAGCCTTGCACAGTTGAATCTCCTGATGCCAATCTTGCCTGATGACTTGATGGACTATGCAATGAACTATGCAATGACAATGCAATGTTAATGACCTAAACATGAAAATGTATATACAAAATGGGAGGTGCAAATTTGAGGTACTACAGCTGCCCCTATTCAATCAACTGGGAACCTGAATGGATGAGAGCAACGACTGTCAGACATTCAAGGTAAACAAGGATTGAATACCAAAGAACCGTAGAAATTTGCACTCTGCGGGAATGATACCGGATATCTGCAACACTAACCAGACAAGACGTTTACCGACGACTCTACTGGGGATTTTGATTTTGATCAAAGGAAAGGTACAAACAAACGTCAACGGACGAATGGGAAAAACTCATCGTTTATCGACACCAACGGAGAGGTGGCCAGACATCAACGGATGAATGGGAAGGGACTCGACCAGACGTCAACGGACGAACGGGAGAAGCTCGACGTTTATCGATACCAACGGAGAGGTGACCAGACATCAACGGATGGCTGGGAAGACTCGACCGGACGTCAACGGACGACCGGGAGAAGCTCGACGTTTATCGACACCAACGGAGAGGTGAACACTTCACTGGGGAAGGAAGACAAATACTTGCAACTGGAAACCCGATAGGATGTTTACCGACGACTCCACTGGGTACTTCTGGTTGGGGAATTACCAGACATTTACCGATGACTGGATAAGACTCGACGTTTACCGACATCGAAAGATGATGTTTACCGACATCAAACAAAAGCGACCAGACATTTACCGATGGCTCGGATGAGACCCGATGTTTACCGATATCGAAAGATGATGTTTACCGACATCAAACAAAAGACGACCAGACATTTACCGATGACTGGGGAATAGGATGTGCAATCAGACGTCAACAGACGACCAGGCAAAAACTCAACGTTTATCGACACCAACGGAGAGGTGAACTCACTGGGGAAAAGCTAATCACAACCAAACGTCAACGGACGATTGGGAAAAACTCATCGTTTATCGACACCAACGGAGAGGTGATTCCTGGGGAAGGGTACAACTATCCGTCAACGGACGAATAGGAAAAACTCAACGTTTATCGACACCAACGGAGAGGTGAACACTTCACTGGGGAAGGAGAAAGACGTTACGAACATCGGAAGATGATGTTTACCGACATCAAAAGGAAGACCAGAAATTAACGAATGACTGGGGATGGGACTCGATGTTTACCGACACCGAAAGAATAGTGTTTACCGACACCGAAAGAAAGAACACACGCGGGTGCTGACATGACACTTACCGGTATCACAGGGATGACATCTGCAATATGTCAAGGCAAGGCTAAACACTTGCTGGGGATCTCACTGGGGAGAATCAAGCTTTCCTTTCACGGACGGGTGAGGAAATAAACCTCTCTGGGGAATATCAATCCTAAATGCTGTCAGGAGCAACTGTAGCAAACGTGTCGTACAGATGTTGAACAAAGATCCGCCTCTGCCGGGGATATGGTCCACATAGGTTTGACATATGAATGCATATGTTTGAATTTTTCTATGGCGTAATGCTCCATATCGAATGGAAATGCTACGCGATTTGAGGATGCAATGATTACTACATGCAAAATGCAAATGATGAACTCCTGCTGGGGGAGCAAACTGATCAAATATTCCAACTCTGTGGGGAGACTCTGTCTGAGGAATGCTCTGCGGGGAGTAGCACCGACTTCTCACTCATGCTGGAGAACAACATCGTTGTTGGGGAAAGGATCCCAATCCACTCGGGGACTCTGCTAGGGAAGCAACCAATGGCGATCTACTGGGGACGACCCATCCACATGTAGGATAAACACTGTTGGGGATACTTCCACCGAACCTGATCCACTCGGGGAACCTGCTGGGGAAAATCATCAACACAAACCTCTGCTCGGGAGATCTTCTAGGGGAAAACCTTCACGACCCTGATGGGGACAGGCATTCACCACTCTGCTGAGGAAAAGCATAACTCTGTTGGGGAAATAAAATACCAGACCACGCTGGAGATAGACATCCACAACCCTGCCGGGGACAAGCGTTCACGACCACGCTAGGGATAGCAGTACTTCAAACTAGACTGCTGGGGAATAAAACTCCACTGACACCTTTGTCGGGGATACAACATCCTTCCAACTTGGTGGGGACTAACATTCTTCAAACTCAGTGGGGAACTGCCCACTTTCAGACTAGCTGGGGATAAACCCACTCTTAGGCCTACTGGGGAGTTAAAAACCCTTGGACCTGCTCGGAATATAAGGCACTATCCACAGACGTCTCTGCAGGGGAGAAAAATAGTTTTGATAGCCTTTAGACTTACCTGGGGAACCAACCACTTCCAAGCCTGCTGAGGAATCATCCTCAATCCGGCTGAGGAATTCCTGATCTTGAATATGATGGGGAGACAAGTCTCGAACTTGCTTCATCTTCTGGGGAAGATCTCCATCCCACGCCACTGGACAGTGCTGACAACATCCTGAAAATCACCGATGACAACCTGCAAAACAGCACGACAGATATGCCCCAAGGGGTTGCATGGACAAGATACGCTAAAGTGTCCTCAACATTCAAAATGATTTTCAAATGTTTTATCTTTCTGCAAGTTATTGTCTAGCCTTCATGTTTTTATATGCAATGTTTATCAAAAATTCGGACGTTTTTGTAAACAAAACAGTAAAATAAAAACAAGAGAGCAATTTATCTGAATAACGACTTTTATTGATTGAAAATGGGCCTGAAAAGGCGAATACATCGGGAAGCAATTCCTAGAAAGAGGTAATTGCGCACAAAAGGAAAAATCTATCCTAATGGCAATGTGAATACGACATCCACTATTTCCCAATCCTGTTATGACTCACAGATCATCAGTTTTCCTCCCAAGTTCCTTGCTTTCTGAGAAGAATGACTGGACCGATCACATCTTTCGAGATGATAGACGATTTTCAATCCACCGGGATACCCATTTTTGCCTAAGCCGCCCTTTCGGGTTTTCGACTTATCGGGTGTACAAATTCTTTTCATTCTTTTATCCCTAACTTTTGCCCGAACCTTTCTTCTTTTTTTTTTGGTCCGCCGGGATGCCCTTTTTTGCCTGGACTCTTTTATTCTTTTTGTCCAGCGGGTCAATTTATGCGAAGTATTTTTTGACTACATCTGAGTTAACAGGGGACGGAAAATCCTCACCATCCATAGTTGTAAGCATCAAGGCTCCACCGGAGAAAACCTTCTTCACAACATATGGACCTTCATAATTAGGAGTCCACTTGCCCCTGTTATCTGTACCGGGAGGAAGGATCCTCTTCAAAACTAGATCATCGGTCTGATAGCTTCGAGGATGCACTTTCTGATCAAAGGCTCTCTTCATCCTTCTCTGATACAACTGCCCATGGCACACAGCTGCTAACCGCCTCTCTTCGATAAGGCTCAACTCATTATACCTTGTTCGAATCCACTCGGCTTCGTCAAGCTTGACATCCAGCAAGACTCTCAGAGAAGGAATCTCCACTTCAACAGGTAGGACAACTTCCATACCATACACAAGGGAATAAGGGGTTGCCCCGGTTGACGTACGTACTGAGGTACGGTACCCATGCAAAGCGAAAGGCAGCATCTCATGCCAATCCTTGTACGTCACGACCATCTTCTGCACAATCTTCTTAATATTCTTGTTTGCCGCCTCTACAGCACCATTCATCTTCGGTCTGTAAGGAGAAGAATTGTGATGTTCAATCTTGAAATCTTTGCAAAGCTGTTTCATCATCTTATTATTGAGATTCGAACCATTATCAGTGATGATTCTCTCAGGAACCCCATAACGACAGATGATTTCCTTCTTGATGAACCGGGCAACCACTTGTTTGGTAACGTTAGCATAGGAAGCTGCTTCCACCCATTTGGTGAAGTAGTCAATCGCAAACAGGATGAAGCGATGTCCATTCGAAGCAGTAGGCTCAATCTTCCCAATCATATCAATGCCCCACATCGCGAACGGCCAAGGCGAATTCATGACATTCAGAGGGCTTGGTGGTACATGCACCTTATCAGCATAGATTTGACACTTATGGCACTTCCGAGCATATTTGAAGCAATCGGATTCCATAGTCATCCAGTAATAACCGGCTCTCAACAATTTCTTAGACATTGTATGACCACCAGCATGGGTACCGAAAGATCCTTCATGCACTTCTTGCATCAACATGTCTGCTTCGTGTCTATCCATGCATCTGAGCAGAACCATGTCGAAGTTTCTCTTGTACAACACATCGTCCTGATTCAAATAAAAGCTTCCAGCTAGCCTTCTTAGGGTTTTCTTATCATTCTTTGACTCACCTTCAGGATACTCCTGGCTCTTGAGAAAGTTCTTGATATCAAAGTACCACGGCTTCTCATCAACAACAGACTCGGCTGCAAACACATACGCAGGCCTCTCGAGTCGATTCACCGCAACATGTGGCACATGATTCCACCAATGAACCTTGATCATAGAAGACAAAGTAGCCAAGGCATCAGCCATCTGATTCTCGTCTCGGGGGACATGATACAACTTCACCTTCTTGAAGAACGTCAATATTCTTCTGGTGTAATCTCTGTAAGGAATCAAATGCGGCTGATTGGTATTCCAATCTCCATTGACCTGGTTAATCACTAGAGCGGAATCTCCATATATGTCAAGAGTTTTGATTCTCAGATCGATGGCTTCTTCTATCCCCATGATACAAGCCTCATACTCAGCCTCGTTGTTGGTGACGTCAAAAGTCAGTCTGGCAGAGAAAGGTATATGAGCACCTTTTGGGTTGATAAGCACTGCTCCAACACCGTTGCCATTCACATTCACAGCCCCATCAAACATCAATGTCCACTTGTCATCAGGATCCGGTCCTTCCTCGACAAGAGGCTCTTCACAATCTTTCATCTTCAGATACATGATGTCTTCATCAGGGAATTCAAACATCATTGGCTGATAATCCTTGATAGGTTGCTCGGCAAGGTAGTCTGACAGAATACTACCTTTGATGGCCTTCTGCGACGTATATTGGATATCATATTCTGTTAGAATCATCTGCCAAAGGGCAACACGTCCGGTGAGAGCCGACTTCTCAAAGATGTATTTCACTGGATCCATCTTAGAAATCAATAAGGTAGTATGGTTCAACATATACTGCCTCAGTCGGCGAGCAGCCCAGGCCAAAGCACAGCAAGTTTTCTCAAGCTGTGAATATTTGATTTCACAGTCGGTAAACTTTTTGCTAAGGTAGTATATGGCATGCTCTTTTCGACCAGACTCGTCATGCTGTCCCAATACACACCCCATCGAGTTCTCAGTTACTGACAGGTACATTATCAGAGGTCTCCCAGGAACTGGAGGTATGAGGGTTGGAGGTTTCTGCAAATACTCTTTTATCTTGTCAAAAGCTTTCTGACAATCATCATTCCACCTGATTGCTTGATTCTTTCTTAGCAATTTGAATATTGGTTCACACGTGGCAGTTAGGTGAGATACAAACCTTGCAATGTAGTTCAATCTCCCTAAAAACCCACGAACCTGCTTTTCTGTTTTTGGTTCAGGCATTTCTTGAATAGCTTTGACTTTTGCTGGATCAACCTCAATCCCCTTCTCACTGACAATGAAGCCTAACAGCTTCCCGGATCTCACTCCAAATGTACACTTGTTCGGATTCAGCCTCAGTTTGAACTTTCTCAGCCGTTCAAACAACTTCTGCAGGTTAACCAGGTGCTCCTCTTCTGTCTACGACTTCGCAATCATATCATCCACGTACACTTCAATCTCTTTGTGCATCATGTCATGAAAGAGAGTCGTCATAGCCCTCTGATAGGTAGCACCTGCATTCTTCAGCCCAAATGGCATCACCTTATAGCAGAACGTGCCCCAAGGTGTAATGAATGTCGTCTTTTCCATGTCCTCTGGTGCCATCTTGGTCTGATTATAGCCTAAGAAACCGTCCATGAAAGAGAAAACCGAGGATTGAGCCGTATTATCAACCAATACATCAATGTGAGGTAATGGGAAGTCATCTTTCGGACTCGCTCTGTTCAAATCCCGGTAATCGGCACACATTCTGACTTTGCCATCCTTCTTCGGCACGGGAACGATGTTGGCCACCCACGGGGGATAAGTCGTCACTGACAGAAACCCGCATCAAACTGCTTCTGAACTTCTTCCTTGATCTTAACAGCCATATTAGGACTAGTTCTGCGAAGCTTCTGCTTGACTGAAGGACAATCTTCTCTGAGAGGTAGTCTATGCACCACGATATCGGTATCCAACCCAGGCATATCTTGATACGACCAGGCGAATATCTCCATATATTCTCTCAGCATCTCAATCAACCTGCTCTTGACATCTTCCTTCAAAGCAACCCCGATCTTAATCTCTCTTCTGGCGTCCTCAGTACCCAGATTAATAATCTCCAACTCCTCCTGATAAGGTTGGATGACCCTTTCCTCCTGCTTCAACAATCTGACCAATTCTTTAGGGAGTTCACAGTCTTCCTCACTCTCCTCTTCAGCTTGGTAGATGGGATTATTGAAATCATACTGAGCCATAACAGAACTGTTCATAGTGGATTCCGTGAGATCACTTCTGCATGTTTAATGCTTTGTTTTAGAAAAAAGTTCAAGAAAGTCACAAAAACAAAAAACATTGCCATTTTTATTGTTTTGAAAATGAAAACAAAAATAGAAAGACAGGGATCACAAAATTGTTTGCAAAACGTCCTTTATTAATGATATCATTGAAAAAACATGATGAGGCCCTACAATGAACCACTACGCCTTGGGCAGAACGTAGGGTTTTGTGCAAAATGAAAAACAAAAGAAAATTACTCTGTTTGAAGAGTAACTTGGACCACATCCTCTGTTGTCCAATTGTTGATCGACTCCCCTGGTGCACACGGGCGAACCCAGTTGTCCAGATCACAATCATTGTCACCGTCTTCACTACTGGCTGCAAAGACGTCACCGTGATTCATCAGCCCAGCGCTGGTAAAGGTACCCGGACCTGCTTGCACACCCTGCTCCGCCTGCAGAGGTTGATAGCCAATACCGAATTTATCTTCTTTTATAGGCAAATCCACCATCTTGCCCCAGCCTTCGGAATTACCGGAGTTGACCACCTCCACAACCTGCTTGTATGATGCAATTGAGGCACTTGGCTTCTTCTACTCAGCAAAAGCCACCCTCTCAAGAGCAATAGTCTCGAATGCCTGGTATAAAGTTTCATGGATCTCGCCATCCACCTCTACATACTTGAAAGAGGATAGGCGACTCACCAGAATATCTTCTTCCCCGCACACGGTCACAATCTGACCGTTCCAGACATATTTCAAATTCTGGTGGAGAGTTGAGGAAACTGCCCCAGCTGCGTGAATCCAAGGACGCCCTAATAAACAACTATAGGCGGGTTGGATGTCCATCACATAGAAGATAATGTCGAATACCTCCGGACCAATCTTAACCGGCAACGTGACTTCACCAAAAACAGACCATTTGGATCCATCAAATGCACGCACAATCAGATCACTCGGAGTGAGGATAACCCCTTCCACATCAATCTTACCCAGGATCTTCTTGGGCAACACGTTCAGCGAAGAGCCAGTGTCTACCAGCACATGAGACAACACTGCACCCTTGCACTCCATGGTGATATGCAGGTGTCATACGGTGAACTGACTTGATGTGTTTTTAATCGCAATATCGCGGTTAGCAAGAGTCGCCACCGACTTTTCTTTTATCCCATAAGGAAAGGTGGAAAAGAACAGGAAAGACCGTAATTTAGATTTTGGATTCGGGAGGTACATTATACAAAGGGAAGGTGTTAGCACCCTTTGTATCCATGGTTATCCATGGGCTCTTAATTGCTTAATCATTTATGTTTTTCTAGTTTGAAAAAGTGTTTGAGAAATGTGTAGGAAATGTTTTGAAAAGGAGAATTTAACTTTGTAACGATTCTTGAATGAATGTATACAAAGTGGTTATCTCGTTTAGTTTTGAAAGTCGTTTAGAAAAATATAACTCGGCAATGATCCTAGTACGAATGTATGCCAAGTGGTGATTTTCTAAAAGATGTTTTGAAAGGTGTGAGGTGTGAAAAGTATTTTAGGTTATGAATAAGCAATTAAGAGTTATACCTATCCAAGGTCTTTATGGGCATTTCCTATCCTTATGAGGGTAAAACTGTCCTTACTATTGAGAAGTAAGTAGTTTTATCCTTTGGATGTAAAGGGACATCGTAGGGTCATCGATTGGTCATTGAAGGCAACCTTTGTAGGGATACCTTAGCATTCGAAGGGACGATCATCATTTAACCGTAGGCTACACCGAAGGGTCATCGAGGGACAAAGGCAACATTCGAGGGACTATGATGATTTAACCGAAGGGTCTTTGCTAAGTGCATCCCCACATTCGCGGGACATGACCATAATACCGTAATCGTAGGGTAACAAAGAGAGGTCCAAGATCGCATGTTTAACGGAAAAGTTTTACAATTAATTAGATAGTCGTAACCGATTAAGTAATTAGGTCCACATTAAAATCGATGAAATCAATACATTAAAATCGGCTAGATAATTCAGGATGAATCTCCATATAAAAATTAAGTAATTAAGAATCCATCTCCATAAGGGTATCCCACACATAAAGTGGAATACCTAGCCGGCCGTTTCCTCGGGAATATGTAAGCCTTTACACACTTCAACACACGGGTTAGAACATCGAGATAAAGTACAATTGAAAATTGCACCACAACACAACGGTCATAAAGTCAGACCAAATAATGCAGAATTATAATAAATCTTGGTTAGATAGACATAAGGCAGAATAGAAAAAAAACGAAACAGCCACTGTCTCGTTCGCTCCTGCTTCGCCTAGCGAAGGCTTAGCGAGTGCTCGCTATAGGCTCGCTTAGTGATGTGCTAGCGAGCGGCTACGGGTTTTGAGTTCGACAGCAGCATGATCTCCGGAACCCTGAACTTCATGATATTTAATTACAGGAATAGCATGGACAAGCATTCAGGATATTCAGGCATACTTAAATTCACATGTGAAATCAAATTACATATCCGAAAAGTTGATCATGATGTCTCATGTATGTAGAGATTACCGATTAAAAGCATAAAACAGTAGTGATGCGCAAACCTGTTTGCAACTGAGCTGCGATGTTGAAAGGACTGATCACTCTTGGTATCGGATGGAGTTGGGCGGCGGTAGCTTCGGCGCGGATGAGCGGCCTTCAGGGTTTCTTTACTCGGAATACTCTAAGTTGATCTCCAGGGTTTCTATGCCAGGGTTTCCGTCTGTCTTTTCGTGACTGAAGCTTGGCTATTTATAATGCTCTTGTTGTGACCTAATGGGCTCAGAATGAAGCCCGAAAATTCTGATGTTCGTGAGCTTCGCTAGGCGAGCGTTGTAGCGAAGGGTTCGTCAGGCGAAGGATTTGCTCGCCTAGCGAGCAGACCAGTTTGGGCCATTTTCTGTATTGAGCCTGTTGTGAGCTGGGCTTTTGTTCCTTTAAGGTCAGTGCCTTGCAGAATAAGTTGGAGTGCTTTGAGAAATGTTTGGCAAGATTAACGGGCAGATTTTGGGGTATGACAGCTGCCCCTGTTCAATATTCTTGAACCGAGAGAGTTAGGGTGGCAAGTATGCCATTCGTGGTCTGGAGGTGGAAGATTATTGAACACTAGAATGCCCCACAAATTTGCACTTGTCAATTAGTCTTGATGGAGATGGGCTTAAAGATGCCATCCAGGAAGTTTGATGATGAGAGCTTCAGATTATGTCGTACGTTAGACGATATCTGAAGACATGGGTGTCATACCGGGTCGTACGTTAGACCGTATAGTGAGTCGCCCATTAGGCTGTCGACTTCACTGGGGAGTCGGAGTGTGTTATACGTTGCTGGGGATAAGGGATCAGAATGGATCGTACGCTAGATCCTATCTGAGGGGATGAACATCCAAATGGGTCGTACGCTAGGCCGTATTGGAGTTGCAAAAGGAGCCGTCTATTAGGCTGTATCCGAAGAAATAAGGATCAGAATGGATCGTATGCCAGATCGTATCTAAATAGCAGAGTGAACCGTCCCTTAGGTTGCATCTGGAGAGGTAAAGGTCAGAATGGATCGTACGCTAGGTCGTGTCTGAGTAGCATAATGAGTTGTCCATCAGGCCGGTGACTCCACTGGGGATGAAATACCAGACTGGATCGTATGCTAGACTGTACCCGAGTTGCAGAATGGGTCGTCTATTAGGCAGTATCTGAGAGGGGTAGTCGTATGCTAGGCTATACGTCAGAATATACCGTACGCTAGGTAGTCTCTGAGAAATGAAAGGTCCAACTGGGTCGTAAATTAGACCGTATTGGAGTAGTTGAAGGTCAGAATGGATCGTCCGTTAGACCGTATCTGAGTGGAAGGAGTCATATGTTGAGCTGAATCAGAATGAACCGTACGTTAGACTGTATCTGATCGTATTTGTAGATGTTGTATTTGCAATAAATGGCCGGGATGGGCTTAAAGATACCATCCTTAGGAGGATAATTAACCTGAAAAATAAAGTTAGCTTCATGCCATGTCATGATGCATGAGATGTTTTATGCTTTCGACAGTAAATGCGAACAATGTATGCATGCGTATGCTGTGAAATGATGTAATGAATGAATTATGCATCTGAAAAGTTCTTCTCGAGGACTCTACTGGGGAAATAAATCTCAGTCTTCTGGTTGGAGATACTGGTATCGGTGATCCTTTCTTAGCTGGGGATACTTGATTCTTGTCTGCTGGTAGAAATATTCGACAGAGCCTGGCTGGGGATGGAAGAGATGACCAGTCTGTCTAGTGATGCCAATTTCTTCTGGGGAATAACTGGTTTTGTTGAGGAATAGAATTGGTAACCGATTCATTGGAAGCATGGTTAGACCTTCTCCTCGATCCTGAAGTCTTGTAGTAATCGCTATTTCTATTTTATGCATGCATTTTTGGTACACATCGATCATATTCAAATGCACATATCAATTCAAATTAAGTCAATGGACGTTTATGCAAACAAAACAGACAAAGTAAAAACAAAATCATCTTTTAGGAAATAAAATTGTATTGATTTTGAAAGAGGGCCTATAAACAGGCAATTCGTGTACAAAGAGACAGAAATCCTAGTAAGAGGAAATTGTCGAGAAAACAAAGAAAAAGCTATGAAGGAAAAGCCCTGTTGATTTTAATTCTACTACTGTCATTATGTCTTCAAGCATCTCATCTCCTGCTGTCGGATAGAAGTGATTGGCTTGTTCAGTCCCTTGAAGCTGTCTGAGAACAGGACATAGTCATACGCTTTTAATCCCTAATTTTTGCCTGGACCGCCTTTTCAGGTTTTCAGTCCACCAGGATACCCTTTTTTGCCCAAGCCGCCTTTTCAGGTTTTCGACTCGTCGGGTGTACATTTTTATATGTTTATCCCTAATTTTTGCCCGAACCCTTTTGGTTCGCCGGGATGCCCTTACTTTTGCCCAGGTACGTCGACCTAGCGGGTCTCTTTTATGCGTAGTATTTTTTGACTATGTCTGCGTTCACGGGATGCGGGAAGTCTTCGCCGTCCATTGTAGCAAGTATCATGGCTCCACCAGAGAATACCTTCTTAACTACAAATGGCCCTTCGTATGTGGGAGTCCATTTGCCCCTGGGATCACCTTGTGGTAGAATGATACGCTTTATCACTAATTCACCGATTTGATACACCCGTCTCTTGACCTTTTTGTTGAATGCCTGGGTCATGCGCTTCTGATATATCTGCCCATGACAAACAGCCGCGAGTCTCTTTTCATCAATCAAATTTATCTGATCGAGTCGAGTCTGAATCCATTCATCCTCATCTAAGCTTGCCTCTTTCATGATTCTTAGAGAGGGAATCTGAATTTCCACCGGTAAGACGGCTTCCATTCCGTAGACTAAAGAGAAAGGAGTTGCCCCTGTCGAAGTGCGTACTGAAGTGCGATAACCATGAAGAGCAAATGGTAACATCTCCTGCCAGTCTTTGTACGTTACTGTCATCTTTTGTATGATCTTCTTGATATTCTTATTAGCAGCCTCCACGACGCCGTTCATCTTTGGCCGGTACGGAGAAGAGTTATGGTGTTTTATTTTGAACTGCGTGCAAAGTTCAGTAATCATCTTGTTGTTCAAATTGGTGCCATTGTCAGTGATAATTCTTTCAGGGATGCCGTACCGACAAATGAGATTAGTCTTGATGAATCGTACTACCACATTCTTGGTGACAAAAGCAAATGAGGCTGCCTCTACCCACTTTGTAAAGTAATCAATAGCAACAAGGATGAAACGATGTCCATTAGAAGCCGTAGGTTTGATCTCCCCGATCATATCAATGCCCCACATTGCAAAGGGCCAAGGGGATGTCAACATACTTAATGGAGCAGGAGGCACATGTACTTTGTCCGCATAGATCTGGCACTTGTGACAAGTTCTGGCATGATGGTGGCAATCAGCTTCCATGGTAGACCAATAATACCCTGCTCTCAGAATCTTCTTGGCCATTGTATGTCCACTAGAATGAGTCCCAAAGATACCGTCATGCATGTCTTCCATAATCCTTTCTGCTTCCTTTTTATCCACACAGCGAAGCAAAGTCGAATCATGATTACGTTTGTATAATACTCCATTACTCAGAAAGAATTTAGCGAAGAACTTCCTCAGGAATTTTCTGTCATTGATGGATGCCCCTTCAGGGTATTCCTGAGCTTCTAAATATCTTTTTACTTCGTGGAACCAAGGTTTCTCCTGTACTCCCTCAGTATTAAGTTCATAACAATATGCTGGTTCATCTAATCGTTCAATAGTGATCCTGGGAGCTTCCTTATCCCATCTGACTCTGAACATAGATGACATGGTAGCCAACGCGTCTGCCAACTGATTCTCCTCTCGTGGAATATGTTCAAATGTAATCTCTTCGAAGTATGGGATTAATGTCAACACCCGCTCTCGATAAGGGATGAGATTCGGATGTTTAGTGTCCCATTCTCCTTTGATCTGACTGATTACTAAGGCTGAGTCTCCGTATACGCTTAAAAACTTGATTCTCAGGTCTATAGCAGCTCTGAGTCCCAAAATACATGCTTCATACTCGGCCATATTGTTGGTACAGTCGAAACATAGTCTAGCAGTGAAAGGCGTATGGCGACCCTTGGGAGAAATAATTACAACACCAACACCATTACCCAACGCATTAGAAGATCCATCGAAAACCATAGTCCATCGGGATCCCGGTTCGGGTCCTTCATCTGGTCCAGGTTCTTCATAATCAGTAACAAGCATGACATCCTCATCTGGGAACTCGAAATTCATAGATTGGTAATCATCCACTGCTTGATGAGCCAAATGATCGGCTAGCACACTTCCTTTGATTGCTTTTTGGGTAGTATACTGGATATCATACTCTGTTAAAATCATCTGCCATCTCGCTATTCTTCCGGAGAGGGCAGGTTTCTCAAATATGTATTTGATGGGATCCATCTTAGAAATCAACAAAGTGGTATGATTTAACATATACTGTCTTAGTCGGCGAGCAGCCCAAGCCAAAGCACAGCAAGTTCTCTCGAGCAGTGAGTATCTTGTTTCACAGTCGGTAAACTTTTTGCTAAGGTAGTATATGGCATGCTCTTTTCGACCAGATTCGTCATGTTGCCCCAACACACACCCCATTGAATTTTCTAACACGGTCAAATACATGATTAGAGGTCTTCCTTCAACTGGTGGTATCAGGATCGGAGGTTCCTGGAGATACTTCTTGATTTTATCAAAAGCTTCTTGACATTCATCATTCCATACCATCTCTTGATTTTTCTTCAGTAGTTTGAAGATGGGTTCGCAGGTAGCAGTCAAGTGGGAGATAAATCGGGCAATGTAATTCAAGCGTCCCAAGAAACCTCTAACTTCTTTATCTGTACGGGGAACTGGCATTTCTTGAATAGCTCTCACTTTAGCCGGGTCAACCTCAATTCCTTTACCACTGACAATAAAGCCTAGGAGTTTACCGGATCTTACTCCAAAGGTGCATTTGTTCGGGTTCAATCTCAGCTTGTATTTCTTCAACCTCTCAAACAGTTTGTATAAATGATCGAGATGTTCTTCTTCAGTATGCGATCTGGCTATCATATCATCCACATATACCTCTATTTCATGATGGATCATATCATGGAACAAAACCACCATAGCACGCTGGTACGTTGCCCCGGCGTTCTTCAAACCGAATAGCATTACTTTGTAACAGAAAGTGCCCCATTGCGTCACAAACGTAGTTTTCTCCATGTCTTCAGGTGCCATCTTAATCTGGTTATAACCCGAGAATCCATCCATGAAGGAGAATACTTTGTGTTGAGCGGTGTTATCTACCAGAACATCAATGTGCGGAAGTGGAAAGTCATCTTTGGGACTCGCTTTATTCAGATCTCTGTAATCGACGCACATTCGCACCTTACCATCCTTATTCGGTACCGGTACCACATTAGCAACCCATTGAGGATAAGAAGTAACAGCCAGAAAACCTGCATCAAATTGTTTCATAACCTCGGCTTTGATTTTCTCAGACATTTCAGGACGCATGCGGCGAACCTTTTGCTTAACAGGACGACAATCTTCCTTCGTTGGCAAACGATGCACTACTATGTCAGTATCCAATCCTGGCATGTCTTCGTAAGACCAAGCAAAAATCTCTACATAGTCATGTAACATCTGAATCAATCTTTCTTTAATACTGTTTTCCAAGCCTGCTCCTATTTTGACTTCTTTCTTGTCCACTTCAGTACCCAGGTTTACCATTTCGATTGACTTTTCATGCGGCTGTATAGTCTTCTCTTCTTGCAGTACCAGTCTGGTAAGTTCTCCAGGTACTTCACGATCTTCCTCACTTCCATCCTCGGCTTGGTAGATCGGATTTTCAAAGTTATAATGAACAGTAGTAGGACTATTATCAACAGGATCCAGAGTGGGTATGGATCTGCAATTCGTTACGTGAGTGTGTGTAAGAAAACATAGCTTGTTCGAAAGATGACAAGAAAGATAAAGAGCGCAATATTTGAATGCAAAACGTCCATTGATTTATTGAATATGAATATGCTTATGAAAATGACAAAACCCTTAACAAATTAGCTATTGTGCCCCGGGCATAGACACAATGCTTTAGGAAGTTCAATTTAAAAATTTGCAACACTAAAATAGACAATAACAATTACTCCTGACTAAAGGAAATCAGGATAGTGTCTTCAGCCTTCCAATTATTGAGTCCGTCACCAATTGTTGGGAAAATCCAGCTATCCAGGTCGCAATCGCTATCAGCATCTTCTACAGCATTAATCTGGTCTTTGACTATCTTTTCAGAATTAAATCCCAGGCCCGATTTGTCAGACTTGTAAGGTATGTTGATCAGTTGACCCCAGCCAGTACGACCACCATCTCCAACCACAGCTTGAGCATCTTTCAGAGAAATCATAGTAGGAGGAGCACGAATAACCTTGGGCGCACGGGAAGTTGGCTTAAGGACAGGATTAGTCTGAGGAATTACTTCAAATGACTGAGATGGAGTCTCGAAGAATTCACCATCCATCTCAACGTATCTGAAGGTATGCACACTACTGACGATATACTCTTCTTCCCCACACACAGTGACGATCTTACCCTCTATTGGATATCTCAGCTTTTGATGGAGAGACGAAGCTACAACACTTGCCCCATGAATCCAAGGGCATCCCAGCAAGCAGGAATAGGCAGGACGAATGTTCATCACGTGAAAGGTAGTGTTGAAGACTTGAGGTCCTATCTTGATAGGGAGGACCACTTCACCGTGGACAACGCTCTTCGCACCATCGTAAGCACGTACCACAATGTCACTAGGTTTCAGTTCAATGCTTTTACAGTCAAGTTTATCGAGCACGACTTTCGGTAGCACATTCAAAGAAGAGCCATTATCGATCAACATATGAGACAAGGTGATGCCTTTACACTCGATGGAGATATGCAGGGCTTTATTGTGATTCTTCCCTGCTGGTGTCAGGTCAGCGTTGGAAAAACCTAGGCCATTGTCAACAGTCAGGTTAGCAACATAATTTTTGAACTGGTCGACGGAGGTCTCCTGAGGTACATGAGCGGTCCTCAAGAATTTTATCAAGGCATTGGCATGAGATTCAGAAGATAATAACAAGGATAACATCGAGATCTTAGACGGGGTATGTCCCAACTGTTCTACCACATCAAAGTCACTCTTGCGGATGATTTTCAGCACTTCTTCCATTTCTTGTTTGGCCACATCCTCAGTAGTAACTTCGACCGATGTCTCTGACTGAGAAGGGTTGACTGCGGGTTCTTTTCCTCGAGTTTCAGGGACGGGAGGTGAGATTTCTGGAGAGAAGATCCTTCCACTTCGAGTAACCTTACTAGTCCCAACAATGTCATTAGGATTAGCAGAATTACCAACTTGCTTTACGCCATGAACGTAAACATCACCTCCATAATTCCACGGAATGGCTTTGCTTGAGGCATATGGTACTGGGCCAGGTGCAGTAATGATTAGGGGAGCTACCTTGGGCTCAGCAGTAATCTTCACAGGTACTCTGGGAGCAGTAATCTTCACTGGAACTTTGGACCTTGCAATCACAGATATTTCTTCAACAGTGTTTTCCACCTTAGGAATCCTTTCAAAGAGAATTGTACGATCATCCATCAGCCGTTGAATGCCGTTCCTCAACTTCAAGCACTCGTTGGGCCGAAGTACACAAAGATCGCAACTTTCAGCACAACCTGGAAATAAACCAGCTTGCAATAAATTCTTCTTGATGATCAGGAGAGGAGATGTTAAGTCTGCTACAGTAGTGATGTGGGAATTGTCACTGACAACATTAACATCCTTGTCATGATTAGGCATAGGTGCAGTGATGACGTTAGGAGTCTCCGGAGGCTCAAATTCAATTTCTCCAGCTTCGATCATATCCTGAACTTTATTCTTTAATGACCAGCAATCGTTTGTATCATGCCCGGGGCTATCGGAGTGATATGCACACCTGGCATTGGGATTATAACGAGAAGAAGTAGTGTTGGGTTTCGCAAGAGGATCTCTGAGAGTGATCAAATTTGCCTTTAGCATTCCCTGCAGTGCCTGTGCCAAGGTCATATTGATCCTGGTAAACTGCCTTCTTGGCTTGTCTTGTTTGGGCTGGAAGTTTTGAGATGGCGGTGCTGTAATCGTAACTGCTCCAATGGTATGGTCACGATTCTTCTTGTTACGACCCTTTTGACCGTACACAGCATTTGATTCACTCCTCCCCTGATAGGACCTTTTGGTGCTTGCAGAGGTAGCCGCCTGTATCTTTCCACTTCGGATGCCGCTTTCAACACGTTCACCTGTCAATATAAGTTCAGTGAAACCTGATGAAGAACTTCCCAGTAGATGGCTGTAGAATGGGCCAGTCAGTGTGCCCATGAACATGTCCACTAATTCTCGGTCAGTCATAGGGGGTTTGACTCTGCCCGCCAAATCTCTCCATTTCTGAGCGTATTCTTTGAAGCTTTCTTTGGATCCCATAGTCATATTCTGCAACTGTAGCCGAGTAGGTGCTAGTTCAGAGTTATACTGGTACTGTTTATAGAAAGCTGTTGCTAAATCAGTCCAGGTGCGGATATCAGAGCTCTCGAGCTGATAATACCATTCCAACTGTGTGCCAGACAGACTCTCTTGGAAGAAATGAATCCATAGCTTCCTATCAGTGGTATGCGGCTGAATCTTTCTCACATAAGCTCTCAGATGCATCTGAGGACAAGACACACCATCGTACTTAGTGAAAGTGGGGATCTTGAATTTGCGAGGAATGGTCACATCGGAGACCAGACCCAAACTTTCGAAATCCAGACCAGGCGTCTTCTGACCTTCCATAGCTAGCATACGTTCTTCCAGCAACTTGTACTTATCGTCTCTCGGAGAGTACTGCTCATTTTCATAATCTTCATCGTCATCCTCAGGGTTGGAGAAGTCAACATTCTCCTCCTCTGAATCATTCTCCGTCTCCTCTTCTGGACCATTCGGAATTCCAAACTTGACTCCCGCGGCCTGTCTTTTAAGCCTTCTTCCCGTGTTAATGTAACTCACAGCTTTCTTGTCTTTCTTCTGTTCGAGCAAGAGAGCCTTCAGTTCCTCTTGCCCCTTGGATAAGCTCAAGATCATCTCCTGGAATTGAGCGTTCTGAGCCTGGAGATCCTTGACAGTTTGTTCGAGGGCCATGTTTCTGTTTAAGAGGAAGACCGTGAGAATATGATCCTTTAGAGTACATGTTATGCAATGTTATGTTATGCAATGCAATGTATGAAATGTTTTCAAGGACTTTTGGAATTTAACTTTGCGTAAACTACCAAAAAGAGAAATTTTTATTAATAGTTTCTTTAATCATTGTTCATTACAATAAATAATAATAAAAATACAATGAAAGCTCAAGTCTCCCAGGGACGGCTTCTTTTTGGGCGAAGATATGCATTGAGTCTTCGTTCCTCATTAAGCTGGCTGGTAAGTTCTGACACTTTCTTCCTTTCAGCACAGAACTGGGCTTCAAAAGTATCCCTTTCCTCTCTCAACTGGATCCAGGATCTCTTCAATTCTTCGACATCGGTAGGCATATCTGGATAAGGAATGATCTGAGGAGTACCTCCTTCAACCCCTGGTTCAACAATCAATGGTCCGACTGCAAGATATGGCATGACAAGTTCACGAGCTCTTGCGCGTACCCACCTGAGATAAGGTTCCATAGGAATGGAGTTTTTCTGTCCTAGAGTACTTCTTTTCACCATGCCCCAAGCTCGTACAAACCTTTGACGGAGACCTTGAGAGTCGTTGTCATAGTCAAACACAGTGTCTTGAAGGATTACTTCATGTGGACCATCTCTTCGAGCATAACCAAACTGACGTAGGGCTAAAGCTGGATTATAAGTAATACCTCCTCTTATCCCCAGGAGTGGTACGTTAGAGAATTCTCCGCAGCGGTCAATGATGATAACATTTTCTTTGATATTAGGACACCAACGGATGTCTGAATGGGAGAGCGACATTATCCTTTGAGGCCACTTCAGATTTTGATCATTCTTCAAGACTGATTGAGGAAGGTGCGAAATAAACCACCTAGACAACAAAGGTACGCAGCACATGAGAGTCCCTTGCCTTTTCATAGTACGAGTGTGAAGGGAATGCAAGATATCTCCAAGCAAGGTAGGCACAGGGTTATGAGTGAGAAATATCTTAATAGCATTCATGTCTATGAATTGGTCTGGATTAGGGAATAACACCAAACCATAGATTAGCAACACTAGAACATCCTCAAAAGCATGGACATTCATAACTTTTAGGAACTCTCGGGCCTTATTTATCAGAAATTTGGCAAGTAAACCTTTAACCCCACTTCTTGTTACCTAATTGGTTTCAATGTCGGACTTTGTCATGTGTAAAGCTGCGGCAACTTCTTCCGACTTCGGAATCTTTTCTAAACCACTGAAAGGTGTTTGATCAAGAATAGGTATCCCAAGCAACTTGGAGAATTCTTCTAATGTGGGTACCAACTGATAATCTGGGAATGTGAAGCAATGATGTTTGGGATCGAAGAACTGGAATAAAACTCTCATCATATCTTCTCTGAAACCAGCGGTAACCAAATTGAGGAGAGAACCATGTTTCTTGAGGAACTGAGCCTGATCGGGAAGTTCTGACACTAACTCCTTGAGTTGAGGAGAGATCGCCACAAGATTGATCCGGATGGTCTTCCTGGAAGCCATAACCTGTTTAACAGAGCAAAGCTAAATCCCTAAGTCCTTGAAATGGTTAGTATAATGCCATGATGTTATGATGTTATGATGTTATGATGTTATGATGTTATGATGTTATAAATAGCAAACACAAGCAAGTCACACAACAATCATTCCTAGGTTTTAAGGCTTGCATGAGTTCCATAGGTAAGTACCCTCCCCACTGAAGTTTGGTTGGTTCAACCTGTCCTAGAATAGTAACCGGGTTCTAGAAGGATCTCAAATCATCGACCTTTCCTTAAGTCCACTACAGTGCAACGCCAAGTGGTTGACCAAAGCTTCCCTAAAGTCCAATCTCAAAGAGTGTAGTATCGAGTATCAACCAACCCCAGTCGGAACCGAAGTCAGTTATCTCACTACTTTCTAATGGCTAGGATGAGTCAATTAGGGTTCTAAAGGTCTAGTTAATGCTTTGATGACACCACGCGAATGCCAAATTTTTCCTCAAGTAAACATGAGGAACATCAGGACATCCAAAGTGTCACATTAACCGTAGCCATCATTTTAACCATTCCAGTATACGCCGGATAGTCGCGATGATCTATTGCTACTTACCTAAGGTACACTAGATCCGGGTGTAGGATCTTTCACTCCAAAATCCCCTTAAAAGAAGGAACAATTTTGAAAACATAAATGATTTTTTAAGGTGACCTCTCTTTGTAGTCCCCAGCAGAGTCGCCAGTTCTGTCATACGGTGAACTGACTTGATGTGTTTTTAATCGCAATGTCGCGGTTAGCAAGAGTCGCCACCAACTTTTCTTTTATCCCATAAGGAAAGGTGGAAAAGAACAGGAAAGACCGTAATTTAGATTTTGGATTCGGGAGGTACATTATACAAAGGGAAGGTGTTAGCACCCTTTGTATCCATGGTTATCCATGGGCTCTTAATTGCTTTATCATTTATGTTTTTCTAGTTTGAAAAAGTGTTTGAGAAATGTGTAGGAAATGTTTTGAAAAGGAGAATTTAACTTTGTAACGATTCTTGAATGAATGTATACAAAGTGGTTATCTCGTTTAGTTTTGAAAGTCGTTTAGAAAAATATAACTCGACAATGATCCTAGTACGAATGTATGCCAAGTGGTGATTTTCTAAAAGATGTTTTGAAAGGTGTTAGGTGTGAAAAGTATTTTAGGTTATGAATAAGCAATTAAGAGTTATACCTATCCAAGGTCTTTATGAGCATTTCCTATCCTTGTGAGGGTAAAACTGTCCTTACTATTGAGAAGTAAGTAGTTTTATCCTTTGGATGTAAAGGGACATCGTAGGGTCATCGATTGGTCATTGAAGGCAACCTTTGTAGGGATACCTTAGCATTCGAAGGGACGATCATCATTTAACCGTAGGCTACACCGAAGGGTCATCGAGGGACAAAGGCAACATTCGAGGGACTATGATGATTTAACCGAAGGGTCTTTGCTAAGTGCATCCCCACATTCGCGGGACATGACCATAATACCGTAATCGTAGGGTAACAAAGAGAGGTCCAAGATCGCATGTTTAACGGCAAAGTTTTACAATTAATTAGATAGTCGTAACCGATTAAGTAATTAGGTCCACATTAAAATCGATGAAATCAATACATTAAAATCGGCTAGATAATTCAGGATGAATCTCCATATAAAAATTAAGTAATTCAGAATCCATCTCCATAAGGGTATCCCACACATAAAACGGAATACCTAGCCGGCCGTTTCCTCGGGAATATGTAAGCCTTTACACACTTCAACACACAGGTTAGAACATCGAGATAAAGTACAATTGAAAATTGCACCACAACACAACGGTCATAAAGTCAGACCAAATAATGCAGAATTATAATAAATCTTGGTTAGATAGACATAAGGCAGAATAGAAAAAAAACGAAACAGCCACTGTCTCGTTCGCTCCTGCTTCGCCTAGCGAAGGCTTAGCGAGTGCTCGTTATAGGCTCGCTTAGCGATGTGCTAGCGAGCGGCTACGGGTTTTGAGTTTGACAGCAGCATGATCTCCGGAACCCTGAACTTCATGACATTTAATTACAGGAATAGCATGGACAAGCATTCAAGATATTCAGGCATACTTAAATTCACATGTGAAATCAAATTACATATCCGAAAAGTTGATCATGATGTCTCATGTATGTAGAGATTACCGATTAAAAGCATAAAACAGTAGTGATGCGCAAACCTGTTTGCAACTGAGCTGCGATGTTGAAAGGACTGATCACTCTTGGTATCGGATGGAGTTGGGCGGCGGTAGCTTCGGCGCGGATGAGCGGCCTTCAGGGTTTCTTTACTCGGAATACTCTAAGTTGATCTCCAGGGTTTCTATGCCAGGGTTTCCGTCTGTCTTCGTCTGTCTTTTCGTGACTGAAGCTTGGCTATTTATAATGCTCTTGTTGTGACCTAATGGGCTCAGAATGAAGCCCGAAAATTCTGATGTTCGCGAGCTTCGCTAGGCGAGCGTTGTAGCGAAGGGTTCGCCAGGCGAAGGATTTGCTCGCCTAGCGAGCAGACCAGTTTGGGCCATTTTCTGTATTGGGCCTGTTGTGAGCTGGGCTTTTGTTCCTTTAAGGTCAGTGCCTTGCAGAATAAGTGGGAGTGCTTTGAGAAATGTTTGGCAAGATTAACGGGCAGATTTTGGGGTATGACAGTAGGGCCTTGTTATGGTTACGTCCTTCAGGCGTTAAGTCCAGATCTGTGAACCCCAAACCGTGCCTGGTACTCACGTTGGCAATGACACCCTCCAATTGATTGACAGAGATCTCTTGAGGCACGTAAGCCAGATTCAGCATCTTTAACAAGGCATTACGGTGTGCCTCAGAGCACAGAAACAATGAGAGGATAGAGATCTTGGACGGAGTCTGATTCAGCTGATCTACAATCTTGTAGTCACTCTTCTTAATTATTTTCATGAACTCCTCCACATCCTTCTCGAACGAACCCTCAGGCGCCTCCTTCTGAGCAGGTTCTTCATCAACCACAGTCTGTTTACCTTTTGCTTTGGAGAGAGCCTCAGCATTGTTATCTCTCAATGATTGTGGTGCAAACAAACGACCACTTCTGGTAAACCCTCCTGGTCCCCCAACATTGTCCACAACTGGACCATCAACCACAGGAGTTCTACTAGGCCACCCAATAGTCACAGGAGACTGATTCACCAGCCTAATCTGACTTTCAGCCCTTCGGTTGCTGCGGTAAGCGTTGTCATATTTCCACGGTACAGCCCTACTATTCTCAACAGGTCTTCTTCCCGAAGCAACAATAGTAGTTGGAGCACTGACAGTTACAGGAGCAGAAATGGTAACAGGAGTACCAACAGTTGTAGGCGCATTAGCAGTTCTTTGGCCACGTCCCTCGGACGGTTTGAAATAGATGGTGACGGTTGACACCACCCCACGATCTTTAACAGCCTGGCTAAACTGTAAACAGCCCCCATCAATCAAATTCTGAATACCAGTCTTCAACTGATCACAACCATTTTCTGACTCTGCACAGTCTGAACAATCTTGATCACAACCCGGGTATACGCCCCCATTCAATAGACGGTCCTTCACAACAAACAGCGATGTCTGGACATCCTCAACACTGACCACCAAGTCTTCAGCTTCTCCCCCTTCAACATTGTTCACTCTGTGTGCACCATGCTGAGGCATAGGGTTGTTCACAACATTCGGTACAGGAGCAAAATTGATAGTTTTGGCGTCAATTAGATCCTGGACCTTATGATGAAAAGCCCGGCAGTTCTCAATGTGGTGCCCCGGTGCACCAGAGTGGAAATCACAACGCACGTTGGCATCGTACCCAGGTGGTATTTTTGTCAACGGTGCCATAGTACGCAACTCCATGAACCCTAGTCTGAGCAACTCAGGTAGCAACTCAGCATAGGTCATCGGTAACGGATCGAAACATCGATCAAGCATCCTCTGTCTGGGCTGATAAGGACGTTGTTGTTGTTGTGGTGGTGGTTGTTGTTGAACTCTTTGTTGTTGCTGTTGACGAGGCTGAGGCGCCGGAATGGTTACCGCAGCAACCTGATGATATTGCCCTCTGTTTACATTTCTTCTACCGTGTTGCATAGCACTGATTTCACCCTCTCTCCTGCGAGGTGCTCCAGCAAATGGTTTCTTGGAAGATGAGGAACCAGCATCCTGAATCTTCCCAGCTTTGATCAAACTTTCAGTCCTCTCCCCACAGATTACGACGTCTGAGAAACTACCGAATGGGCAACTCCCCATCCGGTCCATGAACATGCCCTGTAAAGTACCAATGAACATATCAGTCAGTTTCCTCTCCAGCATAGGGGGTTGTACTCTTGCGGCCAACTCACGCCACCTCTGGGCGTACTCCTTGAAGCTTTCTCCGAATTTTTGACATAGACTCTGCAACTGAGTCCGGCTCGGCGCCATGTCCATATTATGTTTATACTGCCTCAAGAAGGCCTCACCCAGATCTCTCCAGCTACGAATAGAATCTCTCTTCAATTCCATGTACCAATCCAAGGAAGCCCCAGACAAGCTATCCTGGAAAAAATACATCCACATTTTCTCGTCATCTGTGTAAGCAGAGATCTTCCTGTAGTAGGCCTGCACATGGGTGCGAGGGCAAGAAGTACCGTTATATTTATCAAATGAGGGCGCTTTGAACTTGTAAGGGATCCTCAACCCTTCCACCAACCCCATATTAGTGACATCAAAACCCAGGGATTTCTGACATTCCATAGCTCTGATTTTCTCAGCAAGGGCATCAACTTTACGGTCCCTCTCTTCAACTCTCACTACATCATCGTCTTCACTGAGCAGAGTGAACATGTCCTCCTGCTTGTCAACCAGCGGAGCAGGATGGTGAATCGGAGCTCGGGTAGCTCTAGCATTAACAGTCTCTGCAACAAGAGGTTGTTCGTTGATTCTGATACCCCTCAATTCCTCCCCTACAGCGTAGTCATTGGCGGGAGCAGCAGCAACAACATTATCATGAACCGGTACACCCACTGGTGAAGCACGGTTGGACGGCGGAATCACGGCTTCCTATCTCTGGGCTAAGGCACGCAACTCCTCTTGCCCCTGAACAACCCCTTGCATCATAGTCATGAATTGGGCCATGTTAGCCCTCATCTCAGCCAATTCTGCTTGAACCTGGTCCATATTCCTCTGATGATTCAGTCTGGTTGCGTAGCGGTGCGGTCGTCGATCAGCTATCCTGCCTGACACAGGAACCAGAGTGAGAAGTCTTGAGCAAGAACACCTGTTATGCAAAATGATATGTGTATGATGCTAATGATGCATATGATGCACGTGATATGTTCATTTCTCAGGCATTCAAAGAGCCTAATTCATCTTCAAAAGATGGCAACCCTGCAATACACAACAAGGAAGCAACATACACGAGACAGATGAGAACAAAGTGAAACACCAATAACCAACTCATCTATAGATAAGAGCAACAAGGCTCATACAACAATATCAACAAGGATCCAAATGATCAAAGTACAACAATGAATCCCATCCAACAAGCCTGGAGGTGATTCTCAACATACACAACAGAGATACAAGCTAAGACAAACGACTTCCAGGAATGAGAGTCTTCAAGTACTGATACTGGTCTATCAACAGGTCACACTCTAAACATTCTGGCAAGGGAGTGAGCTTCTCCTTCAGTTGTCTTCTGAGCTCCACAACTTCTCCTCCAAGTTGGCTCTCTGATGCATGTCTCAAGTCAACTTCCTTCTTCAACTGGATGTCTTTGTCTCTGAGTTGCTTCTCCAGGTCTCTTATCTTCTTCTAATAACTGGCTTCAGCTCTCTACAACCTCAAGCATTCACGGTGTTCTGCATTCAGCAAGTTCTCCATCTCTTCATAAGATCTCTTCTTGCTCTTTACTCCACTAGCATCCACACTCTGCATGTCTCTGAGTTGATGAGCCAAGTTCAACTTATCAGCTTTGGCTTTGTAGAGCTCCATCTGGGTATCTTGCTCCTTCTCTTTCAACCGGCGATTCTCCATCAGGGCTTGCTTGTACTGCTCAGCAGGTACACTCTCAGCAAGGATCAAAGGTGGTTGTTCTTGCAATGGCTTCATCCTATCATAGGGCAACGACAAAGTTTCCACTCTCTTCTTGACCCATTCAATGTAGTCAGGCATAGCAATGGCAAACTTCTTCCCTAGGACAGCTCCATCCTTAACACCAATGGTCTTCCAAGCTCTTCCTACTCGCTCCAAACTGACAGGGTCACTCCGCTTCTCAAAATACACACTCTCAGCTGTCTCAGCTTCTAGTGGTCTTCCATTCATCACAAACCCCAACTGGCGAAGAGAAAGAACCGGGTTATAATTGATGCAACCCTTGGTCCCTACAAGTGGCACATTGCGAAACTCTCCACAACTCATAATGACATTACGCACGTCCATCCGGTAAGATTGCCACCTGATATCATAGGAGGTGAGAGACATAACCCTCTGAGTCCACTTATGAGTGCTCTGAGCATCCATAAAAGGTCCACTGACTGGCAGGAGAGACAAGAACCATCTGAGCAAAAGTTGGGGACAACACCTGATAGTTCCACCCTTACCATGCCTGCTGTGAATAGCATAGTAAGTGTCAGCTAATAATGTAGGAACTGGATTTCCTCCAAGGAAGATGATGATAGCAGCATAGTCCATAAAATTGGGCATACTCGGGAACAAGACAATCCCATAAATCATGATAGCTAGCTGAGCATGAAAAGCTTCCCAATTTCCCTTCTCTGCTTGTTCTCTAGCTATCCTCAACAAGAACTTCAAAGGCAAACCCACAACATCCCCACTGGATTTCCAATTATCACTGACTTCTTTGATACCCAAATGGAGAGCTCTGGCAACAACTCTGAAATCAACCTCCTTAGGCACATCCAAGAAAGGAACCTGATACCGGATCGGAACACTCAACAGAATAGAATACTCTTCCAGAGTGGGAGCTAACTGATAGTCCTGGAAAGTGAAGCAACGGAGCTCTGGGTCGTAAAACTGTAGAAGAATCTGCAACGGCACTGGATCTACCACCATCTTCAACAGTGTCAACAAATCTCCATACTGATCAGCAAACACCTTGTGATTACTGCCGGTCACAAGGTTGCTCAACTCTATCAAAGATGTCAAAGGCTCACGGTGAAAACTGTAGGAGCAAGTCTTCCTCTTCAACTCTGGAATGGATGTCATCTCTCACAGTGAATAGACTCCTGAATGAACCTGAGAAATGATATGCATGCAGAGATTAGCTTTTTTTCCTCATTTTTCTTTTTCAAATTTTTTCATTTTTTTTTATTGCATTTTTTTTTTGAAAATAAACATGCTATGATGCAAATGATGCAGACAAGACTGGCTGGTTGTGCATCTCGGAGCACAGGATCAAAGCTTCGGCTTGAACTCGGAACCACAAATCCATCTGAGACCCAAAAATCATCTGAGACCCATATCTGAAGAACCAAGTCACCAACAGGACCACAAGTCACCAACAAGTCACCGACAAGTCACCAACTGTACCTGTAATAATGATCATTCCCTCCCCACTCACGGGTGTCATCTAGGCCAGGGTAAGGTCGAAAGAAACGCAGCATAAATAACCCTTTCATAGAATATCATCATATACACACCCGAAGTATGTAACGATAATACCCCATCAGAGTCTGAACTGCTCGTGATATCAATGTTCCGCTAAGTGGCGCAATACCACCCGCTTCCCATGAATCACTCTATTCCTAGGTGTCCTAGATTTCGCTCATAGCCTGGGTATTGGGCCTTTTACCTCATGTAACTCCCACCCCAACAGAGAGACAACACAGCACAGCCAGATGAATATATGATGATGAATGCAAACATAAATGCAAACATAAATGCAAACAATAAATAAATGAATGCAATAAATGAAACAGCAAAAGCAACCAAACCCTATCCTAGAGAGCGCTAGGAGAGACTCGCTTAGGGAAGAAAGACCAGCAAGAGGTCAACTTCTCTATATCCCCAGCAGAGTCGCCAGCTGTCGCATTACGCGAAAAACCGGCAGAGAGAACGAGACAACAGAGCTGCCACCGTGCGTTATTTATCCCAAAAGAGGGAAAGGAAACGCTCGAAGTAAACCTGGAAAAGACATGGTCTCGCGACCAAAGAGAGATGGGATCGGGAGTCGGTTATGCGAAGGGAAGGTATTAGCACCCCTACGCATCCGTCGTACTCGACGGGATCCACGCACAAAAGAAAGGATAAGGTTGCTTAAAACTGCTCAAACACCACACAAGGCTGGAAGGAAACACAGGAAGACAAAAGAAACAGGACTCAGCAGGATATCGCATCCTGGGCCTACGTAGTCTATCAGACACAGACATCAGAGTCGACGTAGTTCGGGACAGGGGAAACGTGCTCGCTAGGATGTCGCATCCTATGCATACGTATCTTCTCTGACCGGAGAAGAATCAGAACACTCGTAGCTCGGCTAACGCACGCCAAACAAAACCACACGAGAAACCGACTGCCAATCGCTGGACTTACGTCAGACTCCACACAAACAGGCAAACATGGAAACCGAAGGCCAATCGCTGGACTTACATCAGACTCCGAACCAACAAACACACACAGGAAACCAAATGCCAATTGCTGGACTTACATCAGACTCCGAACCAACAAACACACATAGGAAACCGACTGCCAATCGCTGGACTTATGTCGGACTCCCAACAAACAACCGCACACAGGAAACTGACTCCCAATCGCTGGACTTATGTCAGACTCCAAACAAGCAAACGCAAACTGGAAACCGAATGCCAATCGTTGGGCTTACATCGGACTCCAAACAGACAAACACAAAAAAAAGGTTGCCCGGAGAGATCAGCTCATCTTCTGCCTACGTACCTCATCTGGTATGAGGATCAGGGCGACGTAGTTCCCCTTAACAGGGAAAGAACTTCTAGCCTAACCAGAGACAAAGGGAGACACAAACTACTAGGGAGACTACGACTCGAGCCTAGAAGTTATCATGCATACGATCCCTATGTTAAGGTTTCTATCTAACTTGCACAGGGAGCAAGCTATCCTAAACAGCCCAGGCAAAGTCATACAAGCACAAAAAGCAAGCACACACACTATATACAAACAATTAGGCTCAAACAAGGTTAGGCTGTGAAACACAAGCCAACTGGAATCGGGTGTAGTTAGCTCTTAACCCTAACATTGAGAGTTAGGGTGAAGCAGATGAAATGGGAAGTGAGGGTAAGACCTCACAGCTCTTATCCCTGGCCTGGGAGAGCTTCAGACAAATGAAAGTGTGGGAGTTCAAAAAGTTGGAACTCTTCTCCACATATGACTGACACAACAAAGATCTTGGGTTAATATCCACAATGCATCAACACATGGTGTGAGCAAAGTGGATGACACACTGAGTAGCAGGAGATGGATTGCACATCTCTTTTATCTGCCAATTGCCTCATAAGAGGTCTTTTCCTGCTTGGCACAAAAGTAAACATTCACAAACATTGCCTCTTAAGGAGGGCTTCAGACAGGTGCCTGCCCACATAACAGGACAGGTCTTCCAGACTACATGAAGTCAAAGAGTTATACCTCAGTGGTTAAGCAACCAAGCAAAGCAAAAGCAAGTTCAAAATAACTCAAAGCAACTTAGGTACCTGAAAAAATCTAAACCAATCAGTTTACAATTCAATCAATCAAACAGACAACAGTCAATCATACAGACAGACAAAGCATCAAGCACCAATGTGCAAGGCACAAGCCATTAGGCCAATTGTTCTCAAAACCTTTAAAACAACTCAATATTAGCCAACATCAATCAACTAATCAACTCAAATGAGTGAACTACTTCAACCATGGTAATGTGCTTCTTAACCTGAAATCCACAATCCAAACAGTGAGTCCAAACCACTAGGTCAAAGCCTAGGGTCAAAAGAGGGTCAAACATTCAAAACAAAACATGAAATTTAACATGAATCATCCATATCCAATCAAGAACACAACTCCAAAGGTCCCATATCAATATCATTAACCAAAAGCATTTCATGAACCAAACATGGCAAGGTATGCAAATTGTGACCACATTGTGACATCAGAAGAAATAAATGCACTTTAAATCAAAAATGACTCAAATAATCTTGGCAAAATTCATGAGTAAACAGGACATATAACATGATCATCACACAAAAAATTAGAGGCATTGGACATCATTTGGCATAGCAATCACTTAGCATAAGTCAAGACAAACACAACAAGCACATGTGTGACACAAATTGTCACACCAACTTAGCATAGGCATAAAACAGAGGTGGGTCATGGTAAAAACCTCAAACCAAAGCCAAAACAACATTCAACATGTCTAGAAATAGTGTGCAAAATTTCACATTCATTGGGTAAGGAACAAGCATTTCATGATCAAATGAAGTTCAAGGCAATTTGGAAGCTCAAATGTGACCAACCAGAATGAAAAATCTCAATTAAATCAGAAATGATTCCAAAAATTCCAACAAAACTCATGAGCAATCACAACATCCATAACATGCATCATACAAAAAATCAGGACAATTGGAGCTCATTTGGCATGTCAAACACATCATTCAAGTTGAACATCACAAGGTGTGACACAAATTGTCACACCTAACTTATCATGATCATAAAACAGCAATGGTAATTGATAAAAATACCAAATCAACACCAAAATGTCAAGAAATTAGTCTAGTTATAGCATGCAAAATTTCAAACTCATTGGATAAGAATCAAGCATTTCATAAATGATATGGCAAGGCAAGGTACAAAATGGATACATGTTCAATCATCCTAGCACCAAAACATATTCAGCCATGCACAATTTTCATTTTAATGATAAAAAAATAATAGATAGAACGAGGAACATGATGCAAAAAACCTCATAATTTTTGGATCAATTTTCAAATTGATGTGAATTTTGGAAGTTTGAGAAAAATTGAAATGGAAATGTGAAGCCAAACATGAAATGATGAAGAAAATAGTGAAAATGCAAGGCAAATGTGGAAAATACACTCAGCAGGATTCGATCCATGTGCACATTTGAACTACATAGCGCGCCAAAGCCAAAACGACGTAGTTTTGCCATGAAACCCTAACGCGCGCTCACATGAATTCAAAAAAATCCGCAGGTAATCATGATGAACTCGTAACAAAATTCGCAGGTAAGCCTATGCGTTTTGCAAGAAAATTTGCAGGAAAACTGGCAATGTGTATGAACATGATGAAGATCATGAAGATCTTCATCCAAATTTTTCCAGAAAAAATCAAATCGTCCAGAAATGAAAAACGTGCACATCATTCAACTCATCATTCATCATACAACAGGAATCCATGAATATTTCATCAAGAAATAACATCAAACGCATGGATCAAAGGAAATAAAAATCTACACCAAAACTTCAAATGCACGGATCTTCATGTATACAGCACCAAATCACTCCATTCAAAGCTCAGATTCATCACCAATCTATGAACTATACGATAGGCACAACAATTTGGAGAATTAAAGAGGTCGAAAATGTAACCTCTATATGAGCAGCAATTGAAATCACGTGTTTCCAAGGCCTTTGATGTTCCAATTCTTTTCCAATATGCTTCTTGTAGTAAATGATGATGAAATGGAGGCTTGAATGTACACGAATCTTGCTCAATCTCCACTTGCCATGGAAGCTTCACACCTTGAACATGAACAAAACAGGCACGATTTCCTCTGTTTCCACGTGCAAATGTGCTCAACTATAGCCCAGGATGATGAAATGATCAATGGAAAGTGCTTGTGTTTGAAGAATTTTGGAGAAAAAAGTGAGAGAGAAAATTTGAGAATTTGTGAAATCTAGATCTAGAATTGGTAATTGTGATGAAACAGTTAGGATTAAGGCTTTATAGTCCATGCTAATCATGTTTAGGCAATGGTTTAAGCAAATGCAAATGAGATTAGGGACTTTGTGGTGTGAATGCAAAAAATCAATTTCATGCTCCATGCACCCTCATGCACGTGAACAGTGCATGTGCAATGTCAAAATCCACTTAAAATGTGTTCATGCAAGCTTTGGAAGTGATATTGTATGCATATATTCAACCAAAATGAGTTTATGAAATTTCTTCCCCAAATCTTCATGAATGAGCCAATGCCATGCAAATGAGATTTCATGCCAAATGATTGTATGCTTGGAAAATACATGTTACAAGGATCAATGTGCAAAAAGAACCACTCAAATTGGCCTTTTGGTTTGAAAGTTATGCTCATTTGAAGTTCAAACCACACTTTGCCATGATTGAACCATATCTCCTCAACCACGCATGAGAAATCCATGATCTTGGACTTTTTGGAAATGGGAGAGAAAGATCTTCAACTTTCACGTTGGACAAAGTTTCATTTGAAGCTTTCTTGATGATGTAATATTGAGTTGAAGTTGGTCAAAAACCTTTCCATTTTTGGAAAGTTCAAATTACATGTCACCTGCTATTTTTGGAAAGTCTTGATCTGACTTCAAATTCTTCAATGTTGATGTTTGAAATGTCAAATGAGACTTGTTTTCACATGATTGAGGCATCTCTACTCATTTCCCACCTTCAAATCCATAGTTGAACTGACAGTTGACTTCTGTTGACTTTTTAGGGTTTCAAATGATTTGCACATGGACTGATGAGTCTGAGCCTTCAACACTTGGCCAAACCACTTCAAAATGATCCTTGGGTCACATGAGCTCATTGTACCAACCCTAGGGTTTTGATCTCATGGAAAATGCACTTGCAGCCTTGCATAGTTGAATCTCCTGATGCCAGTCTTGCCTGATGACTTGATGGACTATGCAATGAACTATGCAATGACAATGCAATGTTAATGACCTAAACATGAAAATGTATATACAAAATGGGAGGTGCAAATTTGAGGTACTACAGCTGCCCCTATTCAATCAACTGGGAACCTGAACGGATGAGAGCAACGACTGTCAGACATTCAAGGTAAACAGGGATTAAGTACCAATGAATCGTAGAAATTTGCACTCTGCGGGAATGATACCGGATATCTGCAACACTAACCAGACAAGACGTTTACCGACGACTCTACTGGGGATTTTGATTTTGATCAAAGGAAAGGTACAAACAAACGTCAACGGACGAATGGGAAAAACTCATCGTTTATCGACACCAACTGAGAGGTGGCCAGACATCAACGGATGAATGGGAAGGGACTCGACCAGACGTCAACGGACGAACGGGAGAAGCTCGACGTTTATTGACACCAACTGAGAGGTGATCAGACATCAACGGATGAATGGGAAGACTCGACCGGACGTCAACGGACGACCGGGAGAAGCTCGACGTTTATCGACACCAACGGAGAGGTGAACACTTCACTGGGGAAGGAAGACAAATACTTGCAACTGGAAACCCGATAGGACGTTTACCGACGACTCCACTGGTTACTTCTGGTTGGGGAATTACCAGACATTTACCGATGATTGGATAAGACTCGACGTTTACCGACATCAAAAGATGATGTTTACCGACATCAAACAAAAGCGACCAGACATTTACCGACGGCTGGGATGAGACCCGATGTTTACCGACATCGAAAGATGATGTTTACCGACATCAAACAAAAGACGACCAGACATTTACCGATGACTGGGGAATAGGATGTGCAATCAGACGTCAACGGACGACCAGGCAAAAACTCAACGTTTATCGACACCAACGGAGAGGTGAACTCACTGGGGAAAAGCTAATCACAACCAAACGTCAACGGACGATTGGGAAAAACTCATCGTTTATCGACACCAACGGAGAGGTGATTCCTGGGGAAGGGTACAACTATCCGTCAACGGACGAATAGGAAAAACTCAACGTTTATCGACACCAACGGAGAGGTGAACACTTCACTGGGGAAGGAGAAAGACGTTACGAACATCGGAAGATGATGTTTACCGACATCAAAAGGAAGACCAGACATTAACGAATGATTGGGGATGGGACTCGATGTTTACCGACACCGAAAGAATAGTGTTTACCGACACCGAAAGAAAGAACACACGCGGGTGCTGACATGACACTTACCGATATCACAGGGATGACATCTGCAATATGTCAAGGCAAGGCTAAACACTTGTTGGGGATCTCACTGGGGAGAATCAAGCTTTCCTTTCACGGACGGGTGAGGAAATAAACCTCTCTGGGGAATATCAATCTTGAATGCTATCAGGAGCAACTGTAGCAAACGTGTCGTACAGCTGTTGAACAAAGATCCGCCTCTGCCGGGGATATGGTCCAATTAGGTTTGACATATGAATGCATATGTTTGAATTTTTCTATGGTGTAATGCTCCATATCGAATGGAAATGCTACACGATTTGAGGATGCAATGATTACTACATGCAAAATGCAAATGATGAACTCCTGCTGGGGGAGCAAACTGATCAAATATTCCAACTCTGTGGGGAGACTCTGTCTGAGGAATGCTCTGCGGGGAGTAGCACCGACTTCTCACTCATGCTGGAGAACAACATCGCTGTTGGGGAAAGGATCCCAATCCACTCGGGGACTCTGCTAGGGAAGCAACCAATGGCGATCTACTGGGGACGACCCATCCACATGTAGGATAAACAATGCTGGGGATACTTCCACCGAACCTGATCCACTCGGGGAACCTGCTGGGGAAAATCATCAACACAAACCTCTGCTCGGGAGATCTTCTAGAGGAAAACCTTCACGACCCTGATGGGGACAGGCATTCACCACTCTGCTGAGGAAAAGCATAACTCTGTTGGGGAAATAAAATACCAGACCACGCTGGAGATAGACATCCACAACCCTGTCGGGGACAAGCGTTCACGACCACGCTAGGGATAGCAGTACTTCAAACCAGACTGCTGGGGAATAAAACTCCACTGACACCTTTGTCGGGGATACAACATCCTTCCATCTTGGTGGGGACTAACATTCTTCAAACTCAGTGGGGAACTGCCCACTTTCAGACTAGCTGGGGATAAACCCACTCTTAGGCCTATTGGGGAGTTAAAAATCCTTGGACCTGCTGGGAATATAAGGCACTATCCACAGACGTCTCTGCAGGGGAGAAAAATAGTTCTGATAGCCTTTAGACTTACCTGGGGAACCAACCACTTCCAAGCCTGCTGAGGAATCATCCTCAATCCGGCTGAGGAATTCCTGATCTTGAATATGCTGGGGAGACAAGTCTCGAACTTGCTTCATTTGCTGGGGAAGATCTCCATCCCACGCCACTGGACAGTGCTGACAACATCTTGAAAATCACCGATGACAACCTGCAAAACAGCACGACAGATATGCCCCAAGGGGTTGCATGGACAAGATACGCTCAAGTGTCCTCAACATTCAAAATGATTTTCAAATGTTTTATCTTTCTGCACGTTATTGTCTAGCCTTCATGTTTTTATATGCAATGTTTATCAAAAATTCGGACGTTTTTGCAAACAAAACAGTAAAATAAAAACAAGAGAGCAATTTATCTGAATAACGACTTTTATTGATTGAAAATGGGCCTGAAAAGGCGAATACATCGGGAAGCAATTCCTAGAAAGAGGTAATTGCGCACAAAAGGAAAAATCTATCCTAATGGCAATGTGAATACGACATCCACTATTTCCCAATTCTGTTATGACTCACAGATCATCAGTTTTCCTCCCAAGTTCCTTGCTTTCTGAGAAGAATGACTGGACCAATCACATCTTTCGAGATGGTAGACGATTTTCAATCCACCGGGATACCCATTTTTGCCTAAGCCGCCCTTGCGGGTTTTCGACTTATCGGGTGTACAAATTCTTTTCATTCTTTTATCCCTAACTTTTGCCCGAACCTTTCTTCTTTTTTTTTTGGTCCGCCGGGATGCCCTTTTTTGCCTGGACTCTTTTATTCTTTTTGTCCAGCGGGTCAATTTATGCGAAGTATTTTTTGACTACATCTGAGTTAACAGGGGACGGAAAATCCTCACCATCCATAGTTATAAGCATCAAGGCTCCACCGGAGAAAACCTTCTTCACAACATATGGACCTTCATAATTAGGAGTCCACTTGCCCCTGTTATCTGTACCGGGAGGAAGGATCCTCTTCAAAACTAGATCACCGGTCTGATAGCTTCGAGGACGCACTTTCTGATCAAAGGCTCTCTTCATCCTTCTCTGATACAACTGCCCATGGCACACAGCTGCTAACCGCCTCTCTTCGATAAGGCTCAACTCATTATACCTTGTTCGAATCCACTCGGCTTCGTCAAGCTTGACATCCAGCAAGACTCTCAGAAGGAATCTCCACTTCAACAGGTAGGACAACTTCCATACCATACACAAGGGAATAAGGGGTTGCCCCGGTCGACGTACGTACTGAGGTACGGTACCCATGCAAAGCGAAAGGCAGCATCTCATGCCAATCCTTGTACGTCACGACCATCTTCTGCACAATCTTCTTAATATTCTTGTTTGCCGCCTCTACAGCACCATTCATCTTCGGTCTGTAAGGAGAAGAATTGTGATGTTCAATCTTGAAATCTTTGCAAAGCTCTTTCATCATCTTATTATTGAGATTCGAACCATTATCAGTGATGATTCTCTCAGGAACCCCATAACGACAGATGATTTCCTTCTTGATGAACTGGGCAACCACTTGTTTGGTAACGTTAGCATAGGAAGCTGCTTCCACCCATTTGGTGAAGTAGTCAATCACAACCAGGATGAAGCGATGTCCATTCGAAGCAGTAGGCTCAATCTTCCCAATCATATCAATGCCCCACATCGCGAATGGCCAAGGCGAATTCATGACATTCAGAGGGCTTGGTGGTACATGCACCTTATCAGCATAGATTTGACACTTATGGCACTTCCGAGCATATTTGAAGCAATCGGATTCCATAGTCATCCAGTAATAACCGGCTCTCAACAATTTCTTAGACATTGCATGACCACCAGCATGGTTACCGAAAGATCATTCATGCACTTCTTGCATCAACATGTCTGCTTCGTGTCTATCCACGTATCTGAGCAGAACCATGTCGAAGTTTCTCTTGTATAACACATCGTCCTGATTCAAATAAAAGCTTCCAGCTAGCCTTCTCAGGGTTTTCTTATCATTCTTTGACGCACCTTCAGGATACTCCTGGCTCTTGAGAAAGTTCTTGATATCAAAGTACCACGGCTTCTCATCAACAACAGACTCGGCTGCAAACACATACGCAGGCCTCTCGAGTCGATTCACCGCAACATGTGTCACATGATTCCACCAATGAACCTTAATCATAGAAGACAAAGTATCCAAGGCATCAGCCATCTGATTCTCGTCTCGAGGGACATGATACAACTTCACCTTCTTGAAGAACGTCAATATTCTTCTGGTGTAATCTATGTAAGGAATCAAATGTGGCTGATTGGTATTCCAATCTCCATTGACCTGGTTAATCACTAGAGCGGAATCTCCATATATGTCAAGAGTTTTGATTCTCAGATCGATGGCTTCTTCTATCCCCATGATACAAGCCTCATACTCAGCCTCGTTGTTGGTGACGTCAAAAGTAAGTCTGGCAGAGAAAGGTATATGAGCACCTTTTGGGTTGATAAGCATTGCCCCAACACCGTTGCCATTCACATTCACAGCCCCATCAAACATCAATGTCCACTTGTCATTAGGATCCGGTCCTTCCTCGACAAGAGGCTCTTCACAATCTTTCATCTTCAGATACATGATGTCTTCATCAGGGAATTCAAACATCATTGGCTGATAATCCTTGATAGGTTGCTCGGCAAGGTAGTCTGACAGAATACTACCTTTGATGGCCTTCTGCGACGTATACTGGATATCATATTCTGTTAGAATCATCTGCCAACGGGCAACACGTCCGGTGAGAGCCGGCTTCTCAAAGATGTATTTCACTGGATCCATCTTAGAAATTAATAAGGTAGTATGGTTCAACATATACTGCCTCAGTCGGCAAGCAGCCCAGGCCAAAGCACAGCAAGTTTTCTCAAGCTCTGAATATTTGATTTCACAGTCGGTAAATGTTTTGCTAAAGTAGTATATGGCATGCACTTTTCGACCAGACTCGTCATGCTGTCCCAATACACACCCCATCGAGTTCTCAGTTACTGACAGGTACGTTATCAGAGGTCTCCCAGGAACTGGAGGTATGAGGGTTGGAGGTTTCTGCAAATACTCTTTTATCTTGTCAAAAGCTTTCTGACAATCATCATTCCACCTGATTGCTTGATTCTTTCTTAGCAATTTGAATATTGGTTCACACGTGGCAGTTAGGTGAGATACAAACCTTGCAATGTGTAACACCTCAAAATTTGCCCTCCTCTCTTGGGACTAGCTTAGCATATTGCATTTCATTTTGTAGGTCATTAGTCATTGCATCTTGGCATATCATATGGAAACGATAAGCAAGTCATCCTCTTAAGTCTTGTTCAGAAGATAAAGAGGTTAAGAGATTCAAGCCTGAGGGTCTTATTGAATTGATCACTAGCCATCTGAGGGTTTGCGCTTCAATTAGGGTTTTTGGTTCCTCAAGGAGGCTGATCTTTATCTTGGTTGGAAGGGTACATCACCATCCTCATGGTCTTATCATCACCAAGAGGTTCATTGTGTCTGATCATGTTCCTTGGGATTAGGGTTTTGACCTCTGGTCAATCCTAATCAGTTGTATTATGCCAATCAGGGTTTTTTTCAAAGAGATGAGGTCTTCATTTGCGATGGGGATCATTATATGGTTTTATGGAGCTTTTATAAGCTAGGGTTTCATGTTGGAGCCATTTCATCAAGGGATTGAGGCTCAAAATTCATCTGTGCATGACCAAGTCATCTGTCAACTGAAAAAGTCAACCAAAAGTCAATTGTTGGATTTGGAGGTGGGAAGTGGTTAGAAATACTTCATTCATGTTCAAACAAGTCTCATTTGACATTTCAGACATCAACATTGAAGAAAATAAAGTCAGGACAAAACTTTCCAAAAATAGAAAGTGACTTGTAATTCAAAATTGCCAAAAATGGAAAGGTTTTCTCCTCAAGATTACATCATCAAGAATGCTTCAAATGAAATTTTGTTGAACATGAAAGTTGTAGATATTGTTCTCCCATTTCCAAAAAGTCCAAGATCATGAATTTCTCATGTGTGGTTGAAGAGATATGGATCAATCTTGGTCAAATGAACATGGGACTTCAAAGGAGCATAACTTTCAAACCATAAGTCCAAATGAAGTGGCTCTTTTTGCAACATTCTTGTTTTAACCTCTAGTTTCCAAAATTGGCATTACATGACATGCATTCCATTCACATAAATATTTGGAAATTCAATGCATTTTTGGAGGGAAAAAATGGAATTCAAAATTGGTGAATCATTTGCACATTCTACCACTTCCATTGGCCTTAAAACATTATTTTTGGTGAAATCAAGGCCAAAAACGTGCACTATTCACATGCCATGCCATGCATAAGGTGAAAAATCATTTTTGCAAAACACCTCCAAACTAACCATTTTTCATTAGCATTTGATTAGAACTTAATTAATCATGATTAGTGAAGCATATATAACACAAATCATAACAGAATTTTCACATTTTCCAATTCTAGATCTAGAAATTCTCAAAGTCTCTCAAAATTCTCTCTCATTTTTTCTTCACAATTCTTCAATCCAATTGCATTTTCCTTGCCAAATTTATCATCTAGCATCATCATATAACAAGATTCAAGCAAGAATCACATGAGTTCGTGCAGTTTGGAAGCATACATGAAGCTTGAACAACAATGGTGAAATCCTAAATCTGTGGAATCGTGCTCAATTGAACATCAAGACCTCTTCCTATCAACTCCACAAGCTTGCTAGAGGAAGATTGAAGCATTGCAAGGCCAGAAACACACGAATTTCAAAGCTGCTCATCAAGAGGTCAAAAATTCGTGTCTCTTATTTCTTGAAATTGTTATGTGAATCTTGTAGATCTTGAAATGCTTGTGATTCTAAGCTTTGAACCACTGAATTCCATGCAATATTCGTTGAGTTATGTTGATTTAAAGTTTCATATGCAAAATTTAAGTTGATCGATTCTCATGATTTAGGACGTTTTAAGCTTAGTTAGTGGTGGATTCTTGATGTACTATGAAAGATCTACACGTCCATATGTCCAATTTCCATTTCTGGAAAATTTGTTCATCATGATGATGATGAAGTACTGTTCATGCCGTGCGTGCTTTTTGAAGAAGAAGGTACAGGGGAATAGACCGCGGTTTCAAAACCGTTGCCATAGGCATGCGCTAGGGCTGCAACCTGATTGGTTGCATGCCATTCCCATGCAAGCGCGCGCTAGTCCTCTTTCAAATGTTGGCCGGGTTCGAATCCTGGCAGCGTATGATTTTCATGTGCTTCATTCCATTTCTCTTCCACATGTTCATATAAACCACATGCATTTTTTTAATTTTTCATGATCTTTAAAAATTCATAATAAATCAAATATTCATCCAAAAATTGTGTGGTTTTTTGAATTATTTCACATTTTGTGTCTAGAATTTTATGGATATTATTTTGTAAATTGTGCATGGCTGTATAATTTTTTGCCCTAGGGTTTGTGCACATGTGTGCATTTTGAACATTGCCTTGCCATATCCATTGTGAAATGCTTGATTTTCATCCAATGCTCATGAAATTTTACATGCTTAAACTAGACATCTTGCTGGACATTTTGGTGTTGAGTTTGCATTTTTATCATATGCCATTGTTGAGTTATGATTTTTCTAAGTTAGGTGTGACAATGTGTGTCACACCTTGTGATGCTCAACTTGATGAATTTCTTTGCCATGCCAAATGAATTCCATTTGCCATGATTTTTTGTATGATGCTTGATATGAATGTTGTGAATGATCATGAATATTTCTGGAATTTTTGGATTCATTTCTGATTTGTTTGAGATTTTTCATTCTGGATGATCATTTGTGAACTTTTGAAGTGTCTTGAATTTCAATGATTTGTGAAATGCTTGTGCTTTGTCCTATGAATGTGAAATTTTGCACATTGATTATAGACATATTGAAGTTTATTGTGGCTTTGGTTTGAGGTCTTTACCATGTACCAATTCTGTTTTAGGCTTGTGCTAAGTTGATGTACCATTTGGTGTCTCATTTGAGCTTGTTTGTGCCTACCTTGCCTTGATGAATTTAATTGTCATGCTTAAACTTGTCCAAATGCCTTGATTTTTGGTGTGTTGATCATGTTGTGTGTTCTGTTTAGCCATGATTTTCTTGAGATTAATTGAATCATTTTGGAATTAATGTGCATTTGTTCATTCTGTTGCTTCAATGTGCTTCCAACTTGCATGCCTTGCAATGTTTGATTTGTGAAATGAATTTGGTTGATGCTATTGACATGAGACCTTTTGGATTGTGTTCTTAATTTATTGAAGTTGATTCATGTGAAATTTCATGTTCTGTTTTGAAGTTTTTCTCCCTCTTTGGCCCTAGGCCTTGACCTAGTGGTTTGTCTCATCTTTGAGCTTTGATTTCAGGTTGAACATCCAGGTTATATGGTTCATGATGCAACCTCACTTGAGCCTTTGATGTTTACTTTTGACTACTAACATTGTGTGTTTTGTAGGGTTGTTAACTCATATGAGTTTGACTTGTTGGCTTATGCCTTTGCTCATTGGGTTTGACTGTTGATATTGATGTTGTCTGTTTGTCTGTACAGTTTAACTGATTTGTCTGATGTTTCAACAGGTACATAAGTTGCTTAAGTTCTTTTGAACTTGCTTTTGCTTTTGCTTGGTTGCTTAAGCATTGAGGTATAATATCTCTGACTTCATGTAGTCTGGAAGACCTGTCCTGTTACTTGGGCAGGCACCTGTCTGAAGCCCTCCTTAAGAGGCAATGCTTGTGTATGTTTATTTTTGTGCCAAGCAGGGAAAGTCTTTTGATAAGGCAATTGGCAGATAAAAGAGATGTGCAATCCATCTCCTGCTATTCTGTGTGTCATCCACTTTGCTCACACACCTTGTGTTGATGCATTGTGGATATTAACCCAAGATCTTTGTTGAGTCAGTCATATGTGGAGAAGAATTCCAACTTTCTGAACTCCCACTTTCATTTGTCTGAAGCTCTCCCAGGCCAGGGATAAGAGCTGTGAGGTCTTACCCTCACTTCCCATTTCATCTGCTTCACCCTAACTCTCAATGTTAGGGTTAAGAGCTAACTACACCCGATTCCAGTTGGCTTGTGTTTCACAACCTAACCTTGTGTGAGCCCACTTTGTTTGTATATAGTGTGTGCTAATTGTGTGTATGTTTGCTTTGATTGTGCTGTTTAGGATAGCTTGCTGCCTTTGCAAGTTAGATAGAAACCTCAACCTAGGACCATTGTGGAATACATGATAACTATTAGGCTCGAGTCAGTCTCCCTTCTAGTTTGTCATTTCCCAGTCTCTGGTTAGGATAAAGTTTCTCCCCTGTTAAGGGGAACTACGTTGCCCTGATCCTCATACCAGATGAGGTACGTAGGCAGGAGGTCGTACGAGATCTCTCCGGGCACCCTTTTTCTTTTTGTGTGCGTTTGCTTGACAGTTGCTAGGCTCGAGTGCCAGACTCCTTAGTAACTTGTTGTTTGTTCACCTTTCTTGTGTGTGTTAGGAGATGGATGTAAGTCCAGCGATTGGCATTCCGTATCCTATTGTTGTGTGCTTGGAGTCTGATTTAAGTCCAGCAATTGGCCTTTGGTTTCCAGTGTGGGTTTGTTTGGTTCGGAGTCTGATATAAGTCCAGCGATTGGCATTCGGTTTCCATGTTTGCCTGTTTGCGTGTGTTTTGTTTCGGCGTGCGTGAGCCGAACTACATTAGCTCTGATTCTCATTCCAGATGAGATACGTAGGCATAGGATGCGATATCCTAGCGAGCCCGTTCCCCTCTTCTCCCACATGTGTTGTTTTCAGTGTGTGTGTGTGCATTTGTTTTGAGCAATTTCTTTCAGCAACCTTATTCTTTCCTTTTGAGCGTGGATCCCGTCGAGTACGACGGATGCGTAGGGGTGCTAATACCTTCCCTTCGCATAACCGACTCCCATACCCTGTAATCTCCGGTCGTAAGACCATTTCCTTTCCAGGTTTACTTCGAGCGTTTCCTTTCCCTCTTTGGGATAAATAACGCACGGTGGCGGCTCTGTTTGTTTTATTTTAGCCCGTCGGTTGTTTTTCACGGATGCGACACAATGTAGTTCAATCTCCCTAAAAACCCACGAACCTGCTTTTCTGTTTTCGGTTCAGGCATTTCTTGAATAGCTTTGACTTTTGTTGGATCAACCTCAATCCCCTTCTCACTGACAATGAAGCCTAACAGCTTCCCGGATCTCACTCCAAACGTACACTTGTTCGGATTCAGCCTCAGTTTGAACTTTCTCAGCCGTTCAAACAACTTCTGCAGGTTAACCAGGTGCTCCTCTTCTGTCTGCGACTTCGCAATCATATCATCCACGTACACTTCAATCTCTTTGTGCATCATGTCATGAAAGAGAGTCGTCATAGCCCTCTGATAGGTAGCACCTGCATTCTTCAGCTCAAATGGCATCACCTTATAGCAGAACGTGCCCCAAGGTGTAATGAATGTCGTCTTTTCCATGTCCTCTGGCGCCATCTTGATCTGATTATAGCCTGAGAAACCGTCCATGAAAGAGAAAACCGAGGATTGAGTCGTATTATCAACCAATACATCAATGTGAGGTAATGGGAAGTCATCTTTCGGACTCGCTCTGTTCAAATCCCGGTAATCGACACACATTCTGACTTTGCCATCCTTCTTCGGCACGGGAACGATGTTGGCCACCCACGGGGGATAAGTCGTCACTGACAGAAAACTCGCATCAAACTGCTTCTGAACTTCTTCCTTGATCTTAACAGCCATATCAGGACTAGTTCTGCGAAGCTTCTGCTTGACTGAAGGACAATCTTCTCTGAGAGGTAGTATATGCACCACGATATCGGTATCCAACCCAGGCATATCTTGATACGACCAGGCAAATATCTCCACATATTCTCTCAGCATCTCAATCAACCTGCTCTTGACATCTTCCTTCAAAGCAGCCCCGATCTTAATCTCTCTTCTGGCGTCCTCAGTACCCAGATTAATAATCTCCAACTCCTCCTGATGAGGTTGGATGACCCTTTCCTCCTGCTTCAACAATCTGACCAATTCTTTAGGGAGTTCACAGTCTTCCTCACTCTCCTCTTCAGCTTGGTAGATGGGATTATTGAAATCATACTGAGCCATAACAGAACTGTTCATAGTGGATTCCGTGAGATCACTTCTGCATGTTTAATGCTTTGTTTTAGAAAAAAGTTCAAGAAAGTCACAAAAACAAAAAACATTGTCATTTTTATTGTTTTGAAAATGAAAACAAAAATAGAAAGACAGGGATCACAAAATTGTTTGCAAAACGTCCTTTATTAATGATATCATTAAAAAAAACATGATGAGGCCCTACAATGAACCACTACGCCTTGGGCAGAACTTAGGGTTTTGTGCAAAATGAAAAACAAAATAAAATTACTCTGTTTGAAGAGTAACTTGGACCATATTCTCTGCTGTCCAATTGTTGATCGACTCCCCTGGTGCACATGGGCGAACCCAGTTGTCCAGATCACAATCACTGTCACCGTCTTCACTACTGGCTGCAAAGACTTCACCGTGATTCATCAGCCCAGCGCTGGTAAAGGTACTCGGACCTGCTTGCACACCCTGCTCCGCCTGCAGAGGTTGATAGCCAATACCGAATTTATCTTCTTTGATAGGCAAATCCACCATCTTGCCCCAGCCTTCGGAATTACCGGAGTTGACCACCTCCACAACCTGCTTGTATGATGCAATTGAGGCACTTGGCTTCTTCTGCTCAGCAAAAGCCACCCTCTCAAGAGCAACAGTCTCGAATGCCTGGTATAAAGTTTCATGGATCTCGCCATCCACCTCTACATACTTGAAAGAGGATAGGTGACTCACCAGAATATCTTCTTCCCCGCACACGGTCACAATCTGACCGTTCCAGACATATTTCAACTTCTGGTGGAGAGTTGACGAAACTGCCCCAGCTGCGTGAATCCAAGGACGCCCTAATAAACAACTATAGGCGGGCTGGATGTCCATCACATAGAAGATAATGTCGAATACCTCCGGACCAATCTTAACCGGCAACGTGACTTCACCAAAAACAGACCGTTTGGATCCATCAAATGCACGCACAATCAGATCACTCGGAGTGAGGATAACCCCTTCCACATCAATCTTACCCAGGATCTTCTTGGGTAACACGTTCAGCGAAGAGCCAGTGTCTACCAGCACATGAGACAACACTGCACCCTTGCACTCCATGGTGATATGCAGGGCCTTGTTATGGTTACGTCCTTCAGGCGTTAAGTCCAGATCTGTGAACCCCAAACCGTGCCTGGTACTCACGTTGGCAATGACACCCTCCAATTGATTGACAAAGATCTCTTGAGGCACGTAAGCCAGATTCAGCATCTTTAATAAGGAATTACGGTGTGCCTCAGAGCACAGAAGCAATGAGAGGATAGAGATCTTGGACGGAGTCTGATTCAGCTGATCTACAATCTTGTAGTCACTCTTCTTAATTATTTTCATGAACTCCTCCACATCCTTCTCGAACGAACCCTCAGGCGCCTCCTTCTGAGCAGGTTCTTCATCAACCATAGTCTGTTTACCTTTTGCTTTGGCGAGAGCCTCAGCATTGTTATCTCTCAACGGTTGTGGTGCAAACAGACGACCACTTCTGGTAAACCCTCCTGGTCCCCCAACATTGTCCACAACTGGACCATCGACCACATGAGTTCTACTAGGCCACCCAATAGTCACAGGAGACTGATTCACCGGCCTAATCTGACTTTCAGCCCTTCGGTTGCTGCGGTAAGCATTGTCATATTTCCACGGCACAACCCTACTATTCTCAACAGGTCTTCTTCCCGAAGCAACAATAGTAGTTGGAGCACTGACAGTTACAGGAGCGGAAATGGTAACAGGAGTACCAACAGTTGTAGGCGCATTAGCAGTTCTTTGGCCACGTCCCTCGGACGGTTTGAAATAGATGGTGACGGTTGACACCACCCCACGATCTTTAACAGCCCAGCTAAACTGTAAACATCCCTCATCAATCAAATTCTGAATACCAGTCTTCAACTGATCACAACCATTTTCTAACTCTGCACAGTCTGAACAATCTTGATCACAACCCGGGTATACGCCCCCATTCAATAGATGGTCCTTCACAACAAACAGCGATGTCTGGACATCCTCAACACTGACCACCAAGTCTTCAGCTTCTCCCCCTTCAACATTGGTCACTATGTGTGCACCATGCTGAGGCATAAGGTTGTTCACAACATTCGGTACAGGAGCAAAATTGATAGTTTTGGAGTCAATTAGGTCCTGGACCTTATGATGAAAAGCCCGGCAATTCTCAATGTGGTGCCCCGGTGCACCAGAGTGGAAATCATAATGCACGTTGGCATCGTACCCATGTGGTATTTTTGTCAACGGTGCCATAGTACACAACTCCATGAACCCTAGTCTGAGCAACTCAGGTAGCAACTTAGCATAGGTCATCGGTAACGGATCGAAACGTCGATCAGGCATCCTCTGTCTGGGCTGATAAGGACATTGTTGTTGTTGTTGTTGTTGTTGTTGTGGTGGTGGTGGTGGTTGTTGTTGAACTCTTTGTTGTTGCTGTTGACGAGGCTGAGGCACCGGAATGGTTACAGCAGCAACCTGACGATATTTCCCTCTGTTTACATTTCTTCTACCGTGTTGCACAACACTGGTTTCACCCTCTCTCCTTCGAGGTGCTCCAGCAAATGGTTTCTTGGAAGATGAGGAACCAGCATCCTAAATCTTCCCAGCTTTGATCAAACTTTCAGTCCTCTCCCCATAGATTACGACGTCTGAGAAACTACCGAATGGGCAACTCCCCATCTGGTCCATGAACACGCCCTGTAAAGTACCAATGAACATATCAGTCAGTTCCCTCTCCAGCATAGGGGGTTGTACTCTTGCGGCCAACTCACGCCACCTCTGGGCGTACTCCTTGAAGCTTTCTCTGAATTTTTGACATAGACTCTGCAACTGAGTCCGGCTCGGCGCCATGTCCATATTATGTTTATACTGCCTCAAGAAGGCCTCACCCAGATCTCTCCAGCTACGAATAGAATCTCTCTTCAATTCCATGTACCAATCCAAGGAAGCCCCGGACAAGCTATCCTGGACAAAATACATCCACATTTTCTCGTCATCTGTGTAAGCAGAGATCTTCCTGTAGTAGGCCTGCACATGGGTGCGAGGGCAAGAAGTACCGTTATATTTATCAAATGAGGGCGCTTTGAACTTGTAAGGGATCCCCAGCCCTTCCACCAACCCCATATTAGTGACATCAAAACCCAGGGAGTTCTGACATTCCATAGCTCTGATTTTCTCAGCAAGGGCATCAACTTTACGGTCCCTCTCTTCAACTCTCACTACATCATCGTCTTCACTGAGCAGAGTGAACATGTCCTCCTGCCTGTCAACCAGCGGAGCAGGATGGTGAATCGGAGCCCGGGTAGCTCTAGCATTAATAGTCTCTGCAGCAAGAGGTTGTCCGTTGATTCTGATACCCCTCAATTCCTCCCCTACAGCATAGTCATTGGCGGGAGCAGCAGCAGCAACATTATCATGAACCGGTACACCCATTGGTGAAGCACGGTTGGACGGCGGAATCACGGCTTCCTGTCTCTGGGCTAAGGCACGCAGCTCCTCTTGCCCCTGAACAACCCCTTGCATCATAGTCATGAATTGGGCCATGTTAGCCCTCATCTCAGCCAATTCTGCTTGAACCTGGTCCATATTCCTCTGATGATTCAGTCTGGTTGCGTAGCGGTGCGGTCGTCGATCAGCTATCCTGCCTGACACAGGAACCAGAGTGAGAAGTCTTGAGCAAGAACACCTGTTATGCAAAATGATATGTGTATGATGCTAATGATGCATATGATGCACGTGATATGTTCATTTCTCAGGCATTCAAAGAGCCTAATTCATCTTCAAAAGATGGCAACCCTGCAATACACAACAAGGAAGCAACATACACGAGACAGATGAGAACAAAGTGAAACACCAATAACCAACTCATCTATAGATAAGAGCAACAAGGATCATACAACAATATCAACAAGGATCCAAATGATCAAAGTACAAAAATGAATCCCATCCAACAAGCCTGGAGGTGATTCTCAACATACACAACAGAGATACAAGCTAAGACAAACGAGTTCCAGGAATGAGAGTCTTCAAATACTGACACTGGTCTATCAACAGGTCACACTCTGAACATTCTGGCAAGGGAGTGAGCTTCTCCTTCAGTTGTCTTCTGAGCTCCACAACTTCTCCTCCAAGTTGGCTCTCTGATGCATGTCTCAAGTCAACTTCCTTCTTCAACTGGATGTCTTTGTCTCTGAGTTGCTTCTCCAGGTCTCTTATCTTCTTCTGATAACTGGCTTCAGCTCTCTGCAACCTCAAGCATTCCCGGTGTTCTGCATTCAGCAAGTTCTCCATCTCTTCATAAGATCTCTTCTTACTCTTTACTCCACTAGCATCTACACTCTGCATGTCTCTGAGTTGATGAGCCAAGTTCAACTTATCAGCTTTAGCTTTGTAGAGCTCCATCTGGGTATCTTGCTCCTTCTCTTTCAACCGGCGATTCTCCATCAGGGCTTGCTTGTACTGCTCAGCAGGTACACTCTCAGCAAGGATCAAAGGTGGTTGTTCTTGCAATGGCTTCATCTTATCATAGGGCAACAACAAAGTTTCCACTCTCTTCTTGACCCATTCAATGTAGTCAGGCATAGCAATGGCAAACTTCTTCCCTAGGACAGCTCCATCCTTAACACCAATGGTCTTCCACGCTCTTCCTACTCGCTCCAAACTGACAGGGCCACTCCGCTTCTCAAAATACACACTCTCAGCTGTCTCAGCTTCTAGTGGTCTTCCATTCATCACAAACCCCAACTGGCGAAGAGAAAGAACCGGGTTATAATTGATGCAACCCTTGGTCCCTACAAGTGGCACATTGCGAAACTCTCCACAACTCATAATGACATTACGCACGTCCATCCGGTAAGATTGCCACCTGATATCATAGGAGGTGAGAGACATAACCCTCTGAGTCCACTTATGAGTGCTCTGAGCATCCACAAAAGGTCCACTGACTGGCAGGAGAGACAAGAACCATCTGAGCAAAAGTGGGAGACAGCACCTGATAGCTCCACCCTTACCATGCCTGCTGTGAATAGCATAGTAAGTGTCAGCTAATAATGTAGGAACTGGATTTCCTCCAAGGAAGATGATGATAGCAGCATAGTCCACAAAATTGGGCATACTCGGGAACAAGACAATCCCATAAATCATGATAGCTAGCTGAGCATGAAAAGCTTCCCAATTTCCCTTCTCTGCTTCTTCTCTAGCTATCCTCAACAAGAACTTCAAAGGAAAACCCACAACATCCCCACTGGATTTCCAATTATCACTGACTTATTTGATACCCAAATGGAGAGCTCTGGCAACAACTCTGAAATCAACCTCCTTAGGCACATCCAAGAAAGGAACCTGATACCGGATCGGAACACTCAACAGAATAGAATACTCTTCCAGAGTGGGAGCTAACTGATAGTCCTGGAAAGTGAAGCAACGGAGCTCTGGGTCGTAAAACTGTAGAAGAGTCTGCAACCGCACTGGATCTACCACCATCTTCAACAGTGTCAACAAATCCCCATACTGATCAGCAAACACCTTCTGATTACTGCCGGTCACAAGGTTGCTCAACTCTATCAAAGATGTCAAAGGCTCACGGTGAAAACTGTAGGAGCAAGTCTTCCTCTTCAACTCTGGAACGGATGTCATCTCTCACAGTGAATAGACTCCTGAATGAACCTGAGAAATGATATGCATGAAGAGATTAGCTTTTTCTCCTCATTTTTCTTTTTCAAATTTTTTCATTTTTTTTTATTGCATATTTTTTTTTGAAAATAAACATGCTATGATGCAAATGATGCAGACAAGACTGGCTGGCTGTGCATCTCGGAGCACAGGATCAAAGCTTCGGCTTGAACTCGGAACCACAAATCCATCTGAGACCCAAAAATCATCTGAGACCCATATCTGAAGAACCAAGTCACCAACAGGACCACAAGTCACCAACAAGTCACCGACAAGTCACCAACTGTACCTGTAATAATGATCATTCCCTCCCCACTCACGGGTGTCATCTAGGCCAGGGTAAGGTCGAAAGAAATGCAGCATAAATAACCCTTTCATAGAATATCATCATATACACACCCGAAGTATGTAATGATAATACCCCATCAGAGTCTGAACTGCTCGTGATATCAATGTTCCGCTAAGTGGCGCAATACCACCCGCTTCCCATGAATCACTCTATTCCTAGGTGTCCTAGATTTCGCTCATAGCCTGGGTATTGGGCCTTTTACCTCATGTAACTCCCACCCCAACAGAGAGACAACACAGCACAGCCAGATGAATATATGATGATGAATGCAAACATAAATGCAAACAATAAATAAATGAATGCAATAAATGAAACAGCAAAAGCAACCAAACCCTATCCTAGAGAGCGCTAGGAGAGACTCGCTTAGGGAAGAAAGACCAGCAAGAGGTCAACTTCTCTATATCCCCAGCAGAGTCGCCAGCTATCGCATTACGCGAAAAACCGGCAGAGAGAACGAGACAACAGAGCCGCCACCATGCGTTATTTATCCCAAAAGAGGGAAAGGAAACGCTCGAAGTAAACCTGGAAAAGACATGGTCTCGCGACCAAAGAGAGATGGGATCGGGAGTCGGTTATGCGAAGGAAAGGTATTAGCACCCCTACGCATCCGTCGTACTCGACGGGATCCACGCACAAAAGAAAGGATAAGGTTGCTAAAAACTGCTCAAACACCACACAAGGCTGGAAGGAAACACAGGAAGACAAAAGAAACAGGACTCGACAGGATATCGCATCCTGGGCCTACGTAGTCTATCAGACCCAGACATCAGAGTCGACGTAGTTCGGGACAGGGGAAACGTGCTCGCTAGGATGTCGCATCCTATGCATACGTATCTTCTCTGACCGGAGAAGAATCAGAACACTCGTAGCTCGGCTAACGCACGCCAAACAAAACCACACGAGAAACCGACTGCCAATCGCTGGACTTACGTCAGACTCCACACAAACAGGCAAACATGGAAACCGAAGGCCAATCGCTGGACTTACATCAGACTCCGAACCAACAAACACACACAGGAAACCAAATGCCAATTGCTGGACTTACATCAGACTCCGAACCAACAAACACACATAGGAAACCGACTGCCAATCGCTGGACTTATGTCGGACTCCCAACAAACAACCGCACACAGGAAACCGACCGCCAATCGCTGGACTTATGTCAGACTCCAAACAAGCAAACGCAAACTGGAAACCGAATGCCAATCGCTGGGCTTACATCGGACTCCAAACAGACAAACACAAAAAAAAAGGTTGCCCAGAGAGATCAGCTCATCTCCTGCGTACGTACCTCATCTGGTATGAGGATCAGGGCGACGTAGTTCCCCTTAACAGGGAAAGAACTTCTAGCCTAACCAGAGACAAAGGGAGACACAAACTACTAGGGAGACTATGACTCGAGCCTAGAAGTTATCATGCATACGATCCCTATGTTAAGGTTTCTATCTAACTTGCACAAGGAGCAAGCTATCCTAAACAGCCCAGGCAAAGTCATACAAGCACAAAAAGCAAGCACACACACTATATACAAACAATTGGGCTCATACAAGGTTAGGCTGTGAAACACAAGCCAACTGGAATCGGGTGTAGTTAGCTCTTAACCCTAACATTGAGAGTTAGGGTGAAGCAGATGAAATGGGAAGTGAGGGTAAGACCTCACAGCTCTTATCCCTGGCCTGGGAGAGCTTCAGACAAATGAAAGTGTGGGAGTTCAGAAAGTTGGAACTCTTCTCCACATATGACTGACACAACAAAGATCTTGGGTTAATATCCACAATGCATCAACACATGGTGTGAGCAAAGTGGATGACACACTGAGTAGCAGGAGATGGATTGCACATCTCTTTTATCTGCCAATTGCCTCATAAGAGGTCTTTTCCTGCTTGGCACAAAAGTAAACATTCACAAACATTGCCTCTTAAGGAGGGCTTCAGACAGGTGCCTGCCCACATAACAGGACAGGTCTTCCAGACTACATGAAGTCAAAGGGTTATACCTCAGTGGTTAAGCAACCAAGCAAAGCAAAAGCAAGTTCAAAATAACTCAAAGCAACTTAGGTACCTGAAAAAATCAAACCAATCAGTTTACAATTCAATCAATCAAACAGACAACAGTCAATCATACAGACAGACAAAGCATCAAGCACCAATGTGCAAGGCACAAGCCATTAGGCCAATTGTTCTCAAAACCTACAAAACAACTCAATATTAGCCAACATCAATCAACTAATCAACTCAAATGAGTGAACCACTTCAACCATGGTAATGTGCTTCTTAAGCTGAAATCCACAATCCAAATAGTGAGTCCAAACCACTAGGTCAAAGCCTAGGGTCAAAAGAGGGTCAAACATTCAAAACAGAACATGAAATTTAACATGAATCATCCTTATCCAATCAAGAACACAACTCCAAAGGTCCCATATCAATATCATTAACCAAAAGCATTTCATGAACCAAACATGGCAAGGTATGCAAATTGTTACCACATTGTGACATCAAAAGAAATAAATGCACATTAAATAAAAAATGATTCAAATAATCTTGGCAAAATTCATGAGTAAACAGGACATATAACATGATTATCACACAAACAATTAGAGGCATTGGACATAATTTGGCATAGCAATCACTTAGCATAAGTCAAGACAAAGACAACAAGCACATGTGTGACACAAATTGTCACACCAACTTAGAATAGGCATAAAACAGAGGTGGATCATGGTAAAAACCTCAAACCAAAGCCAAAACAACATTCAACATGTCTAGAAATAGTGTGCAAAATTTCACATTCATTGGGTAAGGAACAAGCATTTCATGATCAAATGAAGTTCAAGGCAATTTGGAAGCTCAAATGTAACCAACCAGAATGAAAAATCTCAATTAAATCAGAAATGATTCCAAAAATTCCAACAAAAATCATGAGCAATCACAACATCCGTAACATGCATCATACAAAAAATAAGGACAATTGGAGCTCATTTGGCATGTCAAACACATCATTCAAGTTGAACATCACAAGGTGTGACACAAATTGTCACACCTAACTTATCATGATCATAAAACAGCAATGGTAATTGATAAAAATACCAAATCAACACCAAAATGTCAAGAAATGAGTCTAGTTATAGCATGCAAAATTTCAAACTCATTGGATAAGAATCAAGCATTTCACAAATGATATGGCAAGGCAAGGTACAAAATGGATACATGTTCAATCATCCTAGCACCAAAAAATATTCAGCCACGCACAATTTTCATTTTAATAATAAAAAAATAATAGACAAAACAAGGAACATGATGCAAAAAACCTCATAATTTTTGGATCAATTTTCAAATTGATGTGAATTTTGGAAGTTTGAGAAAAATTGAAATGGAAATGTGAAGCCAAACATGAAATGATGAAGAAAATAGTGAAAATGCAAGGCAAATGTGGAAAATGCACTCAGCAGGATTCTATCCATGTGCACATTTGAACTACATAGCGCGCCAAAGCCAAAACGACGTAGTTTTGCCATGAAACCCTAACGCGCGCTCACATGAATTCAAAAAAATCCGCAGGTAATCATGATGAACTCGTAACAAAATTCGCAGGTAAGCCTATGCGTTTTGCAAGAAAATTCGCAGGAAAACTGGCAATGTGTATGAACATGATGAAGATCATGAAGATCTTCATCCAAATTTTTCCAGAAAAAATCAAATCGTCCAGAAATGAAAAACATGCACATCATTCAACTCATCATTCATCATACAACAAGAATCCATGAATATTTCATCAAGAAATAACATCAAACGCATGGATCGAAGGAAATAAAAATCTACACCAAAACTTCAAATGCACGGATCTTCATGTATACAGCACCAAATCACTCCATTCAAAGCTCAGATTCATCACCAATCTATGAACTATACGATAGGCACAACAATTTGGAGAATTAAATAGGTCAAAAATGTAACCTCTTGATGAGCAGCAATTGAAATCACGTGTTTCCAAGGCCTTTGATGTTCCAATTCTTCTCCAATATGCTTCTTGTAGTAAATGATGATGAAATGGAGGCTTGAATGTACACGAATCTTGCTCAATCTCCACTTGCCATGGAAGCTTCACACCTTGAACATGAACAAAACAGGCACGATTTCCTCTGTTTCCACGTGCAAATGTGCTCAACTATAGCTCAGGATGATGAAATGATCAATGGAAAGTGCTTGTTTTTGAAGAATTTTGGAGAAAAAAGTGAGAGAAAAAATTTGAGAATTTGTGAAATCTAGATCTAGAATTGGTAATTGTGATGAAACAGTTAGGATTAAGGCTTTATAGTCCATGCTAATCATGTTTAGGCAATGGTTTAAGCAAATGCAAATAGGGACTTTGTGGTGTGAATGCAAAAAATCAATTTCATGCTCCATGCACCCTCATGCACGTGAACAGTGCATGTGCAAGGCCAAAATCCACTTAAAATGTGTTCATGCAAGCTTTGTAAGTGATATTGTATGCATATATTCAACCAAAATGAGTTTATGAAATTTCTTCCCAAAATCTTCATGAATGAGCCAATGCCATGCAAATGAGATTTCATGCCAAATGATTGTATGCTTGGAAAATACATGTTACAAGGATCAATGTGCAAAAAGAACCACTCAAATTGGCCTTTTGGTTTGAAAGTTATGCTCATTTGAAGTTCAAACCACACTTTGCCATGATTGAACCATATCTCCTCAACTACACATGAGAAATCCATGATCTTGGACTTTTTAGAAATGAGAGAGAAAGATCTTCAACTTTCATGTTGGACAAAATTTCATTTGAAGCTTTATTGATGATGTAATCTTGAGTTGAAGTTGGTCAAAAACCTTTCCATTTTTGGAAAGTTCAAATTACAGGTCACCTGCTATTTTTGGAAAGTCTTGATCTGACTTCAAATTCTTTAATGTTGATGTTTGAAATGTCAAATGAGACTTGTTTGCACATGATTGAGGCATCTCTACTCACTTCCCACCTTCAAATCCATAGTTGAACTGACAGTTGACTTTTGTTGACTTTTTAGGGTTTCAGATGATTTGCACATGGACTGATGAGTCTGAGCCTTCAACACTTGGCCAAACCACTTCAAAATGATCCTTGGGTCACATGAGCTCATTGTACCAACCCTAGGGTTTTGATCTCATGGAAAATGCACTTGCAGCCTTGCACAGTTGAATCTCCTGATGTCAGTCTTGCCTGATGACTTGATGGACTATGCAATGAACTATGCAATGACAATGCAATGTTAATGACCTAAACATGAAAATGTATATACAAAATGGGAGGTGCAAATTTGAGGTACTACAACTGCGACTGGTTTAGAGACTTGATGGGTCTTCAGATGACTTGGAAGATGGCACAGTGACCTGCATTCATGCATCTGCATCATTCCCATTTTGCATTCATTTGCATCCAACTCATGTCTATCCATATGGGGAGTATATTGTTGATTGAGACTCTGGTTGAGAGACATCCGGATGTCAGAATGTTATTGTCAAATTATTATCCGTCTCGATGAAGCCAGAGTCAAGGAACCAGATGTTCCTCATACGGATAGACATTGCATGTGTGAGTCATATTAACCTGTTTTCTGTTTTGTAGGTGTCATTATCTAATCAGTGCGCATAGCTCTTCCGTTCAGATATCCTGCCAGACTCAACAAACTCAGAATGATGGATCCACCCAACGCCGACATTCTCGAATTGAGAGAGATGATGAGGGAGCTGTTCAATGTCGTGCAAGGGCTCGCCTTGGGGCAGAAAGCCATTGCTGAGAGGGTAGAGAGGATTGAAAACTGGCTGATAGTGGAGAAAACTCAGGGGAATGCTCCATTGTCCGGAGTAAAGAAGCTCTCTGGCAATGGTCAGCACAAGAAGGAGGTTGAATCAAGTGGTGTGCATACCAGAAAGAAACATGGTAAGGAGCGTTACCACCCCTATGCTGCTGCAGTGACTATCCCTGCTGGTAATTCATCTGTACAACGGCAACAACCGCCACCTCAACAGAGAGCACAGAAAGCTGGGTGCCAAGTGAAGAAGGGGACGACGGATCGTCAGTTTGATAAGCCACCAGTGACTTATACTCTTCTGTTTAAGAGGTTGAGAGATCTTGGGTTAGTTCAGCCAAGGGTATTGGTTCCTGTAGAACTGCATCGGAGGCCTGCAAACTACGATGAGAACGCCAGGTGCAAGTTCCATTCTGGGGCACCCGGACATAACATTGAGGGTTGTAGAGCTTTTAAGCATGCCATCCAAGATTTGGTGGATTCTAAAGCCATCAGTTTCGCTCCGACCCCGAATGTTAATGCTGACCCCGTGCCAATGCATGGTCCCGTGGGGGTGAAGGTGATGTCAAAGGACAAGAGAGGAATAGAGGTAACAGATGCAGATCAGTTAAGAACTCCAATGTCTATGGTCCAGAGGCATCTGATGAAGAGTGGAGCTTTCCCAGGTTGTGATAAGTGTTGTGCGGCTGTCACCACAAACGGGTGTGTAATGATGAGGGAAGCAATTCAGAGGATGACAGATGTGGAAATGGACTGTGAAACATGTGAAACACCGAGTCAGGTAGTTGAAACCGTCAAGGTGGAGAAGGCCATATGTGCTGAGAAAGAGAAGAAGCTGTCCATTTCTTCTTACAAACAGTCCATAGAAGTGGTGAAGAACGGAGAAGCCCTAGGCTGGGGAAAGATCATAGACATTATGGTGAAAGCAGATATGTTCGGGGTTGGCTATCAGCCAGGCCAAGACTCGTCTGGACAGAACAAAGGACGTCGTCAACCATTCACATTCGTCAGTGTTGGAATGCTGGATCCAGGTCACGCCTATGCGGTGGGTGAAGAGATTGACAGTGACTGCGAGCTTGAATCGTGGATAAAATCGTGCGTACCAGGGAACTGGAAGGCCTCAAAGATCACCACTGTCACTCATCATGAAGAGTAGTATTTCTATTTTTCAATTCGGTTTGCATGAAAGCCATACGTTTTGCCTGAAACGTAATGGTCCATTGTAAGGGCCATCTCATGTGTTTTATTTTGCAACATTTTGCATCATTAATAAATGGATGTTTTTTGTAGTAAAAGCGGTGTTCCCTGTTTTTCACTTATTTTCGCAGTTCAAAAAAAATAGAAATGGCAATGTTTGTTTTCATTTTTCCTCCTTTCGATTTGTCTCGTCCCGACTTCAAAAAAATAATTCTCCGGATCTCATTGATAACAATTCGGTTACACCTTTGTATGACTTCGACAATCCGATCTCTCATGCCGAAGAAGAAGGCGAAGAAGATTGTGATCTGCTGGAAGATTAGCCAGGTTGTTAAGACAAGAGGAGAAGGTGATTCAACCGCACGAGGAGCGAGTTGAGATGGTTAACCCAGGCGCCGAGGAGGTCAAAAAAGTGAAAGTTGGGGCCGCTTCAAAGGTAAGTGTCAAGAGCAGAATGGTAGCACAGTTATAAGAGTATGTCGATATCTTCGCCCGGTCTTATCAAAATATGTCAGGGTGGAATGCCGATGTTGTTGTGCACAAGCTACCATTGAGAGAAGACTGTCCTCCAGTGAAGCAGAAGCCGGTGCCGAAAAAAGGATGAGAAGGTGAGAATGTGTGTGGACTACCGAGGTTTGAACAGGGCTAGCCCGAGGGATGATTCCTGGTACTTCATATTGATGTGTCGGTTGATAATACAACTCAATTCTCAGTGTTTTCCTTCATTGATGGTTTTTCTGGCTATAATCAAGTTGAACTGTCGCCAGATGATATGGAGAAAAACAATGTTCATCACACCGTGGGGCACTTCTTGTTCTAAGGAGATGCCATTCGGTCTCAAGAAGGCCATCGAATGTCTATGGTGACTTTGTTTCATGATATGATTCATCATGAAATCGAACGCTATGTTGATGACATGATAGCAAAGTCCCAAACCAAAGAGGGGCATCTGGTAGACCTGGCCAAGTTGTTGGACCGGTTGAGACAATTCAGACTGAGGTTGAATCCGAATAAATGCACTTTCTGAGTGCGGTCCGGTAAGTTGCTGAGGCTTATTGTGAGCAGAAAAGAGGAATCGAGGTCGATCCTGCTAAAAAAAAGAAGAAAAAAAAGGAAAAAAGCAATACAAAGAAATGCCTGAACCGAGAACAGAAAAGGAGGTTCGTGGTTTCTTAGATAGGGTGAACTGCATTTCACGGTTCATATCTCATCTAAACAGCCACGTGTGAACCCATATTCAAGCTGTTGGAAAAAAAAGATCAAACGGTCAGGTGGAATAATGATTGCCAAGGGGCATTGAAAAATAAAAGAATATTCGCAGGAGCCTTTGATTCTGATGCCTCCCTGTGGAAGGAGACCTTTAATCCTATACTTGACAGTCCTCGAGGGATCTATTGAGGTGTGTATTGGGGCAGCATGACGAGTCTGGCCGAAAAGAGCATGCAATTTAGCTTAGCAAAAAGTTTACCGACTGTGAAACAATACATTCACTACTCGAGAAGACTTATTGTACTTTGGCATAGGCTACTCGCCGACTGAGACAGTATATGCTGGTTCATACCACTTTGTGGATTTTAAGAGGGATTCGATCAAGTATATGTTTGAGAAGCCAGCATTGACCGGACGGGTTGCGAGATGGTAAAAGAATGTTGACTGATTTTGATATACAGTATACCTCTCAGAAGGCAATCAAGGGGAGTGTATTGTCCGATTACCTCGCCCAGCAACCCATTGAGGATTATCAACCGATGAAGTTTGAGTTCCCTGATAAGGACATCGAGGTTCTCAAATCGAAAGATTGTGAGGAACCAATCCCGGAGGAGGGGCCTGACCCTGAATCCGAACAGATTCTGACGTCTGATGGGGTCGGTAACGTGAATGGAAGCAGAGTTGGTGTTGCTTTGGTTACGCCAAAGGGATCCTACATTCCTTGTGCTGACCGGATAACAGTTGAATGCACCAACGATGGTGGACGAGTACGAAGCTTGTATCCTGGGTATCGACCTTCGGTGCGTACTTCTACTGTGGCAACCCCGTTCTCGCTCGGTATTGGATAGAAATGGTATTACCTATTGAGGTCCAGATTCCGTCAGTAAGAGTCCTGATGGATGAAAATTGGAAAAGGCTGAGTGGGTAAGGACTCGGTATGAAGAGTTGAGCCTAATTGAGGAAAAGAGGTTGGCAGTTATTTCTCGTGGGCAGTTGTACCCAGTGAACAAAACGTGCTTTTGACCGAGAGGTCCGGCCTCGTGCGTATCATGTGAGAGAAAGGTACGACCGCGTGTATATCCTGTGGGAGATGTGGTGTTGAAAAGGATCCTTCCTCCTCAGAACGATCGTAGGGGCAAGTGGACACCCAATTATGAACGTCCGTTTGTGGTCAAGAAGGTTTTCTCTGGAAGAGCCTTGTTGTTGACGACCACGGATGACAAGTATTTTCCATCCCCTGTGAATGCGGACGCAGTTAAAAAATACTTCGTAAAAAAGACCCGTTGGACGAAAAGAAAAAAATAGTCCAGGCAAAAAAGGGCATCCCGGCGAACCAAAAAAAAATGAGAAAGGTTCGGACAAAAATTAGGGATAAGAAGAAAAGAAAAAACTGTACACCCGGCAAGTCGAAAACCCCACAAGGGCGGCTTGGGCAAAAAAGGGTATCCCGGTGGACTGAAAACCCGAAAGGGCGATCCAGGCAAAAGAGGGATTGAAACGAACAACTGCGTCCAGCATGATCGTTTGTACTTTGGTTAATACACCTGGATAATCCTCGGCAGTGTTCGGTCGACAGAGTCCATTCAGAAGGCAGAAAGTGCGGAGAGTCTTGAGGACATATGGGGTGTAACCGAGTTGGAACTCGATGAGATCACGGTTTCACATTGCCATTAGGATAGATTTTTCCTTTTGTGCGCAATTACCTCTTTTCAGGGATTACTTCCTTTGTGCTGCTCGGTCACGAGCCACACCTTTTTCAATCAATAAAATGCATGTTCAGCCAAATAATTTTGTTTTTGTTTTCATCATCTCTTTGATTGCAAAAACATCCGTTTATTTTGATAAGAATTGTTGCATTTTGAGACATAGAGGTCCCTTCCGATGCATGTTTACAAGATTGAAGACGTGAAATCTTATTCGGAAGCCTGAGTGACCTAGGTGTTGAAATCTTGGCACGCCTGGGGCACGCTTTTATCTAACGATCTCTTTTGCAGGTGCCGTTAGATATTCTCACTCACTTGCAGGTTGTAATGTGAAGCATTTTGACAAGAGATCCCCGCAGAGTCCGATCAGGGGCAAGGGATTGAAGAACGGTGAAAAGACGGCGAAAAAGTGCGACGGTCCTAGAGGGTAATCAAGAAGACTCTTCAAAGTCTGAGGATTAGAGAGTTTGCCCGAATTCGAGGAGATCGATTATCTCGAAGCCTAGAGAAGCCGAGAATACAAGATGATGAATCAGAAGAGACCAGATGAGTCTGGGAGTTCTCAAAAGTGGAGAATCGACACTGTGGTTAGATGGTGAGCGCCAGTGCACGACAAGTCGACGGGCGTTCCGTGTCAAATAGGTCGTATCTCCCCGAGCGGTCTGAGAGTGTTATCTCCCCGAGCGGTCTGAGAGTGTAATCCCCGGAGGATTTGAGAAGAGTATTTCCCCAGCAAGTCTGAGGACTGTTAGCGTCCCTAGCGAGCCTGAAGGTGTCTATTTCCCCAACGAAGGTGTCTGTGGGTAGTTTGTTCCTCAGCAGCCAAGTCTGAAGTGTGATGCAATCCCCAGCAGATTCAAGAGCGGTGTTTCCTCGGCAACCAGGCCTGAGATTGGTTATCTTCTCCAGCAGGGTTGAGAATGATCCCCAGCAGGATGGAGACTGTTAGTTCCTGAATAAGTCGGAAGGTCGCTGTTTCCCCAGCGGAATCCCCAAGCGGATCGGGTTCAGTGGAGATCGTCCCCAGTGAGGATTATTCTGTTCCCCAGCAGCTGCGCTATTCCCCAGCAGGGTGGAGATTGGAGTGGTATCCAGCTCCTCAGCATAGTTCTTCGAGCTCCCCCGTGTAGTCCCCGGAGGGGGACATGTTTTATGCATTCATCATTTAGATAAGCATAGCATATTGCATCATTAATTGCGTAGCATTTCCATAGTTATGGAGCATTACGCTAAAAAAAACTCATGCATCAGCATTGCAAGCATTAACTAGCCCTAAGCCAGCCATGGTTACCATTCAAGAATTGGTTGAGCTGGTCGGTGATGATACTCTGAAGAGTTTACCATTGCGACGTTGGGTCATCAGGGTCGATTTTAGAATTGGTTTCCCCAGCACGGTTGAGAGGCTGGTGTTTTCCCAAGAAGTGACTCCCTAGTTGAGTGGGTTCCTCTGCCGTTCTGAGAATGTCCGATCAGCAAGCATCCCCAGCAGTGCTAATCCCCACAGAATTGGGAGATTAAACCAGAGATGGTGTACTCCGCAAAGTGATCGTTAGCTTTCCCAGCAGGAGTTTTCCTCCCTTGCATCTGGCAAGTTGGATCATGTCCCCAACAATTTTTCAGCATCTGTATGGCATATTTTCGGCAGTTGCTCCTGATAGCATCCAGGATTGGTAACCCCCAGTGAGGTTTATTTCCTCACCCGTCAGGGAAAGGAAAGCTCGACTCCCCCAGAGTAGTCCCCGGCAAGCGGTTGGCCTTGTCTTGACACATGTGGATGTCATCCTTGTGATACCAGTAGGTGTCGTGTTGATCCCTGTGTGGGTCTCCTTTCTTCTGGTGTCAGAAGACATCATCTTTCGATGTTTGTAACATCAGGTTTCTCTCTTCCCATTCATCATCTTTCGATGTCTGGTCGTGGTTTCTTTCTCCCATTCATCCGTTGATGTCTGGTTGAGTCTTTCCCATTCATCCGTTGATGTCTGGTTGAGTCTTTCCCATTCGTCCGTTGGTGTCTGGTTGTGGTTTCTCTTCCCATTCATCATCTTTCGATGTCTGGTCGTGGTTTCTTTCTCCCATTCATCCGTTGATGTCTGGTTGAGTCTTTCCCATTCGTCCGTTGGCGTCTGGTCGTCGTTTCTCTTCCCATTCATCATCTTTCGATGTCTGGTCGTGGTTTCTTTCTCCCATTCATCCGTTGATGTCTGGTTGAGTCTTTCCCATTCGTCCGTTGGCGTCTGGTCGTGGTTTCTCTTCCCATTCATCATCTTTCGATGTCTAGTCGTGGTTTCTTTCTCCCATTCATTCGTTGATGTCTGGTCGAGTTTTTTCCCATTCGTCCGTTGACGTCTGGTTGAGTATCTTTTTCTAGTCATCGGTAAATGTCTGGTCATCCTTTTGTTGGTGTCGGTAAACATCATCTTTCGATGTCGGTAAACGTCGAGTTTTTCCCATTCGTCCGTTGACGTCTGGTTGAGTTTTTTCCAGTCATCGGTTAATGTCTGGTCACGTATCCTTTCTTTGGTACATATCAAAATCCCCAGTAGAGTCGTCGGTAAACGTCTTGTCTGGTTCCAGTTGCAAACATCTTGTTCCTCTCCAGTCGAAGCCGCCATCTAGTAAATGTGCCTCGCTTTCCTTGATATCAGTGTATATCAAGTCGACTGTTGTGAAAGCCGCCATCTGGTAAATGTGCCTCGCTTTCCTTGATATCCGCGTATATCAAGCCTCTCCTGTGAAAGCCGCCATCTGGTAAATGTGCCTCGCTTTCCTTGATATCCGAGTATATCAAGCCTCTCTAGTGAAAGCCGCCATCTAGTAAATGTGCCTCGCTTTCCTTGATATCCGCGTATATCAAGCCTCTCCTGTGAAAGCCGCCATCTGGTAAATGTGCCTCGCTTTCCTTGATATCCGAGTATATCAGGCCTCTCCTGTGAAAGCCGCCATCTGGTAAATGGGCCTCGCTTTCCTTGATATCCGAGTATATCAAGCCTCTCCCGTGAAATCCGCCATCTGGTAAATGTGCCTCGCTTTCCTTGATATCCGAGTATATCAAGCCTCTCCCGTGAAAGCCGCCATCTGGTAAATGTGCCTCGCTTTCCTTGGTATCCGCGTATATCAAGCCTCTCCAGTCGAAGCCGCCATCGGTAAATGTGCCTCGCTTTCCTTGATATCCGAGTATATCAAGTCGACTGTTCAAGCCGCCATCTGGTAAATGTGCCTCGCTTTCCTTGATATCCGCGTATGTCAAGTCGACTGTTTCTTTGATCATTCCCCGCAGAGTGCAAATTTTACGGTTCTTTTGGTATTCAATCCCTGTTTACCTTGAAAGTCTGACAGCCGTTGCTCTCATCCGTTCAGGTTCCCAGTTGATTGAATAGGGGCAGCTGTAGTACCTCAAATTTGCACCCCCCACTCATGCATTCATTTCTTTCTTTTTTAGGTCATTAACATTAACAATACATTAACATTGCATAGTACATTGCATCTCATCAGTCAAGACTGGCATCAGGAGAATTCATCAGTACCAAGGAGCAAGGGTTTTTCTTGAGATGAAAGCCCTATGGTTGTTCTAGATAGCTTATATGAGCCAAGGTTCATTTTGAAGCAACTTGACCAAGTGTTGAAGGCTCAAAGTCATCAATGCAGTTTCAGGTCATCTGAGGCCCATAAAAGTCAACTGCAAGTCAACTGAGGGCTAGGAGGTAGAGAAATGGTTTGAGACACTTAATTCATGTCCAAAAGGGGTTTATTCAACATGTCAAACATCTACCTTGAAGATTTTGAAGCCAGATCAAAAGTTTCCAAAAATGGAAAGTGACCTGTAATTTCAAGTTTCCAAAAATGGCAAGTTTTTGGACTACTTTCAACTTGACTTTACAACATTAAAGAAACTTCAAATGAAATTTTGTCCAACATGAAAGTTGAATATCTTTCTCTCCCATTTCCAAAAAGTCCAAGATCATGAGCATCTGATGAATGGTTGAGAAGATATGATCAAATCATTGCCAAGTGTGCATGGAACTTCAACAAGCCATAACTTTTGACTCATAACTCCAAATTGAGTGCCTCTTTTTGCATAATGCTTGTCATGACTCATATTTTCCAAATCCATCAAGGCATTACATGAAATTTCATCACATGACCATGTGCTCATTCATGCTCATTTTGGAGGAAAAATCATGAATTTGAATTTGGTGCATCATATGAGCTTTTTAACCATTCCAACATGTTCATAAGATGATTTTAAGTGAAATTGAATGGCCATGTGGTACTGTTCACATTCATGTTGCATGCATGGGGTGAAAAATCAATTTTGGCATAACATCTCATATCTCATTAAACTTTCATTAGCCATGCTTAATTCTAATTAGCAAATGGATTAACACAGCATATAAAAGGATAATCCTAACAGAATTTTCAGATTTCATCATTCTAGATCTAGATTCAAACTTTCCCTCCAAAATTTCTCTCCACCATAATTCAAGTTTTTTCCACATAACACCTTGATTTTCTTGCATATTTGTGTTCTCTGATCATCATTTAGCATAGATCCAGCATTGATTTGCAGAATTTGGTGAAGAATTAAGCATATGAAGCTCAAGAACATGGCAATGGAAATTGAACTTTGAGCTAGATCCAAGCCCTTCCAAGAGTTGATTCGTGCTTCAGAAGTCATAACAAGGTTGATAGAAGAGATTTGGATGCTGCTAGACACCTGGATCCATTGCTGCCATTGATTGAGCTTCAAGAGGTGTGATTTTCGAGTCTCTTAATTCATGATTTTATGTGCATAATGTTGTAGAGCCTTGATTGCTAAGCATTCTGATCTAAATTTCATGCAAAATGGTTGAGTATTGACTATGTTATGATGAATTGAAGTTTTGAGTGCATGGATGTTTTTGCTCGATTTGTATTTGTTATGATGAATTAATACAAAATAATAGTGGATTTGGAACCTACATGGAACGAGCTTTAATTTGATATAATTTTTATGGATTTCCGGAGAAAAAAAATGTCGAAGGCTACTGTTCATCCACCGTCTTCATGAAGAAGACGGTGGTTTCCACCGTATGCATCACCGCCTGCAACAGGCCTTGTTCGCTAGGGTTTTGTCCCAGTCATCATCCACGCGAGCGTCATGCTGTCCAAACCATAGGTTGTTGCTTGCTTGACCAAATCCACATGTACTTTGACCGCTGATGTGGACGCCACTTCAATTAATGAAGTGATGCGTTTTGATGCATACTCCCTTCGATTCCCAGCGCCAGCGTTCTGGATTTATTTTGCTTCAGTGCATTTCCTTTTTCACATACACGGTTCGATCCCTGCTGAGACCACTTTTTTCAAATTCCTCAACCTTTTTCTCATTTCCCTCCATAATTTCCTATGCATGATCATTTTCATTTCAAATATTGTCATCACATTCAAAAAATCATGAAAATAGAATAGTGATCCAATTAATTCCCAATTTTTTTCTACATGATCATGTGTTTGTCTAGTATTTTATGGTGTTGATTTTATGATTTTACCATGTCTGGATTTTTTATTGTGTTGAATTGATTGAACATGTATACAAATGGACCATGCCTCATTCAAATTGGTGTGAAATGCTCAATACTTGTCCAATTACCATGAAATTTTATATGATGCTTCCTAACATGTTGTAGGATGTTTGAGATTTTATTTGGCATTTTTAGCATTTTCCTTCTCTGTTTTGGACACATGATTGTATGGTGTGACAATGTGTGTCACACAATTTGATGTTGATCTTATTCATTTTCATTGCCTTGCTAAATGAGCTTTTCTGATTCTAATTTTTTGCACCATGCTTGTGTTCAATATGCTGAGCCTGTGTATAAAAGTTCATGCTCATTGGATGTGTTTCTGATTTAATGTGCATTTTCTCACTTTGTATGTCCAATTGATGATCATGTTGTGTGTCTTGCCTTATCTTGTTCATTGCATGGCTTTGCTTGATGCTTTTGACTTGGTCCTTTTTAGGACATCTTCTTGCTTGTTTAAATGAGCTTTATGTTGAGTTTTGGTTGCTGTTTTGACTTTTTTCCTCACCTTTGACCCTAGGCTTTGCCCTAGGGGTTTGTACTCACATTTTGAGTTGTGCATTTCAAGTTCAAGCAATAAGTTCTAATGAATGATGTGATCTTCTTGCTTGAGATGCAAGTCACTTTATTTAACTAATGTTGATTGTGTTGTAGGTCTTTGGTGGTGAACTCAATTGAGTTTATGGCCTACATGTTATGTATATTGGTTGTCTGACTGTTGTTATCTGTTGGTTGTTTGTCTGAACATAGTACTGATTGTTTTGACTTTCTTACAGGTACTTTAGCCGCTTTAACTCATTGCTTGAGTTGCTTTGCTTGTGGTTGGCATACCACCTAGGTAACTCCCTATTCTCCATGTAGTCTGGAAGAACTGTCATTTTCTTTTGGCAGGCACCTGTCTGAAGCCCTCCTTAAGAGGCAATGTTTGTGCTTGTTTATCTTTGTGCCTTGTACTTCAAGACCTCCTAAGTGAAGAGGCAATTGGCAGATAGAAGGGGCTAGTAGCTAGTTCCCTGCTATTCAGTTGAGTCTTTCATCTTGCTCGCACTACGTGCTGATGCATTTTGAATAAACACCCAAGATCCTTGTACATAGAGTCGGTCAAGTGGAGTACAGTCCCACATTCTGGACTCCCATGTTTTCATTAATTGAAGCTCACCCAGGCCCGGGTTAAGAGCTATGAGGTTTGATCCTCATTTCCCATTTCATCTGCTTCACCCTAACTCTCAATGTAAGGGTTAAGAGCTCAAAACACCCATAACAGAACCGGCTTGTTTGTCGAGGTTGATATGACCCCTTGACTAAAGCCCAGCCTTGTATGAGCCACTTGTTTGCATATAGTGTGTGTGCTTGCTCTCCTGTGCTTGTGTTTGCTTACTTGATGTTTAGGCTAGCTTGCTTCCTGTGCGAGTTAGGTGCTGATTAGAGACTTCAACATAGGGACCGTTTGCATGACAACTTCTAGGCTCGAGTCGTAGTCTCCCTTTTAGTTGTTATCTCCCTTGTCTCTGGTTAGGATAGATAGTTTTCCCTGTTAAGGGGAACTACGCCGCCCTGATCCTCATACCAGATGAGGTACGTAGGCAGGAGATGAGCTGATCTCTCCAGGCGCCCTTTTTCTTTTGCAACCCTCCTGTGTGTGTTTGCTTGTTTGGAGTCTGACGTAAGTCCAGCGATTGGCAGTCGGTTTCCCGTGTGTGTGTTTGCTTGTTCGGAGTCTGACGTAAGTCCAGCGATTGGCAGTCGGTTTCCCGTGTGTGTTTGTTTGCTTGGAGTCTGATGTAAGTCCAGCGATTGGCAGTCGGTTTTCTGCGTGTGTTTGTTTGTTTGGAGTTTGATGTAAGTCCAGCGATTGGCATTCAGTTTCCTCGTTTGTGGTTGTTTTGTCTGGAGTTGGATGTAAGACCAGCGATTGGCATTCCGTTTCCAGTTGTGTGTTTGCTTTGGCGTCTCAGTGTCTCTGTTTAGCGTTTTGTTGGCGTGCGTTAGCCGAGCTACGAGTGCTCTGATTCTTACTCTGGTTAGAGAAGATACGTATGCATAGGATGCAATGTCCTAGCAAGCACGTTTCCCCTTTCCCCGAACTACGTCGACTCTGATGTTTGTTTCTGACAAACTACGTAGGACCAGGATGCAACATCCTGCCGAGTTACCTTCTTCCGTCTTTCATCTGTGTTTCCTTCCAATGTGTGTGCATTCTTTGAGCAGTTATTTAGCAACCTTTCTTCTATTCTTTCTGAGCGTGGATCCCGTCGAGTACGACGGATGCGTAGGGGTGCTAATACCTTCCCTTCACATAACCGACTCCCGATCCTTGCATCTCTGGTCGCGAGACCATTTCCTTTCCAGGTTTACTTCGAGCATTTCCTTTCCCTCCTTTGGGATAAATAACGCACGGTGGCGGCTCTGTGTCTTTTTCCCGTCGGTTTTTCGCGTAATGCGACAATAACGATCTAAGTTTCTCCAAGCAAGATCTTCAAGGTTATCCTCCTTTGATATTGTATTATTCTCTTTCTTCATAACATTACATTACATAAAAGAGACTCATTTTACATACGAGGGAGTGAGATGAGAAAAGAAGTTATATTAAGAGATTAAAAGAAAGGCACGACACGCAGGTCGTATTTAAAAATCCCAAAAACAAAATAAAGGAAAAACTAAAGCCATAATTTATTACCACAAGACAATAACAATAAACACATTATTATTATTAATTTAAATTTTGTTAATTAAATAAACTAAGTTAAGTTTCAACGATTGATCATACTACGTAGAGTCATACCGTCAAACACACCTCGATTGATAATTCAGTATGATTGATCAACACGTCATTACTTCACCATACTAATGTCAGTTTCCGAAGCAAATGACCGTTGATCGCTCAAAGGAATAACAATCATTAAGTGTTTGAATGAGCAAAATAGAAACAATATATCCTATATACCATATTTTGCATCAGAATTACTTATATCATATATATAAACTGATCTATCTCATTTGTGTAACCTATGGACGATCGATGTATCGCTGCTTCACCATACTATCGTCGGATTCCGAAGCATAGTCAACATCCATCATCCAAATCGTACACACATGATGCCAAATTTAATTACTCGATTATTATTTAATTCGTTCTGTCTTTTAGTCATATTAATACAGAAAATACAAAAAATACAAAAAAATAAACAACTATCAGATGCATGGTTTCGTAAGTGGCTCTGATACCACTTAAGAAAAAATGCGATCCAAAACGCAGTGGAAATTAAAAAATTTCCTTTAGTGATCCTTACGAATGGACATGATCAGTGATAGAAACGGTTACCTCTTGTGGCGATTGAAACCTTTGATGCAGATATAAGGAGTGATCATGAGCATTGAATGGTGACAACGCATCTACTCAGTCCATACGAATGGATACCTTCAGTCTCAGTGCTAGTTGCTATGAATGAATGCTTTGAGAGAGAGAGAGAGAGAGAGAGAGAGAAACAAAATTTCATCAAGTGAAATGTTTCTGCACAAGGGTTCTATTTATAGAACCACGTGTGTGGGCTGCAAGCTAAAAAGCCCACTTAAGTGTATGTGGCCCATATCTTATGGTATACTGAAAACCACTTAAGCGCGTGGTACCTTACCATATTTCGTATTCTACTTAAGTGCATCATACCTTACGATATTCTACAATTAATTTAAGTGCACTGTAACTTACGATGTTCCTTATTTACTTTGTCTCTTATCAATCTGTCCTTTTGTGTGTGACTCTATAGATTTTTGCGATATTGACAATTATATTAAATCACGTATTTAACATAATAAACAGTGAGCGGTATCTAGAAACACATCACTGCTATCCAAGACACAAAAATGTCATGTGATCTGACAAATACCTTTTTGTGATAATACTTGTGTGTACAATTACCCATTTTGCCCTTATGTCTATATTGAACACAAGGCATAAACTGTATCATCCTTGTCCAGTTCAATATTGGGCCCTTAGACATTTATCCTGTTACGCAGGATGGGAAAATTCCATCTAAGTCACTCATGTCCCTCAGCATGCTTCATGGAGTATCCATCAACTGTCTTTATGGTCATCCAGTTATGGACAATATTTGATCAACAATAAAGCACTCGGCTCTACATCTAGGGTCCATAGTGGTTTCAGGTCGAAGGGTGGTGTACACCACTATCACCATGAGAATAACTTATGACACTTTTCATAACATTCTATGTAGTATTCTTATACAGGGTCAATCTAGTATAAATATTACTCCTAATATTCATACTTATGTTTAAGACTTGATAACTCCTTATCCATGATCCATGAGATGTGACCATTAGTTTATATACATAATAGTTTAATGCTTTAATGTTATCCCACTTCATAACAAAGCTCGACTACGGATACTTTAAGAATAATGTCCTTATGTTTAATGGGATCTCATGATTAAGTCACACTTGATACATTAAACGGACTAGCTATTCTAGGGACTTTATTAAACAAACATAATAAAGAAAAATCCTTTTATTATTAATAAATAATTCCATACAAGTACCAAAAGTATTGGCCTCTAGGGCTTACACCAACAGGAGGTGCGTTGAATTAGGAAATTGGATGATGATATGTGGAAGCTTCTCTTCAATATGGTAACTTAAGTTTGGTGAATGGATGGAAGAGGAACACCTCCGACGCGATGGCTTCGAAGAGGATAAACTGAAATTGATGAACTTTGAACTGGTATGCTCACTTCTCCTTGATCTTTCCTCTCTTGCTTGCTTCTTCTTCTTCTCATTTCCCCTTTGCTTCTCTGAATGAGAGTGAGTGGAGAGGTTTAAGTCATGACCTCCATTAGAGCTTCAATTCAAAGCTCTAAAGGGTCTCTGAAAGGACTCTGAGTGATGGAGATAAGTGGGGATTCAATTGGGCAGAATAACTTTAGGTGCTTCCTCCCTTCAAATGTGAATTACAGTGTCATTTATAGGCATGACTTGTATGAGGTTCACTCATGTGAGGTCATGAGGAATGGAATATGAGTCAATCAAGTGTAATTCAGAATCATGTGAATCAAATGTCATGTACCTCAAGTGTTAAAAGTGTGACTCATTTCTCCTTTTGTCTATAGTTAGCTTAGAATTGGTCCCCTCGTAATTTCCAAATTGAAATTCAACTACTGAGCTGGATAATTAAAGAGTGGTAAACAACAAGTTATTATAACTAGCCTTAGTTCGAATGAGATAGGGTGCTTTGCTGCAATGAATTGTTCCTCTTATTGGTCCTGCTGCACTCAAACTTCTATTGCATTGCTTTCCATTGCATTTTTCCCTGCTTTTGTTAGTTTGTGATTTTGTTACCCAGATGCATGCTTGCCTATTGTGATATTGGTTATGTTTGCAATGATAGGTTTGAAGCTAATGTAATTCTTGCACTGTGATGAATTGGTTTTAGGTTATTTGCATTACTTTACAAAATTATGTTGTTGGATTGCTGCAGGTTAACATGAGTCTTGGTATGGTATGTTTAGCCTGAACTGTTAGCTTGAACTATTTGTGCATTGCTTTGTTGATTGTTGTTATGGACAGGTTGCTTGTATATGGAATGGCCTACTTTGAGGATGATTTTATGTTGCTTATTTATTTTTTACAATAGGTTTTGATGTGGTTTTGCTGTCATGGATTATTGGACTTTGTAGGCTTGGTGTGTTGTGTTTGGTTGATGCATTGCCTTGGCCTGCTGTAGGTTGATGTTGCTTGACTTTTTAGGACATGCAGGTTTGAGTTGTGACCTGCATCTTGTATGTTTGGACTGTTAGCTCGTAGGATAAATAAATGCCATGTTAGTTTAAAATGAACTACTGAAAGTTAGGTTGTATTAAGATGATACCATTGATGCAATGCCCTTTCCTTGCCCTGTTATTATGCTATGCAATGTTATGATTTCTTTTCTTAATTTGGACATGTTATGATGTTGCAAGACTGTAGGATTGAATTCCATGGTTGCTTTTGAATGCAATGCTTCATGTGTATGAACAAGGTTATTATGTCATGAATGTATTTCTTATGGATTGATTGGATGCTTGAAATAATGCATGTATGCTAATGTATGTAGATTTCTTGTGGCTATTAATGTCATGATCATAAAAAATGCACAAAATGGTGATGCTTCCTTGTTATGATATTGTTGCTATTATGGATTGTTGCATTGGTTGAAACATGAGCCTTATGCAAGCTCTATGGAAATGACAAAGTGATGACCAATGCTTGCTTGCACATGAAGCAACATGGAATGGAAGATAAATGATGGAAAATGAAGAATGAAGACCAAAAGTTAAGACTTTAGAAAAGTGTGTTGACTTTGGTCTAAGTTGACAAAAAAGTCAAGTGTTGACCAAAGTCAACTTTGGTCAAAATTGCTTTTTTTTGTATTTTTTTTTTTGTAAAATGGTGTAGATGTAATGGACATTTTTAAATCATGGCTTATTTATTTTAATGAAAAGAAAGGCATTTCCCACCAAATCTCACATTTGAATTGCTTTGTTTTGAAACATGCACCATGAATTTGAATGAATGAAACTTAAAGTACTAAAATCAAGGGATCATGAATCATGCCTTAGGAGTGAAATGGACTATCATCAATGGTATGCCAATGAAACTATAAAATAGGGAATACACAACAAGAATCGATCTAACACAAGCAATGGTCCAAAATGATGAACAAAACTTATAAACCAAGCAACCAAGTGACTTGAATGCATCTTGACTATGACATGCTTGTAGATGGAAACAAACCCTTGAATAAAATTATGGGTGAAGCAACACGATGACATGAACTATGAATGCATGAACAAGTAACCAACATGTAATACACCAAAATTTTCCCTACCCTTTTTACCTTTTTTCTAAAGATTTCATTTGCATACATTGAATCATAGCATGCATCATCATGACCATTGCATTTGGTCATTGGCTCACAAGTATGGCTACCTTCTTTCAGTTGATTTAACATTAGGGTTTATCACTTTATTTTGATTTTCAAACTAACCAAAGCATCACAAGAGATGGTACTTGCTTGTTCATTTTCTCATATAGTTGATCATGCCTCAATTCAATAGAAACAAAGGTCTTTTGGTCAAGGGAAATGCAAGTTTGTCTCATTTGATTCAAGAGTGGTTCATGTGTTTATTTCCATGCCACATCACTCAATCTTCATGCCATCTTCAAGATCATTCAAGCCCAAATCAAGTTCTCCTCAAGGAATGATCATTCCATCATCATTTTGGCCTAATATGCAAGAAAACTTCATGTTTGCACAAGTCGGCACAAATTTGGTTGACCTAATTTGCAAGTATGGCATGCTTTTGGTCCAAACACTTTAACTCTATCATTTCTCAACATTTTTGGGATCTTATTTGAGCCAAATGTTCCATTTGATGTCTTCTACAGCTTTTCTTCAAGGGTCAAGACTCAATTTATCCTCTAAGACCATCAATTTTGGGGTTTTCTCAGCAGCCCATGTATGCATAAAACTAGGTCATGACATGTTTGACCTACTGCCTGGCTTAGAATTTCAGGTCATGACCTCAACTTCCCAAGCCTGCCATTTCCACCTCAAGAATCCTTTGGACTTGGTTCTTTTTGCATTGTGTTCTACTCCATGAAAAGACCATTTGGCCTGATGAAAATTAGAAAATGCACGATTGGATTTTATTTGGCCTAAGCATGAACATGGTAACATGAACTTTGTATTGAACCATGACCTATAATTTGGAAGCATACCAAAATTAACTTGGGACCACTTCTCACATGTGCAAACTTGCTTATCATGATCAAATGCATATCACCACAACACAAATGACTTGAAGTGTGTCAAAATCACAAAATTCGTGCCTTTCTTTCACACGGTTTGGATCTAGAAATTTCTGATTTCGGTTCACACGTTTGGGATCCAAATAGGCACGTACCTTGACCTCAATATCTTCCCTATAAATAGAGCATCATTTTGATTCATTTGAAAAAGGTTAGATAGCTACAGAACCCCTACCATTTTCGCTCTCCAAAAGCTCAAAAAACCAGTTTCTCTTACACTAAACCAAGCTTATTTGATCGTGTTTCTTTGCCCGTAAAGCTTCACCATCATCCTCTGAACCTTCTCCAACTGAAACCAAGCTTCGAGACTGCCTGAATTGCTCTGACCGTTTTCAACATCTTCAACCTCGAGCTTCGACTTGGACAAGGTAGATACGAGTAAAATTAAACTTCAAACAAGTTACCATCCTATTAGTATTGATCTTCTGGTGTTAATCCCTCACTTACATGTGATTTATTCATCGTGTTGACCATTTTATTTAACTTTTAAACCTTAGGGTTTTTATGCGTATTTGTGCAAATTCTCTCTACAAAGAGAAAATCAATTGCTCTGATGTAGAGAGACAAGAATGATGATGGTATTAGAAGCTTGCACGCATAGTGTTTGAGCTCAAAACTCCAAGTTCTTGGATCTAAAAAATCACACTTCAAAGTTTGAAGGTGAAGTGCTTTATGCGCTATTCAGCCAAATTCAAATTCTCCATCCAATCAGCGTGTGACACTTCACCTAGCTGTTGCATTTGATTTTTCTTTTCCTATTTTTAATTCATTTAAATTATTTTTCTTTCAAAATTAGTTTTAAATAGCTCCTTTATTATTTTTTATTCCAACTTTTTGTCATAGTTTCATAAGAATATTTTCTACCAAATACAATTTTTGCATAATTTTTAAAAACTATTTTGCATTTAGTTCATATTTTTTTATATTTTTTCATTGAATTTTCATTTAGCCTTTATTTTTAATCATTTTGAAACGATTTTCACTCCAACTTTTGAGGTTTCAATACTTATAATATTTCTAACTTTCTCAAATGTTTTAGAACTTTTTTTTGGTGTTTTGATACCTCTTTGACATTTTCCCTTTAATTTTCATTTAAAACCTCTTCTTAAAAATTGTTTTATTAGTTTGATCACCCTTTTTGGTCCATTTTTGTGTTGACTTGTGTTGACCTTTGATCATGTGTGCATGATTTATGCTTCGTCTTGTTCATTTGGACTTTGGATTGAGGCTATGATGATTTGAACTTTCTCCATTTCAAATTTATCATTAAATGATCATTTGATCATATATGATACTTTGGATTGATGACAAGTTTATTTCAAAGTGTCATGAAGAAGTTTGTATGAAATTGATGATAGATATTCCCCTTACCTTTGTGGTTGATGATCTCTCTCTCTCTCCATCTCTTTTTCATTCTTGTTTGGTTTTGACTTGTGTTACATTGTTTTAGGAGAATGATTTTGTATCATTTCTCTAACATGTATGACACATAGATTGTTATTGACCAGACTCAGATAGGTATGGCTTCTACATAAGCCTACTTACAATTTCTTAACATAGCACTAAATTGTCCCGACACAATCAATTAGTTACTAACTCTCACCATTAATAATTGACTTTACTTTCTTGTCATTTGATTCAGTCATTTATTCTTGTCATTTAAATTCAGTCATTTACTTCTTGTCATTTAATTAAAGTTATTTACTTTATGTCTTTACTTTATGTCCCATTCATCATCTTATCTCATACATTGCTCATAATATGTTGACCATCTTATCCTATTCTTCTTGTGTCTTCTTATATTGTGTTTGATTTGATTGACAAACCTCAATGAATCAAAACATGATAAAATGAATTGACTTGATCTTTAAAGACCTTTGCTTGATATGGAGTGTTGGTATGCTTTGTGGACTTTGGACCTGAGAATTAGAACCTTTGCTTGACTTGGAGTGACCTTGGACCCATGGACCTGGTGGACACTTGGACTTGGCACTTAGCCCTTTTATGGAACTGATGACTTTGTCATCTTTGTTTTTGCAATATTTACTTTATGTCTCTGCATATTGCATTCATCTGTTTAGGTTAGCACACATTAGCACACACATGGCTTTCTCTTGGGCTACCTAATAATTAGACCAGGCTCAGTACACTTTGCACCCACATGGGTTTCTCTTGGGCTACCTAACAATGAGGCATTAGGTTAGTCTTTGTATGATCATGCATTATGTGTTTCTATCCCTCTCATTCCCTATGATTTGGCTTGATCAAGGTCCACTTGATCAACTAAGTCCCTTGACTTTGAATATTCCCTCAGTATTTGTCAAGTGACTATAAGTCCATTGATCACTTGAAGGGACTCGCCTCTATTACCTTGGAGTCCCATCTTCCCTTTGAGTTTAATACTTTAAGAGTAAGTACAAGTTTTCCAGTGGACCACATGTTTCCTCAGCAAATCTTAGTCATCTGACTCATCCTCACAAAGTATCTCAGTAGACCTGCTTCAATAACCATGTCAATCATTGACAAAGATTGCATGCCATAATCCTTAAGCAATAGAGAAGGGGTGAGAGGGAGCATCCCTATCCTCATTCTGAATATTTTTGGTATGGGATGAATAACCTAGTTGCTCAGAGTATTCACCTCTATTCATAGGCTCTAGTGCAATTCCAGTCAGTTCACTGTCAAGTCTGCAACCGACCATATGGCTCCTTAATAATGCGAAAACGTATCGTATATTTGACTTAATATGCATTTCTTTTTACTTGATTAACACTTAGTATTACGCAGTATTTTATGTTTATTTTAGGTATTTATCGAATAAAAGATGTATAGGCAAGCAAAAAGGAAAATAGCAAAAAGGAAAGAAAAAGAGAAAAAAAATGGAGCAAAATAGGAATGGTGGGCCCACCACACAAGGAAGCATGTCGCCCACCACACCAAATGAATGGTGGCACCCACCACTTGGATGTGTGGCGCCCACCACAAGGCTTTAGGAAGTGGTGGAGCCTACCTCACACACTGTGGCGCCCTCCACAAGGCCTTAAGAAGTGGTGGCGCCCATCTCACACAATGTGGCGCCCGCCATGTAGACCACATTAGGGTTGTGGAAGCCGCCATCAACCCGATCTTCCTTATTCTTCTCCACACTTTTTGCCATGACCTTCTCTTACTTTTTCAACCAACCACTCCCCACTAGTAGATATCCAATGCTACATTTAAGGAGAGTGGGGAGTATATATGGGAAGGTAGTTTTTACGAAAAGGTGCATTTTTCAGTCAGATTCTTGTTGTTAGATTTTTCTTAGGCAGTTTCCTACTTTGTAAAAGCAATAGATTCTCCACATCGGGGACTATTGCAATTATTGTTTAAGCATCTGAATTTGATTGTAATGGTGTACTCGATTGCCAAAGCGTGTCGGCATTGTTTAATTTGAACAATCAGTATTCATTCCAAGTTCTCGATTTATATTCCAGGTTTTATTTTAATTGCCATTTTAATTACTTATGCCTTATTGTATGCTTGATTTTCTGAATATCATGTCTGTTACCGGATCTATGTCCGGCTAAACCTCGAGGTATCGGTATGTAAAGACCTTCGAAACGACGGGATTCGTAAATAATTGGCGTTGGCTTTTATAAAATATAATTTTCCGGTTTTAGTTTCTTGTTTTATTCAAAACTGTTTTTCGTACGAGAGCACAAAGCAAACAAAGGTTACGGTCAATAAGAACGAGAGTTTGAGATTTTAACCGAATAGTTGAAACTAGGCATTAATCCTAAACACGGCGAGAGCACTTTAGGATTAATTAGACTTTATTCATATTCAAAAATTACTTTTAAATTCATAATGAGACCACGAGAGGCAAGCATTCTGGTTTAAGATTATGGTCAGAGTAAATGTCAACGAGAGTGTGAGAGAAAGTCCTTTTTATAAATAATTTCTACTGAAGAATATTTTGATCTTTAAGATTACACCAACTATCTATCAAATCCCCAAAGTTTGATGCATTACATACCGATATCCCTTTATTAAATATCTTTATTAATATTCTATTTACGTTATAGTTATTTCTCTTCATCCCTCCACTCTTAGAAAGATCCTCAGCCTTAGATTTACATAGTAACATTAGATAACGATACGTTCGATTATTAGTTCTTTTGGGTTCGATAATCTTTAAAACTAAGCGATACGACTGTGCACTTGCAATCACGATTCCCATAGACTTACTAAGTCGCGATCATGTTTTTTGCGCCGTTCTCGGGGACTAATTTAGTCGATATCATAACTCCAGTATTGCCCTGTATAGACTAAGGCAAACAATTATATTTCCCTTTCTAACTTGTCGAGTGTATGCTAAGTACTCGCTCTCAAGGCAAGAAATTAAAGCTACCGTTCGACGAACCTGAGTGTTATCTAAGATTAGAACGCCGAATACGAGACCTGATATGAGATCATCGTATCAGGCTAAATTTTCATGGTCCTAATATCCCTATTCCTGAACCAGTTACACAACCAGAGATGGCCGAAGGACCGCATAACCATCCTCTTAAGTATATGTCATCCCTTCGCATGATGAACCGCATAATAGCATCGTTGCCCCTGCCCCTGTCATCCGTACAACAAAACCAATTTTCAGGTAGTCCCACGGAGGACCCGAACCTACATTTGTCAATGTTTTTGCAATATGAAGACACAGTGAAAGCAAATGGTGTCAGCCCCGAAGCTATAAGATGACGTCTTTTTCCTTTCTCATTAAGAGATAGAGCTAGAGCTTGGCTCCAGTCTCTACCATCCAACTCTTCCACTACGTGGAACGAGTTGAAGAAAGTTTTCTTAGCACGATATTTCCCACCTAGTAAGACGGCTATGCTAAGAGCCCAAATAAACGAGTTTAAACAAAAAGATAACGAATCATTTTTTGAAGCTTGGGAAAGATACAAAGACATGATGAGGCTTTGTCCACATGACGATCTAGAAGAGTGGTTGATCATCCATACCTTTTATAACGGTCTCTTGTACAACACAAGATTGATAATAGACGTTGCCGCAGGTGGCGCACTGATGGATAAACCCTACAATGAGGCCTATCAACTTATCAAAAGTATGGCCCAGAATCATTACAAGTGGGGAAGCAAAAGAACCTCCGTAGAGATACCTCCAACGAAAGGTGGTATGTACGAAGTAAGTAGTCTTGACCATGTCAATGCTAAGGTAGACGCTCTTACTCAAAAGATAGAAAACCTGACCATAACACCCGCAGCCACCGTGGCTGTCGTAGCACCAACTGCAAGATATGCGGAGTTCCTGGGCATGCTGCCCCTGAATGTCATCTTTTGGCAGGAGTCTCCACAGACCAAGTGAACTATGCTCAAGGAAACCCTTACTCAAACACCTATAACCTAGGTTGGAAGAACCATCCCAATGTTTCGTACAAAAATAATAATGTATTGTATGCACCTAACTAGGCACCTGCTGTACCACCAGGATATCATAAACCTGCCACAAATACTCAAAATGCTCCTAGGAAGTCAAACCTAGAAATAATGATGGAAAACTTCATAGCTACCCAATCCCAAACAAATAAGGATTTCCTAAATCAAAACATACACACTAGTGAGCAAATCAAGCAGTTAGCAAACAAGGTAGACACGTTAGCCACCCATAACAAAATGTTGGAAACACAAATTTTGCAAGTGGCTCAACAACAAGCACCTACGACTGCTCCTGCAAGCACGTTTCCTGGACAGCCGCAACCAAACCCGAAACTTCATACAAATGCTATTATACTACAAAGTGGGACAGAACTAGACGGACAGACCGACCCTAGGATTCAAAACCCAACCATGCACCAAGACACTGGTAAGGTAACTGAGAATGAAGACGAACTAGAGGAAGATAAAAGCAAAGAGGCCGTAGAAAAAGAAGAACCTTATGTGCATCCACCACCATATAAACCTCCAATCCCTTATCCTCAAAGACTCTTTAAATCTAAAAGTGTAGGGAAATTTTAAAAAATTGTAGAGCTTCTAAAACAATTGAATATCGCAATATGCTTTACGGAAGCTATCACTCAAATGCCCTCATACGCTAAGTTTCTCAAGGAAATCTTATCTAACAAGAAGTAGATAGAGGATAACGAAACAGTTACATTTACCGCTGAGTGTAGCGCCATAATACAAAACAACATGCCTCCTAAGCTGAAAGACCCAAGGAGTTTCTCCATACCCTATGTAATCGGAAAGTTTGTCATAGATAAAGCACAATGTGACTTAGGAGCCAGTATTAGCTTAATGCCCTTATCCATATGCGAAAGGCTTAAAATGGGAGAACTAAGACCTACTAGGATGTCCGTACAACTTGCGGATTGTTCTGTTAAATTTCCCGTAGATATGTTAGAAAACATTCTGATACGCATAAGTCAATTCTATATTCCTACTGATTTTATAATCATGGATATAAAAGAGGACTCAAATATCCCTATCATATTAGGAAGACCATTTCTAGCCACTACCGGAGCTATTATAGATGTTAAGAAAGGCAAGCTAACCTTTGAAGTTGGTGAGGAAAAAGTCGAATTTATTTTGACGCAATTCTTAAAGGCACCAGCTATAGACGATACATGTTGTCTGCTGGATGTCATCAATGAATGTATAAGAGAAATGGAGAATGAAAAAACATCATACTCCGAAATACTGGAAATTCCAAGGCCTCATACCTTTGAAGATGAAAATTGGAGTAAGGAATACCCCGATGACAACCTAAGTGAATGCCTAGCACTAACGCCTGATCATATGCCTTGCCCAAAGAAACTAGCCGTAGAACTTAAAATGCTACCCAAAAATCTAAGGTACGAATTCCTAGACACTTAACTCGAGCGACCTGTAATAGTCAATGCAGACTTAGGGCAGATAGAGACCGAAAAGCTTCTACATGTTTTAAGAAAATATCCAACTACTTTAGGCTACAACATCTCAGATCTAAAAGGAATAAGGCCTTCCATATGCATGCGTTGCATAATGCTAGAGGAAGACAATAAGACCTCTAGAGAACATCAAAGAAGGATAAATCCCATTCTGAGTGATGTAGTAAAGAAAGAAGTTCAAAAACTGTTAGAAGCAAGGATTATCTACCCAATATGCGATAGTTAATGGGTCAGTCCGGTACATGTCGTACCGGAGAAGGGAGGAGTCGCAGTTGTTAAGAATGAAAAAGGCGAATCTATAGCATAAAGAGTGGTTACTGGAAGTAGAATTTGCATTGATTATAGAAAATTAAACAAAGCCACTTGGAAGGATCATTTTCCTTTACCGTTTATCGTTCAAATGCTTGAACGATTGGCTAAGCATTCTCACTTCTACTATTTAGACGGTTATTCGAGATTTTTCCAAATTCCTATTCATCCTGATGACCAAGAAAAAATGACCTTCACATGTCCCTATGGTACATTCGCCTATCGACGAATGTCGTTCGGACTGTGTAACGCTCCCGCAACATTCCAAAGATGCATGATGTCATTTTTCGCTGATTTTATATATGACATCATGGAAGTCTTTATGGATGATTTCTCTGTTTGTGAGCATAGCTTTGAAGGATGTTTATCGAATCTTGAAATGGTACTTAAAAGATGCATAAAAGTGAACCTCGTGTTAAACTGGGAAAAATGCCATTTCATGGTCCGACAAGGGATCGTACTCTGACACATAGTGTTCGATAAGGGGATTGAAGTTGAAAAAGCTAAAATAGAAGTTATAGAAAACCTTTAACCTCCGAAAATCGTAACAGAAATACGAAGCTTCTTAGGACATGTCGATTTCTACCGGCGATTCATTAAAGATTTCTCAAAAATCACCAAACCACTGACTGGCTTATTGATGAAAGACGCCGAATTCATCTTTGATGACAAATGCCTAGCGGCGTTTGAACAACTGAAAACAACTCTTATCACCGCACCTATCATGCAACTGCCCAATTGGAGATTACCTTTTGAAATCATGTGTGACGCTAGTGACTATGTTGTAGGCGCAGTCTTAGGACAAAGAAGGAATAAGAAACTTCATGCAATGTACTACACAAGTAGAACCCTAGACCCTGCACAGATGAACTACGCCACCACAAAAAAGGAACTTTTAGCCGTAGTGTTTGCTCTAGATAAATTCCGTTCTTACCTAGCAGGAGCAAAGATAATTATCTATACCGACCATGCTACAATTAGGTACCTATTAAATAAAAAGGACGCCAAACCAAGATCCTAAGGTGGATGTTACTACTACAAGAGTTTGACCTAGAAATCAAAGATAAGAGGGGAACTAAAAACATCATGGCCAATCACTTGTCAAGAATGGAAGGTATTGAACCTGAACGAGTGCCTATAAACAACGATTTCCCTTACGAACGACTCATAGCCCAACTGGAAAGCAATACAACTAAATGTGTATTAACCTATAAGGATACCGAAACAAACGAGGTAGTGGAAGCAATTTACACTAAAACCATATTGCCATGGTACGCTGACTTCGTCAACTACTTAGCAGCTGAGGTGCTTCCACCAGACTTGACTTACCAACAAAAGAAAAAATTCTTCCACGATCTTAAACATTGCTATTTGGATGAGCCTCTGATATTCAAGAGAGGCGCCAACGGTATCTTCCATCAATGTGTCCCCGAAGATGAGGTAGAAAACATAATCTCCCACTGTCATTCTGCTCCCTATGGAGGACATGCAAGCACCTCGAAGACTTGCGCTAAGATGCAAGCCGGCCTTTTTTGGCCCACTCTATGGAATGATGTCCACATCACGATCATCAATTGTGACTGGTGTCAACGCACTGGCAACATATCTAGACGCGACGAAATGACACTTAAAAGCATTTTGGAAGTAGAAGTCTTCAATGTTTGGGGAATTGATTTTATGGGACCATTCCCATCTTATTTTGGTAACAAGTACATCCTCATTGCAGTCGATTACGTATCAAAATGGATCGAGGCTATAGCCTCTCCAAAAAAACGACACACAAGTTGTAATTAGACTCTTTAAGCGCATAATCTTCCCTAAATTTGGCGTGCCGAGACTTGTCATCAGTGATGGTGGCTCCCATTTCATTTCAAAGATTTTTGAAAATCTATTATTGAAATATGGAGTCTGGCACCGCACAGTAACACCCTATCACCCACAAACGAGTGGGAAAGTAAAGGTCTCGAACAGAGAAATCAAACAAATATTAGAAAATACAGTTGCCACCTCTAGGAAAGATTGGTCCTCAAAATTACACGAAGCCCTGTGGGCATATAGAACAGCTTATAGGACCCCAATAGGAACCACACATTTTAACTTAGTTTATCGAAAGTCGTGTCATCTTCCGGTAGAATTAGAACATAAAGCATATTGGGCCATTAAGACCCTTAATCTTAATTATACATCTGCAGGAGAGAAAAGAATATTAGATATCCATGAACTAGAAGAACTTATATTAAATGCGTATGAGAATGCCCGGACCTAAAAAGAAAGAACAAATAAATGGCATGACAATCGCATATCGAGGAAAGAGTTTAAGGAAGGTGACAAAGTACTTCTGTTTAACTCCCGCCTTAGACTCTTTCCAGGAAAACTTTTTCTAGGTGGTCCAGTCCCTTCGAAATTACCAACGTCTTTCCAAATGGAGTGATAGAGATAAAGGGAAAAGCGAGCGAACCATTTACAGTAAACGGGCAGCGTTTGAAACATTACCATAACATTGACAACAATGATTTCATTGCGAATCTAAAGCTTGCAGAGTTGCCCGCTCATTCACCAGATTAACATCTATCCTATTTCTGTCGAGCTTACGACAATAAATAAAGCGCTTGGTGGGAGACAACCCACACTCTATTTTTAACTATTAATTCAATTATCTAAATTTATGTTTATTACTATTGCTTATTTTTCATTTTCTTTCTTTCTTATTTTTCATAAAGTCAGTCGGTATCTTTCTTTATTATTGATCATTACTAACTTAATGCTATTATCTACTTAAATTTATCTAGCTACTGACCATCACAATGTAACAAGTAGATTAAAGGGATATAGTCTTCAGAGGCAGGGGTCAAAGGAGACGTTTTAAGGCTCTAACTCAGAGAGAAATGGCACTAACCATATACCTAGATAGACGTACTATGACCAAGTTAGGTATACGAGACAATGTTATATTCCTAATTAACCAAATAGGCTGGGACACCTTTGCTATCAAAATAAATTTTAGTTCCTATCGTAGGTTAACTTTAGAATTCCTAAGCTCCCTAGTTTACCTGTCAAACCATGGTATGGGATTTAACAAAGGCATCATCACCTTTAGGTTGTTTGATATTGAGTATCGCTACACTCATAGAGAAATAACTAAACTCCTAGGATGCCCTAATAGTATTGATACCTTTACCACTACCCGGGAAGATATGCTTGTAGATCTTGAATTAGATTACTTTTTTGGTAGCATCACAGGAAACAACCATCCCGAGCCGGATCTCATGTATTCCGAGAACATCCACAACCCTGCCATTCATTACTTCCATAAGATCCTAGCTCACACCCTATTTGGAAAGGAACATAACATAACCTTCGTGTCCAAAGACGATCTCTTTATAATGTATTCTGCATCATAGGCCCGACCTGTTAACGCCGCTACAATTATGATAGCTAATTTGGACCGTATAGCGCAAAATAACCATGGACCAATCTTAGTGGGGGGCTTAGTGACCATGATCGCAAATTCCATTGGACTGAAGCATCCACTTATCATACTTATACGACCAATGAACATCTGATTCTGTTTCAACACTAGTATCATTAGGAACCTAGGCCCGGATGTGTTGGAATTTCTAATAAACCGGCAAGTAGTACACTTGTTTACCCTACCAGACCATAGGACGAGTGTACATGATATGAACAACTAGATCTATGATTTGGATGGACCACCAGATGCACCACCTTCTCCTCCAGAGACGCCCCAAATCTATGACCATTATGATACCTTTCTCTCTGATGCTGAATCACATGTCCCAGTTATACCTGATGCGCCTCCTACCGATCATGTTGCTGCCATCGAAGTTGTCCAGACAGACATCACCAACCTGAGAGGCAAGCTGAACACTTTGCGCATGAATTTCGACGGCTTTATGGATGTAGTGGCAGAGAACCTGGATCACATTTACCAGCACTTCTACTCGTTCGCTCCTCCTACCAGCAGTCGCCGTAATGGCTAATTTATTTGAATATTAGCGATTTACTGACATTGATCTTAGATTCTATTTTATGTTTGGAATTTTATTATTGTTTTTACACATTGGGAATTTTTATTTATTTCATTTCTTTTTATTCTAGTAGACGAATTATATTATCCTTTCCTATCTACCTCATTCTTCGATTTTGCATTTAAATTTCATTTTACCATATCTTATTTCTAATTCTTACTTCTATATATTATGTTGGCTTTCTTTTACCTAATTGTACAACTACTATTTAATGTCGGTCAAATTAATTTATCATGCAAAAGATGTGGTCAAAGATAATATGCAGAGGCTAAGAATCTCAAAAGGATCACACATGGGAACACACAACACTGCATGTGGCGCCTGCCACACACAGGCTGTGGCGCCCATGTGAACACTGTGGCACCCGCCACACACATGAAAAGTGGTTCCAGCCACTACATTAACACTCATGCGCACGTTGCTGTACTTTTGTCACATAAATCCTTTAATTGCCTTGTCCCTTGCATGCTAGACATTGTAATAAAGCTTCTTCAACCACTTTCAAATCCTTTGACCGAGACATTGAAAACCATTAAATAAAATTTATTTCATTCATCAACCTCCATCACCTCTATATAAACCACCAACATAATCTCACAAAACCACACCTCTTATAAGCATAATTCTCCTCTTTCTTGCTATATTCTTACTACATTACACGAGTAGTGTGAAATTCAGTCATGACACAAATAAGGGAATACGAAATATTGTTCAGAAACGGCAAACTAGGTGATTTGCAGGAAAAGACTTACACGACTCTAAGTGCAAGAGAAATCGAATCAACAAGGTACGCTGATGAACCCTGCTTAATAGCCTTAGGAATTCTAGATAGTGTTAACCATATGCTAAACACTTTAAGTTTAAATTATTTCCTATCTTTTAAGGACCCAGTCTATGCTCAATTAACACTAGAATTCCTAAGTTCGTTAATTTTTAGTCTCACACCCAACACAAATTGTTCTAGTGGGACTGTCCAGTTTCGCTTGTTCAACATAGAATATGCTTTTACCTTTGCCGAACTAGCGAACCTGCTACAATTTCCCCATGGGGATGGCGTAGTAAGTGAGGTCGCAGATACTGAAGGTTAGCAACGCGCCTTTCAACCATTTTGGAGGGCCATAACAGGTACAGTAACCCATAGTTTTGAGGGAAACATAGCCACTTTAATTCATAATCCGGCTATTTGATATTTCCGCCAAATATTGGCATGCACCATTTTTGGTCGAGTCAACTCTAACAAAGTGAACAAAAAAGAACTCTTTTATCTGTTCGCCACTTTTCTGCCACAAAAGGTAAATACTGTCCCTTTTACGTTATCTCAAATGCAGGCCATTGTCAATGCAAAGAGAGGGCCAATTATTTTTGGAGGTTTAATAACCTCAATAGCCAGAGTCCTAGGACTCGAAGAAAAATTCTCCCAGCTAACTCCTCTCCTGCCTCGTGCCATTGGCATTGACATGGCGAGGAACATGAAATTGGTAAAACGAAGACGAGACGGTAAGTTTAGCCTAATAATTGCAAATAATGTTTTACAAGATTTCATCCTCCCAAATCCAACTCGCACAGATGTGCATAACCCAGATAATTATTGTTATATTCATGATCAGGTGCCCGACCAGGTCCCCGCGCACATTCCTGAGAATGTAGCTGCTGGCGAGGACACCGACGAGGATTATATTCTGGAGCAAGTTGCTCCCGCTACTGACACACACCCATACATCACACACATGTCATCAGAAAATGTTACAGGTACATCATTCATCCAAAGACCCAGAAGAAGAAATGTGGCACCTGCCACACTTGATGAGATCTATGTTGAACTGTTGCGGCATAGCGAACTAGACGCACAGCGCGACCAACAAATCCAAAACATGGAAGCTCAGCAAACAGAAATGCTGCAAATCCTTTGCCAGATGCAGCATGACCAGCATGACTACGCTTTCAGAACCGAACAAAACATGTCTGGCTTGATTGATGAAACGGAAGCATTAACAGTGCGTGTGGAAGATCTACAAGACTACGCGCCACCTTACCAACCTGGAAATGGTGGACGTGCATGAACATATGGCAGAAGGCGTCAGTAGCAGGCTACCCAGGTTCTACCTTCCTTTCCTATCTTATGTTGTTGCATTGGGGACAATGCTCAATTTAAGTATGGGGAAGGAAGCTTTACCGCTTTTATTTATCGATTTCTAGGTAGATTTAAATTATTGTTATTTCCTTTTGTTATTTTATTTTTGTTAAGTGTCAGTCAAGTCAAATATCAATGTGATGTCAAGTCTTTATGCATGATTTCCGTTATTTACTAATTCTCCCATTTTCTTAAGCCATACAATTTTTTTTGTAAAAATCTAGACTTAGAAATACAGTACATCTTATAAAAATTCTAACCTATAAATAAAACTGAGGTAGAATTATAGAGGTTTGGAAAAACTTTACAAGATCGGTATCATTTTAACACCTTAAATCTCCCAAGTATAAGATCGATTTGAGTACTTGTCATGCCATAGCCTTAAATTCTATCCTTTAATATTCCTTAAGTATTTTATCTAGCGGTCAGCACCATCCTAAGCATACACTACGCAAGAAGTCGATGCAAATAAGTGTAGGATCTCAGGCTTAAAAGAGAAAAAAAAAGATTGACAAAATTTATGAAAAATGTTGTTCCTTCTAAGTTAGGTGACCCTCACCCGGTCATTTAACCCAACGATATAACCATCTTTAGCTGTATTTGAGCCAAAGTGCGAGAAAAGAAAGAAAGAAATAATGAGATCATAGTCACTAACAGACTATCTTGCTATGAATGTGAAAGGATAACAGGCTTAATGTGATTGCGCCAGAATGAAAAAGGATAAAACGAAGGATTAGTAAGGTAGGCTTAGGCATGATGACATGATTCGGATTGGTTTGTATAGGAGGGAGGCTTATGGTTGCACTATTGTGACTATGTGTTCCATCAAATACCATGCCCCAACGGGAACCAGGTTTTGACCCTTCTTCAAGCAATGGTTCATCATAATGTTTCATTTTCAAGTACAAGATCTCTTCATCAAGAAAATCATACTGCACTGACTGATAATCTTCAATTGGTTGGAGAGCCAAATGGTCAGCCAAGATACTAACTTTGATTGTTTTCTGAGATCGATATTCAATATCATACTCTGATAAGAACATCTTCCAACGGGAAATCCTCCCAATTAAAATAGGTTTCTCAGATATATACTTGATTGGATCCATTTTAAATATCAACCAAGTGGTATGATTCAACATATATTGACGCAGACGCTTAGCAGCCCAAGCCAATGCGCTACAAGTCTTCTCTAGCATAGAATACTGAGTCTCACAGTCGGTGAACTTCTTACTGAGGTAGTAAATTGAAAATTCTTTCTTTCCAGTCTCATCTTGCTGACCAAGAACACAACCCATACTATCTTCGAGCACAGTCAAATACATGATCAATGGTCTTCCTTCAACAGGCGGAGACAAAATCGGAGGCTCAAGCAGATATTCTTTGATACTGTCAAAAGCTTTATGGCAGTCTTCGGTCTAATCACAAGACTGATCTTTCTGAAGAAGCTTGAATATAGGCGCACATGTAGTAGTCATGTGTGAAATGAATCTCGAGATATAATTCAAGCGGCCGAGATAACCTCTGACTTGCTTCTCAATTTTGGGCGCAGGCATCTCTCGTATTGCTTTGACCTTGGCGGGATCAACTTCAATACCTTTCTTGCTAACAATAAAGCCCAACAACTTACCAGAACGAACACCAAAAGTACACTTATTGGGATTCAAGCGGAGTTTATACTTCCTCAAACGCTGGAAAAGTTTCAACAAATGCTCAACATGTTCCTCTTCATCAATAGATTTAGCAATCATATCATCAACATAGACTTCAATTTCTTTATGCATCATATCATGAAAAAGAGTAGTTATCGTGTTGGTGTAAGCCCTAGAGGCCAATACTTTTGGTACTTGTATTGAATTATTTATTAATAATAAAAGGATTTTTCTTTATTATGTTTGTCTAATAAAGTCCCTAGAGTAGATAGTCCGTTTAATGTATCAAGTGTGACTTAATCATGAAATCACATTAAACATAAGGACACTATTCTTAAAATATCCATAGTCGAGCTTTATTGTGAAGTGGGATAACATTAAAGCATTAAGACTATTATGTATATAGACTGATGATCACATCTCATGGATCATGGATAAGGAGTTATCAAGTCTTAAACATAGGTATGAATATTAAGAGTAATATTTATACTGGATTGACCCGCTATGAGAATACTATATAGAATGTTATGCAAAGTGTCATAAGTTATTCTCATGGTGATAATGGTGTATACCACCCTTCGACATGAAACCACTATGGACCCTAGATGTAGAGTCGAGTGCCTTATTGATGATCAAACATTGTCCGTAACTGGACGACCATAAAGACAGTTGATGGGTACTCCACGAAGCATGCTAAGGAACATGAGTGACCTAGATGGAATTTTCCCATCCTGCGTAACAGGATAAATGTCTATGGGCCCAATATTGAACTGGACAAGGATGACGCAGTCTATGCCTTGTGTTCAATATAGACATAAGGGCAAAAGGGTAATTATACACATAAGTATTATCACATGAAATGTTCGTGTCTTGGGTAGCAGTGATGTGTTGCTAGATACCGCTCACTGTTTATTATGTTAAATGCGTGATTTAATATAATTGCCAATGCCGTGAAAACCTACAGGGTCACACACAAAAGGACAGATTGATGAGAGATAGAGTAACTAAGGAATACCATAATGTACGGTGCATTTAAGTGAATTGTAGAACATCGTAAGGTACGGTGTACTTAAGTAGAATATGAAATATGGTAGGGTACCATGCGCTTAAGTGATTTTGGCATATTATAAGATATGGGCCACATACACTTGAGTGGGCTTTTTAGTTTGTAGCCCACACAAGTGGTTCTATAAATAGAACCCTTGTGTAGAAGCATTTGTGCAGTTGCAATTTCGTTTCTCTCTCTCTCTCTCTCTCTCTCACTCAAAGCCTTCATTCGTAGCAGCTAGCACTAAGATTGAAGGAATCCGTCCGTGTGGACTGAGTAGAGGCGTTATCATCGTTCAACGTTCGTGATCGCTCCGCAGATCTGCATCAAAGGTTACAATCTCCATAAGAGGTAACGATTCTATCACTGATCATGCCCATTCATAAGGATCACTAAAGGAGAAATTTTATATTCCGCTGCGTTTTGGATCGCTCTTCTCCTTTAGTTTACTCCCAGTCCACCACCAACAAAACCTCCAAGTTTCCAAAAGAGAACTTCATTGCAAGTCAGACCCAACAAAATAAAGAATTTACAAACCAAAATGTATACACAAATGAGTTGATAAAACAATTGATGAACAAGGTTGATGTCATGGCTACACACAACAAGATGCTTGAGACAATGATCTCTCACTTAGCTCAACAACAAGCGGCTAATGCTGCTCCTGCTGGCACATTTCCAGGCCAACCTCAACCCAGCCTAAAAATCCATGCTAACTTCATCACACTACAAAGTGGGATGTAACTAGATGGACCTGTTGATCCGAGAGTTTCATACCTTATGATGTATAGGAAAGTTGAGAAAGAACCCAATAAAGTAGCTGATGAGAGCCAAGTAGGAACACATATAGCTGATAATGAGGAGATGATCATAACCAAAGAAACTGTTGAGAAAGAAAAGTCATATGTTCCTCCACCACCCTATAAACCAACAATACCATATCCTCACAGACTTGCTAAAACTAAGAATGAGGGCCAGTTCAATAAATTTATAGAGCTTCTAAAGCAACTTCATATCATTGTACTTTTTACAAAGACCATTACACAAATACCCTCTTACGCCAAGTTCCTAAAAGAGATCATGTCCAATAAAAAGAAACTTGAAGATGATAAGACAATGGAACTCACTTCAGAGTGTAGCACCATTATCCAAAATAACATGCCCCCGAAGCTGAAAGGCCTTGGCACTTTTTCTATACCATGTGTGATAGGCAAGTTTGTCATCAACAAGGCATTTTATGACCTAGGATCTAGCGTTAGTTTAATGCCCCTCTCGATTTATGAAAATCTGAACTTAGGAGACTTGAGGCCAACGAGGATGTCCCTTCAGTTGGCCGATCGCTCCGTTAAGTACCATGTAGGAATGTTGGAAAACATTCTAGTGCGCATTGGCCAATTTTACATTCCTGTGATTTTATACTGATGGACATAAAGGAGGACTCTAATATTCCTATCATCTTAGGAAGACCCTTTTTAGCCACAGTCGGTGCAATCATAGATGTGAATATAGGGAAACTAACCTTCGAAGTTGGTGAGGAGAAAATTGAATTTATTCTTTCCCAATTTCTGAAAGCATCATATATTGATTATACTTGTTATTTTATAGACATTATTGATGAGTGCATAAAAGAGTTAGCATCAGAAACACCACCAACTACAGAGTTGGTTGAATTTCCAACTACTAACATGGAAGAGGAAGATGAGGCTTAATATTATCGCCCTTATGTAGAGGATAGCCTAAGAGAATGTCTTGAACTCGCTCCTAATACTATGCCTAAGCAACCATCAGTAGAACTTAAGGAACTACCCAAAAAATCTAAGATATGAGTTTCTAGACGAGCAACTTAACCATCCAATCATAGTTAACACTGATGTTAATAGTGATGAAACTTAGAAAGTCTTGGTTTTGTTATGGAAGTACCCTACAACTTCAGGCTACCACATCGTTGGTCTTAAAGGAATCATCCCCTCTGTATCCATGCATATAATTATGATCAAAGAGGACTCTAAAACCTCAAGATAACATCAGATGAGGATTAATCCTATCATGAGCAATGTAGTTAGAAAGGAAGTGTTAAAGTTGCTTGAAGCTGGAATAATTTATCTGATATCATATAGTCAATGGGTTAGTCTGGTACACGTAGCACCAAAGAAAGGAGGAGTAACAGTATTTAAGAATGGAAAAGTTAAATTTGTAGCTAAGCGTGTAGAGACAGGGTGCCGAATTGTATTGACTATATAAAATTAAACAAAACCACCATAACAGATCATTTCTCCTTCCTTTCATTGATCAAATGCTAGAACGTTTGGCTAGACATTCATATTTTTGTTACTTAGATTGATATTCAGGATTCTTCCAAATCCCAATCCATCTTGATAACCAGGAGAATAGTACCTTCACTTGACCCTATAACATGTTTGCATATCGTCGAATATCGTTCGGACTTTGCAATGCACCTGCAACTTTTCAGAGATGTATGATGGCAATATTCGCAGACTTCCTTGGTGATATCCTGGAAATGTTCATGGATGACTCTTCCGTATGCAGATCAAGTTTTGAAGGGTGCCTTGCTAATTTAGAAAAGGTACTAGAAAGGTGCGTGAAAGTCAACTCAGTGTTTAATTGGGAGGAAATTCCATTTCATGGTAAAATAGGGCATAGTCTTAGGGAATATAGTGTCTGAAAGGGGAATCGAGGTTGACAAAGCTAAGATAGAAGTTATTAAGAACCTCCAACCACCCAAAATTGTCAGAGCATAAGTTTTCTGGGACACGCTGGTTTATACTGATGTTTTATTAAGGATTTCTATAAAATCACAAAAACCATGATCGGCCTCTTAATGAAGGACGTCGAGTTTATCTTTGACGAAAAATTCCTTGAACACACCCTGATCTATGCGCCTATTATGCAACCTACTGATTGGAGTCGACCGTTTGAGATCATGTGCGATGCGAGCAATTATACAGTAGGCGCTATTTTAGGAGAGAGGAAAGATAGAAAATTTCATGTCATCTATTATGCAAGTAGAACCCTAGATGGAGCTCAAAAAACTATGTCACGACTGAAAAGGAGCTCCTAGTTATGGTATTCGCAATTGCATGCTCGAATATACAACAGAGTCGCCATTGAACTTTATTTATTCCCAAAGGAAAGGGAAAACATCGATAAAACCCGGGGAAGAGAAAAAGGGTAAGGAAGTTGGTTATGCAAGGGGAAGGTATTAGCACCCATCACATTCGTTGTACTCAACAGAAACCATTTTGATTGTTCTTGCTCGAATGGGTGTTACTATCTAACTGATACTCGCGAAAGGAGAAAAAAGAAAGGAATAAACAAAGTGATTGAAGAGGATTGTGACCCTCAAGCCTATGTATCCTTATAGTGAAATAAGGAATTCAGAGCTCCATAGTTCATAGAACTAAAGGTGGGAGATGAAAGAAGTTGTGATAAAGGTATGGTTTGAACCAAAGGATAATGGTGTTTGAACCCAAAAGATAGGTATATCTGAACCAATGAGAAAAGTTGGCATATGGCCAAAAAATAAAGGGTATTGCTTATATAAGGCTGCAAAGTAAGTAAACAAAGGAAAGGTTCTTGGTTGAGAGGCAGACATTGGTTATTGGGCCAATAGTATGTATGAAACTCAAAGAAATAGTATACTTGGCTCAAAGAGAAAGTATATCATTGGGGATGAATGATTGAAGGTATTGAATTATGGATGATGAAAGATCTGCGTGGTGCCCTAAGGCAGAAGAAGAAATAATAATAAATATGTTCGTCAAGGATTTGAACCATTTTGCCTACGTATTCTCATCGTGCAATGAGAAAGTCAGAGTTGTGTAGTTCATAGAACTAATGCGGAACAAAGAAAGAAAGAGTTGATTGGGTTGCCAAAAGACGAAGCAAATTGCTTGGATAGCAGGAGTGTGTCATTAAGCAGTATATGGTGTTTAGCCAAAGTGACAAAATAACAAGTGTTTTTGAATTTGTGAAGGCATGGTCTGAACCAAAGATGCTATCAGAGCTTGTGACTCTACAAGGTAGGAAAAGATGTTTTCCAGGGTCTGTAACCCTACAGGATAGAATGAGAGATAGCCAAAGTCTGTAATTGTATAGGCAGGAAAAAAAGGGGTAAGAGTCTGTAACTTTACAATGAAATGCTTGTTTGCCAAAGTCTGTCATTTTATAGGGCAAAGTGCAATGATATGTGTCATAGTCGATAACTACACAAGGCAAAAGGAAATGAATTCCAGAGTCTTTAACTCTATAAGGAAAAAGAGAAATGATGCCACAATCTGAAAATATATAAGGCATTGAAATGGATGTGCGCCAGGGTCTGTAACTCTTTAAGAAAAAAGAAGAAGAAGCCAAAGTCTACAACCCTATAGGCATAATGAATGAATGCCAAATTTGTAACTTTATAGGAAGAAAGAAATAGGGCTTTGCCAAAGAATATAACTCCTTAAGGCAAAAAGAAAAGTTTCCAGAGTATATAACTCTATAGGACAAAAGAGAACTTGCCAGAGTTTGTAACTTTATAGGGTAAGGAAAAAGAATGCCAAAGTCTGTAACTTTATAGGCAATGAAAAGAGGATGTCAAATTCTATAACTGTATAGGAAATTCATGAAGAAATTGATTAGGAGATGGGTGCTTGACCACGAGGTGATGAACCCAAAAGATGTATGGATATCAAGGAGGGGAGTATGACACTGGATCCAATAAGGAGAGTGTAGTTGAAATAGCATTGCAATGTTGCAGTGTAGAAGAGCTTTCCTGAAGAAGACCTTATCAATTACCTAATTTGAATTGCACTAAAGACTATGAGCAGAGGTAAATACTCTGAGAAACCGGGTCACTCGTCCCATACCCAAAAATATTCAGAATAAGGATAGGAATGTTCCCTATTATCCATTCTCTATTTCTTAAGGCTCATGGTGTGTAATCCTCATCATAATTGACAAGTTTCTGAAGGAGATTCTTCTTGTTGCTCCTTATGATGAAGTGTTGCTTGTGAAGAAAGATACTTGACAATCATTTGATTTGAATTGTACTAAATTCTATGAATATAGGTGAATACTCTGAGCAACTAGGTCATTCGTCCCGTACCCAAAGATATTCAGAATAAGGATATGAATACTCTCTCCCATGTCTGCTCTATTTCTTAAGGCTCATGACACACAACTTGAATCATGATTGAAAAGTGTTGATACACCTTTGTTGCGCTTGAACATTAGTCCACTTTGTCTGCAATGTGAATGTCTTGTACTGACTTGAAGTCTTGAACTTGGGTTGATCTCTTGAGCTTGTGAGATCCAATACAACTTTAACACAAGGGACTTGTACTATCAAGTGATCGAGGGTATTTTGATCACTTGAACATGCTTGAGGAATGAGAACATATAAAAGGATTTGGTTGATCAAAGTAAACTTTGATCAAATCAATCAATGGGAATAAAAACAATTGAATTGTGTACAACAAACCTCATGAATTACTCAAATCAATGCTAAACTTGGTTTGAAAATCAACCTAACACTAGGGGAACATGGTAATGATACAATGATTATCAAACATCCACATGAATTAATTAAAAAGAAATTAAGATTCTAATTATCATGGTGAACATGATTAAATCTAATTAATTCGAAAAACAAGAAAATAATATATACATTATTTCCTATTATTTTTTAAAATCATGAACTAAAATCTAATCTCTAATATCTACATAATTTCATCAAGAAAATTAATGCAAAAAATATATAATAAAAATGTAAAAATAATGAAAATATAAAAGGAAAAAAGCAGGGGGTTTATTGGTTAAGTGGGGTTGTGTGCTAGGAAAAAAAAGCCAAATGAGCCTGGGTTAGCCCAAAAGAGAATACGGATGATGGATGAGGAACATAACGTGGTTGCCTTCATTGTGAAACACGATTTCAACGTTCGTGCTTGAACCAAATCACCATGATCCTTCCCTCACTGTTCAACCAAAATCTCCGGAAAAACTCTATCCAAACATCACACGGGTATGATGTGAATTGAAAATGGGGCTGCTATGCATTTCGAACTACTGATTATTCATAGGCTCCAAATGTGTAGCATAGCCATGAAAATGGGGCTGCTAGGGAGATTGTTGACATGAACCTTTTTTATGCACTTTTGTTAACAAATGGAAAAGTTGCACCAACAGTTAGTTGTTATAATGATTGAGAATTAGTTATGCTTGAGAATTAAGATGAAAATTGTTAACCATTAGATATTTGTCATTAGCTCTTGGTAATTCCATTATGCACTTGAATTTGAATGTTCAATTAGTTACTTGCTTGTTTAATTTGTGTTAGTGAAAAAACCATTGGAGTTAGTTATTAGGTTCAATTGTGTTAAGAAATGATTAGTTCCAATTGAATTGACTTGTATTACTTTTGTGTTAAAGATATGATGTGAATTGAAAAATGTAGTATGCTTGAATAGATCATTTGTGTAAGTGAATCTAATTGTGAGTTTAATGATCCTCTTGGTTTGGAATTGAGATTTAATTAAGGTGTGATATCAAGGCATGAATCAAATGGATATGGGCTTGAAGATCAAGATGAGGTGGTTTGGGCAAGAACAGATCATGGTGATTAGGAATTATGAATATGTGGTTGATTTTGGTCAATTGATTGACCAAAAAGTCAATAATTGACCAAAGTCAATTGTAGGTTATAAAATAGGATTTTCCTTGATGTAATTGTATGGACTTGTAAAAATGCACATTTGATGACTTGTAATGTGGAAAAGATCCTTGAAATGAATATAACTTAGTTTCTTCTTAAAGGAAACATGGCTTTTTATGACTTCTTCAAATACATTTTCCTCAAGCAAAAATGAATGAATCTTGGTCTTGAATTTAAACAGGGATCTTGAATTTGTACATTGGATAAAGACAATAAACCCTTGAAATGAAAGGAAACTTGAATTTTGATTAGGAATCTTGAAATTTTGGACATTAATCTTGAATTAGTCACAATGCACGACTTGGATCCAAACCAAAAAGATGGACTAATGCAATGACCAAATCCCCATAAAGAGGTTGATCAGTCAAAATTCAACTTTCATGGGTGTCCAGGCATACTTGTAATCCTTGGTTAAACTCCAACACCAAGATATAATCCACATGACCCATTAGGTGCCAACAACTAAGAATTAGGGTTTTAGTTAATCACAAGTCCAATAGTCAGCCAACATGGCACACAAGTACCAATTATCCCTGATTAGGGTTTCATGATACACATTATCTAATCAAGGTCTTCAAACCAAGCACAAAGGCTTCATTATCAACTTTCCAATACATGGGCTCAAGATTAGGGTTTGGTGGTCAAGTCAAATGCTCATGAAGTCAATCACACGATCCAATAGGAGCAAAGTCAAGAATTAGGATTTGGATGCACAAATGAATACCATGTTGTGGACTTCATGAATCAAGGTTCCAAAGGCCAAAGAATTAGGGTTTCACCCCATATGATGAGCAATACCACAATCCTAGGGCTTGATCCATAGGCAAAAGCTTAGCTTTTGTTAACTACAAACTTTGAATTTATGATGATTATTAGAAAGTGTTAGTATGAATGAATGATGAATATGAAAGAGGCATGAATGAGTGCAGATGAATATCAAGGCAAAGGTTGGATGAAAAGTGAAAAGGGGAGGGCAAATTTTAGGGTATGACAGATATAAAATCATTATCTACACAGATCATGCAACTATAAGGTATCTATTGAGCAAGAAAGACGCAAAACCAAGGTTACCTCGATGGATCCTACTTTTGCAGGAATTTGACTTGGAAATCTAAGACACAAAGGGAACCTAAAATGTGGTAGCTGACCACCTACCTAGACAAGATAATGTTAAGCCTAAACATGTTCCCATCAATGACGATTTTCCCTATGATAGACTTGTAGCACTAGTTGGAAACAAAGAACCTACTTATGCTCACCTAACTAATTATTTTGAGAAAGGTAGCTCCAATATTAAAAGTGAAACAAAAGAAGCTGCCCTAGCATAAACTACAATTCCATGGTATGTTGATTTCGCAAACTACCTAGCAGACGGAGTCATAACTCCATATATGACTTACCACAACAGAAGAAGAAATTATTCCACGATCTAAAACAATTATATTGGAATGAACCCCTCCTTTTCAAAAGAGGATCTAACAGTATCTTCCGTGGTTGTGTTCCTGAGGAGGAGATTCTTAGTATCATAAACCATTGCCACGCCTCTTCTTATGGAAGGCATGCAAGCACATAAAAGACATGCGCAAAAATTCTTCAAGCAGTCCTTTATTGGCTAAACATATGGTGGGATGACCACGCTATGGTCGTAAACTATGACTGTTGTCAGTGCACCAGAAACATTTCCCGATGAGATGAGATGCCATTGAATAATATTTTAGAAGTAGAAGTCTTTGATGTTTGGGACATTTATTTTATGGGTTCTTTTCCATCCTTAATACACATAATGCAATCTTTTAGATTTTGAGGTGGCGAGGTGCACAGTGGGAAAAAGGTTTCCGAAAAAACGTATCGTGTCAGATCAATACAAACTATATAAGTTCGTTTAGCTTCGTGAAAAATAAAATTCAAACTCGCTCGAGATATGTTGTCAACCAACTGAGAATAAAGATTATTGTCTTTAAATCTGTTGAAATTCTAGTATCATATATGAGATGTCGAAGGTAATGTCACGACACTAATATCTGAACAACAACTAAAATATAAACAGGATAGAAAACAAAGAAACAATTGAACAAGTGACACAAGCAATTGTTAACCCAGTTCGGTGCAAACTCACCTACGTCTACGGGCTACCAAGCCAGGAAGGAAATCCACTAAACAGAATCAGTTCAAAGACTCTCAGTAAACAACTTCAAGTTACAGTCTTTTCACCTAATCTCTACCCGTGTGACTTCTATCTAAGAACTCTTAGATATGAGACCCTACTCACTCCCCCTCAATCACAGCAGTGATATAAAAACAAATATTACAAAGAAAGAAAACACTCTTCCAGAACACATACTTGATCTTGCTTAAAAGCTTCAACCAAGTAAACACACACTCGTGCTTCAAAGCTTAGACTGGACAAATTACAACAAAAAGTCAGTCCAATTCAAACATCAATAAGATGAATGAATGGCTCACAATACACAAGCTCACACAAGACTAAAACCTTAAAACTCTCTCACTATTTTGTTTGTTTCTTGTGTGTTAAAACCAGGTTTTACATGGCCTTTAAATAGAAGCTTTTGAATGGGCATGGGCATCATAAAACCCTAAATTTATTTTCCTTGTGTATCTTGTTATTAACGACAGCTAATCATCCCTTATTGGAAAATAGATCATTCTGGTTTTAAATCAAATTACTCCTTGAATAGTGCATTCAATCTCCACATAATCACACACAGATTTGCATGAAAAACGCAATCTTAAGATACATAACATTCAGACTGAATGTTCTGTATCCACATGTCTTAACATCGGGTCTGACATCTTAGCTAAATCCTGCACAACCATATTTAAACATCCTGCAAGAAACTGATATCACATGTCAAGACAACACGCGTGACAACTTGTGATAACTCTAGGTTTTACCAAAATTGATGGCAACATAGAACCAACAAACTCCCCCTTTGGCAAATTTTGGCTAAAATATACATCAGATCATACATTTCACAAGAAATCAATCACAGTATCAGTTCAGCAGCAGAAGTAGACATACACACATTACTAGCAAAAATAGCAACTAGTAAACACGCATGTGCTTGTGCTCATAACACACCACCTCCCCCTTCAGCTAGCACCAATATGCTTTACACAGACAGAACACTTCCCCCTTTTCTCCCTCTTTGTATCAACCATCTAACATCATCTATAACATCATCTATAACATCATCTATAGCATCATCTATAGCTATAGCTACTTCTCCCCCTTTATAGCCAAAAGAGACCAAAGAGACAAAATAAATGTCTATTCAGTCAAAAACCAGAATGTCAAAAGTTAAGGGTTACAGAACCAAGTACATAAACAGCTTTAAACAAGCTGAGATACAAACTAATAAATCCATCAAAACAGCAGAACATAACTGCCAAAATCCAGAAAATCCATAAACACAGCAACAAAAACCATCACATAAATGGGTGCCAAATTCAAAGGAGCTAATCAGAGGAGCTTGAGCTTGCAGCGTCATCAGCATTAGAAACAGAATTGCCACTTGTCTCATCATTAGTTGCAGACCTCTCACTAGAGGTGTGGGCTTCATCTTCCTTAGCATGTTCAATATTCTCACCTCCAGCTTTCTCCAAGCTTGCAATCAGGGCTTCCAACGAATTCTTCCTAGTTGTTGCTACCCTTATCCCTTCACCCAGCTCTTTACACGTCTCCTTCAGCTCAGCAATAAGTCCAACTTTTGAGGTTGGCTTTTTCATAGCAGATGTCATGACAATGTCTTCGACATGACTGCCTTCAAACAGTTTATAGTGTACTGATAGAGCAGGTTTTCTTCTACTTGGTAGGTCATTAGTACTCAGAATCCCAGGGTGTTGACTTAGGATAATCCCACAAATCATAGAGGAAAAGGCTATAGGCAGCTTCACTGCATTAGTAGATGCATGCTTGACAATTTGTTCAAACATAAATCTACTATAGTCAAACTTTAGTTTGGTTCCAACAGCAAAGATAAATCTTCCAAGGGTATTAGAAATTGTGGAAATGCGGTTGGTAGGCACCCAATTTGCAGATCCTATTTTATGCAATATAGCATACTTGACAGTCAGCTTCCCAGCAGGAAGATGCTTTTTAATAGGCCACCCTTTCACTTGCCTTGCTGTAATTTCTCTACATACCTCATTGTCTGTAGCTTCCAATTCACCTGCACCCTCTACTCTTCTTCCCAGAAAATTGTTAATGACAATGGGAGAGAATGTGATACACTTACCTCTCACAAATACTTTGCAAAATTCCTTGTTGTTCTTATCAGCAATATCTTCAGGAATGCTGACAATGAATTCCTTAACCAATCCCTCATAGCACTGAGATAACCCAGACACAGTCTTCATTAACCCAACATTCTTTATTAGGTCCATGACCTCTTTGACTTCAACAACATCCTTTCCTAACTCCCTCTCTATAGCCACCCTTCTTTGAATCACAAATTTTCATTTGTCAGCTCCATCTTCAAGATGGAAAGAGATATTATCCAAATGCACAGCAACAACTTTCATAGGGGACTTCCTCACAACGGTTCTCTTTACAGGGGAGATGTCAAGGACATCTTCCTCAACATCTTCTTCAGACTCAGAAACTGCTCTAACCTTCCTCTTCTTCACATCAACCTTGCTCCAAGATTTGGAAGGACCAAGACCAGCAGTCTTCTTGGCAGTTTTAGCTGACATCATTTCAGCCGCAGATCTTCCTTTTCTAGTCTTCACACGCTTAGCCACACTAGGCTTTAAGTGTTGAAGTAAGTTATCCTCTTGATCATCAGACATATCATCCTCTAGGTCAATCACATTATTTGCAGCATCATGCTTCTTAGAGTGGGAAGCATTGGCAGTTGTAGATGCCACAAATTTTCCTTTACCAGACACAGTTTTCCCTAGAGAGCACAAACCTTCAGCAACCATGTCCTTCTCAGATCTAGAGGAATCGTCATCCTTCTCACTATGATGTTCAACCTCAGGAGAGGGGTACATTTTAGACAGGGGAGTAGAGACTCCCTTCACAGAATGTCCTTCATTAAGGATTCTAGTGACTAGGTTTCTTATGACACGATCAGTGTGGTGCATATATTCCTTAGAACTAGTGGCATGAGTTGAGCTTGAAGGGATACTAGATTTGTTACCTTGATTGGGGCATGCATAAGATGATGCATCCATGGGATGGTTTAAATCAAGGGCTTCGCCTGGAATAATAGACAGAGGGACCACATCCAAAATCTCATCATCGTGAATGTCCATGGAAGGAGTGTTATCCTTGTGAGTAGGCTTAGTAGTTTTTGAACCAGATGGAGTTTGATGTTGCGACATCTTGACGTTTCTGTGGAAAATTTTCAGTTGCCCTAGCAGAGGAGTTTGAGGAAGAAGCGGGGAGTTGGAAAAGTTGGAGTAGGTAGTGAGGTTGCGTGTGAAAAGGTAATAGATGGTATTTCCAAGACTAAGTGATGATTTACCATAAAGGGGCGCTTTATTTTAAGAAAGTAAACAATAATTTGATTACCTTTTCCACTCCATATTAATTGCTACAAATTTTCATAAATGCAAATCCCTAATTTCCCTCTTAGGAATTCAAATTGATTTGCATCCAAGGCCTTTGTAAAAATATCAGTTAACTACATCTCAGTAGCAACATGCTCTAGGGCTACAATTTTATCCTCCACGAGTTCTCTAATAAAATGGTGACGGATATCAATATGTTTTGTCCTGCTGTGCTGAATAGGATTCTTAGAAATGTTTATAGCACTCAGGTTGTCACAGTACAATGTCATGACATCTTGCGTGACATTATATTCAGTCAGCATTTGTTTCATCCATACCAGTTGAGAACAACTACTTCCAGCTACCATGTATTCAGCTTCAGCAGTAGACAGAGACACACAATTTTGTTTCTTACTAAACCATGATATTAAATTGTTCCCCAAGAAGAAGCATCATCCTGATGTGATTTTCCTATCATCAGCACTTCCAGCCCAATCAGCATCACAATATCCAGACAACACAGATTCAGATCCACGAGTGTATAGCATCCCATAGTCACTAGTGCCACTGACATATTTCAGGATCCTCTTCACTTGGTTTATGTGACTCACCTTTGGTTCAGCTTGATATCTAGCACATACACCTACAGCAAAAGCAATGTCAGGTCTACTTACTGTGAGATATAGCAGACTCCCTATCATGCTTATGTAGAGACTTTGATCCACACTGACACAATTTTCATCTTTAGACACTTTCAGATGAGTAGGGGCAGGTGTCCTTTTGTGGCTTTCATTCTCCATGCCAAACTTCTTGACAATATTTTTGGCATATTTACTTTGAGATAGAAAGGTAGAATCTTCCATCTGCTGGACTTGTAGCCCAAGAAAGTAGGTTAGTTCTCCAACAAGGCTCATTTCAAATTCAGACTGCATTTGTTCAACAAAATGTTGAACCATCTTACTTGACATCCCACCAAACACAATATCATCCATATATATCTGAGCCACCATGAGCTTTCCTCCTTCATTTTTGACATATAACGTCTTATCAATGGCTCCCTTCCTGTATCCATTGTCAATGAGAAACACTGTGAGTCTCTCATACCAAGCTCTAGGAGCTTGTTTCAACCCATAGAGGGCTTTCCTCAACTTATACACATGCTTTGGAGGATTTGGGTCTGTGAACCCTTTAGGTTGATCAACATACACTTCCTCATATAAGTAGCCATTTAAGAAGGCACTTTTCACATCCATTTGGAACAATTTAAACTTCAGAACACATGTCACTCCGAGCAGTAATCTAATGGACTCCAGGCGAGCTACAGGAGCAAATGTTTCATCAAAGTCAACTCCTTCAACTTGAGTGTATCCTTGTGCTACCAATCTTGCTTTACTTTTAGTAACCACACCTTTTTCATCAGATTTATTCTTGTAAACCCACTTTGTTCCAATAACATTTATTCCTTCCAGTCTTGGAACCAATTCCCACACTTCATTTCTCTTGAATTGGCCTAACTCTTCCTGCATGGCATTGATCCAGAATTCATCAGTTAAGGTATCTTTGACATTCTTGGGCTCAATCTTGGACACAAAACATCCATGTGAGATCACTTCCCTTGATCTAGTGGTGACCCCTTTATTTGGGTCTCCTATAATGAGATCTTTCGAATGATCCTTCTGAATTTTGATAGAGGGTCCCTTATTAATTTTATCAGCTTTAGGTTCAGCTTGAGTGGACTCACTCTCATTACTTTTGTCCAGGAGATCAGCTGGGGTACCCTTTAGAGATGTTTCAACATCGTTTGTGACATCAGTCTCTTGATCATCAACAACAACATTGATAGATTCCATCATAACTTTTGTTCTGGAATTAAAAACTCTAAACGCTCTTCTGTTTCTTGAGTAGCCCAGAAATATTCCTTCATCACTCTTGGGGTCCATTTTCCTTCTTTGTTCACGATCAGCCAGGATATAACATTTACTACCAAACACATGGAAGTATTTGACAGTAGGTCTTCTTCCCTTCCAAACTTCATATAAAGTGGTTGGGGTCCCTTTCTTCAAGGTTACTCTGTTGTGAACATAGCAGGCCATGTTTATAGCTTCATCCCAGAAGTGGTAAGGCAACTTCTTAGCATGAATCATAGCTCTAGCAGATTCTTGGAGAGTTCTATTTTTCCTTTCTACCACACCATTTTGCTGGGGGGTAATGGGAGAGGAGAACTCATGACCAATTCCTTCAGATGAACAGAATTCAACAAATTTATTGTTCTCAAATTCTTTCCCAGGATCACTTCTGATTCTGATAACATGACTCTCTCTTTCTCTTTGAAGTCTTAGACAAAGATCTTTGAACACATCAAACACATCAGATTTTTCCCTTATAAAATTTACCCAGGTATATCTGGAGAAGTCGTCCACCATAACATAAGCATACCTTTTCCCACCAAGATTTTCCACCTGCATAGGTCCCATCAAGTCCATGTGGAGAAGTTCCAGCACTCTAGATGTGGGGTCATGTTTGATCTTCTGATGTGACATCTTTGTCTGCTTTCCAATCTGACACTCACCACAAACTCTTCCTTCATCAATCTTTAATTTTGGGATTCCTCTGACAGCTTCAACAGATATAATCCTCTTCATTCCTTTAAGATGCAGATGACCCAGTTTTTGATGCCATAGTTTCATTTCTTCTTCTTTAGCTAGAGTGCACATTGATGAATAACTAGTTTCTTGAGAATTCCACATATAGCAGTTGTCCTTAGACCTGACTCCTTTCATGATCACCTCATTTTTTCATTAGTAATCAAGCATTCAGTTTTTGTGAAGTTCACATTTAGACCTTGGTGCATAGTTGACTGATGCTAATCAGGTTTGCAGTCAATCCTTTAACAAGCAGCACATTATCAAGGTTAGGGACTCCAGGACAGTTTAGCTTTCCAATCCCCTTGATTTCACCCTTTGCTCCATCACCAAAAGTTACATAGCTGGTGACATGAGGTTGGAGGCAATTAGCAGGTTTTTGCTTCCAGTCATGTGTCTGGAGCATCCACTATCAAAGTACCAGTCTTCTTTGGCTGAAACTCTGAAGGAAGTGTGAGCTATCAAGTTAGTAGCACCAGCCCTAGGAACCCACTATTTTCTATTAACAAGGATGCGATATTTGGGTCTAGGTTGATGATGAGTAGGACTAGGATAACCATACAACTTAAATCATAATGGTTTTATGTGGCCAAATTTCCCACAGTAATGACATCTCCATCTTTGGTGTTTTCCTTTATGTTGTCTTTCCTTGTGATGTTGAGACACCTTATGTGACATCTTTGGTTTGCTGCCAGTGGGACTACACTCAGGAGAGGATTCATTGAACCCAAGGCCATTCATGTCTCCTACCATCTTTCTAGTCTGGAGGATTTTGTATAAGGTGTCAGATCCATTGTTTAGCATTCTGACATACTTGGTCATCTCATCCAGTTTGGAGTTCAGGAACACGACTTCGATCTTCGACTTAGAAATGGTTTCTAAGTGTTCTGTCTTCTCATCCTCTAGTTGGGTTATCAATTTCTTCTGATTCTCCACTTGTTGACACACTTCTTCACTTCTGAAACACAACTTCCTGTAGGTAGTAGCTAATTCATCAAAAGTTACTTCATCATCACTGAATTCTTCATCAGAATCCCATCTTTCAGTCAAGGCAGTCACAAGATTGGCAGACTCTCCTTCTGTTTCACTTTCATCAGACCAAGTAGCAGCAAGACTCTTCTTCTGTTTCTTGAGATAGGTCCCACATTCAGCTCTAATGTGTTCATATCCTTCACATTCATGGCACTGAATTCCTTTGCCCTGTTTGGATTTTTCCTCAGATTTTGTTCTTCTTCCAGCATCATTGGACCTACTGATGTCAAATGAGTTGTTCTTGACATTAGACTTTGACCTTACATCCATCCTCTTCTGGAGTTTGTTGAATTGTCTCCCAAGTAATGTTACATAATTTTCCAGATCTTCATCAGTATCTTGACTACTGTCTTCCCCTTTCTCTTCAGTGTTTGACATAAAGGTTATGCTTTTGACTTTCTTTTCAGATCCATCACTCATTCCCAACTCGAATGTTTGGAGGATCCAAATAGCTCATCCACTCTCATCTTGCAGATATCTTGAGATTCTTCTATGGCTGTCACTTTCATGGCAAATCTCTTGGGAAGTGGCCTGAGAATTTTCCTTACAAGCTTTTCATCTGACATCTTCTTACCTAGGGCTCCTGAGGCGTTAGCAATTTCAAGGATATTCATATGGAAGTCATGAATACTTTCATCTTTTTTCATCCTCAAATTCTCAAACTTAGTAGTAAGCAGCTGCAATCTAGACATCTTCACTCTAGAGGTACCTTAATGAGTGGTTTTGAGAATATTCCAAGCATCTTTAGCTACCTTACTGTTGTTCACCAGTCTGAAGATGTTCTTGTCAACCCCATCGAATATAGCATTCAGTGCTTTAGAGTTTCCAAGAGCTAGTTCATCCTCCTCCTTGGTCCATTCTTCCTCATCCTTCTTATCAGTTGTAACTTCTCCTTCCTTAGTAATGAAGGGATGTTCCCAGCCTATTAGAACAGTCTTCCAAGCCTTATTATCCAAAGATTTCAAGAAGGCTACCATTCGAGGTTTCTAGTAGTCATAGTTAGATCCATCCAGAATTGGTGGTCTGTGTACAGATCCTCCGTCTCTATCCATAGTACCAAAAAGTAACATCCCAAGATCTCACCCAGAACCAGAGCAGGATGCCTGCTCTGATACCAATTGAAATTCTGGTATCAGATATGAGATGTCGAAGGTAATGTCACGACACTAATATCTGAGCAACAACTAAAATATAAACAGGATAGAAAACAAAGAAACAGTTGAACAAGTGACACAAGCAATTGTTAACCCAGTTCGGTGCAAACTCACCTACGTCTGGGGGCTACCAAGCCAGGAAGGAAATCCACTAAACAGAATTAGTTCAAAGACTCTCAGTAAACAACTTCAAGTTACAGTCTTTTCACCTAATCTCTACCCGTGTGACTTCTATCTAAGAACTCTTAGATATGAGACCCTACTCACTCCCCCTCAATCACAACAGTGATATAAAAACAAATATTACAAAGAAATAAGACACTCTTCAAGAACACATACTTGATCTTGCTTAAAAGCTTCAACCAAGTAAACACACACCCGTGCTTCAAAGCTTAGAGTGGACAAATTACAACACAAAAGTCAATCCAATTCAAACATCAATAAGATGAATGAATGACTCACAATACACAAGCTCACACAAGACTAAAACCCTAAAACTCTCTCACTATTTCGTTCGTTTATTGTATGTTAAACCCAGGTTTTACATGGCCTTTAAATAGAAGCTTTTGAATGGGCCTGGGCATCATAAAACCCTAAATCTATTTTCCTTGCGTATCTTCTTATTAACGACAGTTAATCATCCCTTATTGGAAAGTAGATCATTCTGGTTTTAAATCAAATTACTCCTTGAATAGCGCATTCAATCTCCACATAATCACACACAGATTTGCATGAAAAGTGCAATCTTAAGATACATAACATTCAGACTGAATGTTCTGTATACACATGTCTTAACATCGGGTTTGACATCTTAGTTAAATCCTGCACAACCATATTTAAACATCCTGTAGGAAACTGATATCACATGTCAAGACAACACGCGTGACAACTTGTGATAACTCTAGGTTTTACCAAAATTGATGTCAACATATAGAACCAACATTTGTGTTCCAAAATTGTGATGCTCCGACCAAATGATGTTTGTACCTCATTATGTTGGTTCTTAATCATTTAGTTCACAAGGCCTCAATCTCTACATAAATCGCCCTTACTAATTCCCATCAAATTCTTCAATGTAGCATGGGCATACTCAACTCGGTTAATTTTTGTATTTCCAAGGTGTCTAACCTGATCGGTCCAAGCACAAACAATTTTCTCCTTCACCTGGTCAAGAATTGTGCTTTCAACATATTTAAACAAATCCGGATATTTTTTGCACTATTTCCTGAAATGCATAATGAAATCGGCAAATAATTCTTTAGTGGGAGAATTTACTATACGATTCCATGCATCCATTATTTTTCCACAACCACACCCGCCTTCACCATTTTCCCATCTTCAAAATTTATTTGTTTCGTCCCAACCGCGGGTTTAACCCGACTTATCACATTCTTTGTTATGTGATACCTACAAAGAAATGCATAAGAAGTAAGAAATACCTTTGCAATTGAATTCATCAACGCGGTATCACAGTCGATAACAATCACTTTAGGCATCTCTTTTTTGTCCTTCAACATTTCCCGACACACCTCTAAGGCCCAAGTAACATTCTCCTCTTTCTCACTCTCTAGTAATGCAAATCTGATAGAATAGGTCTTCTCGGTAGAGGTAATACTAACAATCTCCAATAATGGAAGCATGTACTTGTTGATCTTGTACGTTGAATCAAATATTAGAACAGTATGAAACGTGTTGAACAACTTGATAGAATCAGGATGAGTCCAAAATATATCTCTAATGGTTACTCCATCCTCGCAAGTTCGGTACCTAGACATATAATTGTTATCATCCAATTGTTTCAAGAGTTGTTTCATTTTAGTTCTACCCCCCTCAACGCCTTGTTATTTTGGTGTTGAATATTATACACTTGCTTTATATTTTAAATATTTTCAGATCTTTTGTGTTTCAAAATTGCAAGTATATTTTTTGGTTGAACCAAATCAAATGTCATGTCAGCAACACACTCATTCTCTTTCGACAAGAGGTGACACACAATTGGATGGCCGAATAACTTTTCACACAAGTCATGGTTATGCAAACTACATATAATATTAAATATTTATTTATTGTTTACCAACATATAACCACTCAACTTAAATGGACACTCGCATTTTCAAGAATCGGTGTCGTCTCGTTTAAAATTTTGAAGATGAGGTCTATATTTCTCACTTCTTTCGCACGTCATTGTCGTAAAAGCACATCTTCTATCTGAACCATTGTTGAACCTTCCGATTACAACACCAAATCCTAGTTTATAGGCCTTCGTATGAATCCATTGAAGCATATGATCACTAATTTCAAACTCTTGCTCATTGCTAAATTGGTTGTGAACATCTACCGCCTCCACAACAACACATTTGGCATCTAGAGACATAATATTTTTGGGGGAATTATTGGGGTGCATCATATCTAATGGAAACAATTACCACGGAACAGTAAATAAGTGTTAATTCTGTAAATAGAGCTGAAAAAATGAACACATACTGATACCGGAAATGCATTTTCATATGAGTTTATACTCATTCCAGAAATGTATCTCCAGAAATAACATGTGGTTTTCTAAAAACAAGTTGAATGCAAGCAATGAGGCTTGAAATAAATTATCTTTATCCAAAATTCCAATTTCTTTTGCTCCATTTGATGTGGTGAAACATAAGATTAAAGTTTTGGAGTGAAAATGTGGATTGAAAATGGAAGGGATTTGGGTGAGGGTTTTGAGTGAAAAACAAGTATGGTTGTGTGATCATGAAGCTCTGTGTTTTATCAAATTATTTGGCATATGCATCTCTGAAAAATATCTGACATGCAAAGGTGACATAAAATTTCAAAATTTCGTCCCAAACTTTCGAAGATGCATCTCCGGAAGTACCACTGGATTGATTAAATTTCAATATATTCATTGAAAATATCCGGATATTTATCTTTGAAATTTTTTATAGTGTTCCTATAGGGTAACACTTCGTTGATGCGCCATTACCTTAGTGCATGGTGAGTACAGAGATGCATCTCCATAATCTAAAGAACGATTTCGACTATTCATAAGATATTTTTCCACCATAGAGAGTGTCATAAAAAATTCTCATAATATTATTTATATTTTAGGAATTTCATTGTACAATGTGGCCCAATAGGATGGATCATGCTCATCACGGGGCACTCATAATGCAATTCAAACTGACTTTTTCATTCTTGTTGTATTGGTTCTAAGTGTTGGCAGCACTTTTGGTAAAACAAAGAGTGTTCACAAGATGTTACATGTGATGTCTTAACATCTGATATAATGTACCTGCTGGATATTTAAAAAGGAATTATGCAGGATTGTTCCAGGATGTCAGACCTGATGTCATGACATCTGTACACAGAATATTCAGTCTGAATGGTATGTGTTATGTGATTGCGCTTTTAATGGCAATCTATGTTCGATTGATGAGTTAATTGCAAACGCTATCAATCAATGATTACAACGTGATTTAACTTATTTTCCAAAGAGATCTAACCAACTGTCATAAGAAGATTTGAATGGAAAATAGTTTTAGGGTTTTATGATGTCCAAGCTCAGCTGAATGCTTCTATAAAAAGGACATGGAAAACCTGATTTGATACACAAGAAATACTGAGTGAAATATTGAGAGAGAATAAGGGTTTTAGTCTTGTGTGGTCGTGTGACTTGTAAGCCATTCAATTCATCCATAGATGATTGAATTGGTCTGATTTTTGAGTTGTAATTTGTCACTCTAACCTTTTAAGCATGAGTGTGTGTCTACTTGATTGAAGTTGCTAAGTAAGATCAAGTATGTGTCTTTGAAGAGTGTCTTCTTTTCATAAGAAATTCTTGTTTAATATCACTGGTGTGATTGAGGGGGAGTGAGTGGGATCTCATATCTAAGAGTTCTTAGGTAGAAGTCATACGGGTAAAGATTAGGTGAAAAAGACTGTAACTTGTGTTGTTTACTGAGAGTCTTTGAACTGATTCTATTTAGTGGATTTCCTTCCTGGCTTGGTAGCCCCCAGACGTAGGTGAGTTGCACTGAACTGGGTTAACAATTGTTTATGTCTCTTGCATTACTATTCTTTATCTTTATCCTGTTTGTATTGTTCAGATATTAGTGTTGTGACATTACCTTCGACATCTCATATCTGATACCAGAATTTCATGTTGTTTAGGCGAGGCTCACAAATTGTCTTCATATACTTCTATTACATCGTATACAACTGTCTATGTTGATTATGACTCACACTAGCCCAACCATTGTCAAACTTAGCTTCAAGTTTTGCGAGAAAATGTTTAGTTGTACTAAGCATAAAATTTTAGTAAGTTTTACCTTAAGAGGGAGGGCTACAATCAAATCTTAATATTTATTATTAGGATTAGAATTAGTAATCATATCATTTGTTAATATAAATGGATGTTTTTATTATTAAATCACTCACTATTTATTATGATTATTATGCACCATGTTCAATGGCGTTGATCATTCAGGGAGTGAGTTAAGTTTTATACATTATGCAATATATCTTGTAAACTTATATTTATAAGTGAAGGTAAATTTGATCTTATAAGACAACTTTATAAGATTGAGTTAAACTCGACTCAAATTATTAAATTATCATAAGATAACTACTATTTGATAAAATAAAAAGTTGTTTTAATTAAGAAAGAATACTAATTTAAAGGAGTTCATCCAACATGTCGATCTTTTCATCTCACCCTAAAAAAAATAGAAAATAATTTAAAGTAGCATGCGCGAAACTTATAGGATATAGTTAAATAGAGAATAGAAATACATTATTTACTTAATCATTTTAGACCTAAAAACTTAAAATCGTAGTGATAAATAGAACGAGTTTTATTTGAATCATAACAATGTTATTGATAACTTAGATATAAGATAATCTTAATGAGCCAATGCACGAGTCATTGTCTAAAAATCTTGCAATTATGAATTGAACTCATTTTATTTTTTACTATTATATAAACTCCTTGCATGTTATCAAAGTATTATCTTTTTATCTCATAAATTACTTTATCATTTTGGATCATTAATAAAAAATTTAATTAACAATCCTCATGGGATTGATATCTTTTTTATCACTTGTTATTAAATTGATTGTTCATACTTGCATGACTCATCCAAGACATAATATTTCTTATCACTTTTTTATAGTATTGAATTGAATTGATTGTTGTATGATATGATCTTCGACTTTCACGTCTAAGTTTAAAATATTTCTTCTTTTACATTCCATGTACTCCTTATTTTTACTTAAACGGAAATCATAGACTTTAAAGTCAATCTATATGTCTTCAACAATAAGAAATATAATAAATAAACAATAAATGGTGGTTGAGATAATAAATTTCTTTTAAATATCTCACATAAAACCACCTCTCACATTTTGTCTTCTAAAGTAATTTTCTTAGAGATATTTAATCATTTCTTTTACAATAATAACTAAACAAACAAAGAATACATAAATTGTGGTTGAAGATAAATGGAGGGAGACAAGGAAAGAGGGTGAAATATTTAATAATTTATATATTTGATTTAAATTTTAATAGAGGGAGATGAGGTAGATGGAGGAAATCAAAATCCCTCCTGAATTCTTTTTGTATCCCTCATTTTGGAGAGATATGGAAGAGAATGGAGGTATTTCATTTTAATTATAACTATATTTATATGTATATCTTTATTTATTTATTTAAATACAAAATTAATTTATTAAAATATTAAAAAATTTATTTTAAACAAATTTCATCTTACTATTATATTTTTTGTATTTTTATATCATTATGTGTTTAAACTTTTTTATTTTATCTTTTATATTTTAATGTTATTTTTTAATTATCTTAATGTAATGTTGTTGCAATAATAATTTTTGTTAGATTATTTTGTATTAGATAATCTTTTTAAAATTATATATTATAATCGTTACATTTTCATAAAATCTTTCAAGATGATCTCTGAATGAATATCTATATTTCATTAACAAATTTGCATTTCAATTATAAACGGTAAATATCATTATCTTGATAAAGTTAGAAGAATAAAAAAATAAATTAATTTTAAAATACATCTCCACCCCCATCTGAACCATACATATTTATAAATAAAATATCTCCCCAACCCTCCCATCCCCTCCCCTCCTCTCCACTTTCATATTTTGAACAAAGAATATTATCTATAATTAGACAGACATTGAACTTTATACATATAAAGAAATTGACAATGTGAACCAATAAAAATAAAAAAGAATCACAAATTATCAAGAGAAATCAAACCCAAGTATCACATTATGGAATCAATCAAAACGAAAAAATTCTTCAGAAACTGTTACATACATGAATGTCTTACCTCTCAAAAAAATGAGGTTAGAAACCAAAACAACTGCTCATTATTCGAGTACAACTACTCTAGACCTTTTCTGTGTCTCCTCATCATTTGATAGATTAAATACTAATCTTACACACTTCATACCAGAAAGTTCAAATTATATGAATGAACATGTGATATTAGATTCCACTAAAATTTGAGGGTGACTCTGTTTTCATCTATGCAATATGCCCGGCTAAGGTAAGGATCTTGACATGCTTCTTCTGCCTCAACTCATGAGGAACTGGTCCGAAAACTCTGGTCCCAATAGGCTGCCCTTGTTTGTCAACAAGGACAACAGCATTGTCGTCAAACTTGACCTCACTGCCATCACACCTCCCCTTGGGCATTGCTGCACGAACAACTACGGCAAATACAGTTGATCCCTTCTTCACTTTTCCATTAGGATGTGCTTCCTTCACTGATGCTTTTATCATATCACCTAGTCTTGCTCCTTTCTTCCCTTTCAACGCGTGTATGCACATCACCTTTTTAGCTCCAGAGTTGTCCACAACCTTCAGAACAGTCCTCATCTGTATGAAGGTTCGCTGTTGCTGCAAAAAGAGAAACATGTTGTTTTCTTAAGGAAAGAATCACACCAGTGTGTGTAAGAACTAAGAACTGAATTGTGATTCATTTTAAGAGCATGTGTATCCTTACACTTCATGGAAAATTACTGTTGTTTTCTACAAACTTGATTTAAGTTTAGCAATACCATGTTTGGCAAGCATAAGAAAATAATAAAGTAAAGGAGAATATAATAATTGAAACATGATCATGCAACTGATTCCTACACTTACCTGAGAAAAATAATTGCTGCATGTCATCTCATGTGACGTGGTAAATAGACCAGGGGAACTGTTGCTTAATCCACCGAACAGAGAACGGCCCACTAATTTGGTTTTTCAACACATGAAACAATGAACAAATAAATTAATAGAAAGATTACTAATAAATTGATAAAAATATCATCTTATCAACATAAAAGTTCTTGAGCACATGATTGACTTGTAAATAGAGGGAGGGGAGTATCAGTGGCAGGAAAGCAGACTCAATATGTACCAAGATAGAGTTATGCAGCTCAAAATATGAAATTTCAGAGTGGTTGCAAAATGTAGTGGTTAAACAAAACAGTTTATTGCAAAGGGAACCGTTTATCAATGGTCCATGTTCTAGGGAGAAAAATCATCATGTAATAATGAAGCGACAACATGGCTCCAAAAGTTGTGAAGACAACCTTTGGAAGAGTATAAGCATCTGCATCATGGGTTGTGTCCGGAAATTTTGAAAAGACAGAATTACAAGATTTAAAATACAACAAATCATCAATCCTCTTGTCTTTTTTATAAGCATAAGTAGTATACCTTGAATTTGTGGATCTGTCAATATCATAATACTAAAACGAATTGACATTTTAACTAATGGAACATCAATTGAAATTTTCAAAAAAGTAAAGGGAGAGATTCATTGTTTCCTATGACATAGAAAACAGTTAGTATCTTTAATAGTTGACTTTCGGGGAAGCTCGCATTTCAACTTCAGATGAAAATGACATTTTTTCAATGGTCTTGGAAAGTTGGAGCAATTCATATCTACTTATCTATTTCTGGAAGAAGCCACTAATCAGCTATATATAAAGACATTCCTGTAAGAATTTGAGGCAGGTGCCGAATCACGTAAACTATGTGTCCTTTGTTATTTTCTTTGCAATGTGTTTGTGTGTTCCAAATATTGACCCTTAGTGTGATTTTTCTCAATACTAACAAAACCAAGAACACGGGAATATCATATAAAAGTTCTAAACGAGATGAAGAAGCTTGTGAGTTTCATAATTCTTGGAATTTTCCCAAAATTTGCTACTTCTTGGAAGGGAAGGGTGTGAGTGTCCACTTATGAAAAAACATCATTTTATGGGATTATAGGACTTGTTCTCTAGGTAAAAGGTATCTTGAGATTGTATCTGACTGCTAGGGAAAGTTTATAAAAGTAGAATATAACTCCAAATCACACATCAGATAAAATTATCCAAGAGATATACTTTAAAGAGAACATAGAAGACATGGAGTACATTGCAACAAAACGAAGCAGGAATGCAGAATACATTTGCACATAATACACAACAATATCAGGGTAGTTCAGTACTTCAGCAAAGCTAATGACAGTAAAGTGAAGGAGCATCCTAGGCTGCTAACCTAGAAAAAATTTAGCTCAAGGCCACAGCCAAATCTGGCCGTGTTCCCACTCAAATCTCAGTGAAAGCCAAAATTTAGAAGAAAATTGGAGATGCCAGAAATATGGACTTTTGTATGGGTAGCAACTAAGGAAAGTCAATGTTAAACACTCACCTAAAAGGATATGGTACCAGAGATTTCATTACCTATGATACATGGGTACTTCTATATGGCTACATACGCTTTACAACATACATAATTATAAGTTCTCATTTTGTACACAAGTGGATTTAGTAAGCATATTATCGTAATTTTTCTAAAACTTTTGCCATAGAATACATGTTGATACAGCTTAGTTTTGAAAGCAACGAATCAATATTACTCAATGCAAGTCAGTGAATGCAAATCTCAGTAGTTTGGTACTAAACTAATTTTCCTATGTTACCAAATGAAACATTCAATACAAGTTAATTCTTTTGAATATGAAAGGCAAACATCATATTTTAAAGAGGACTAAACTCAACGGCGTACTATCAGATCATGTGCCCTAGGCCTCTTGGGCCTCGTAGCATGTACTACTTTGACAATATCAGACTTTCGGTCAGTGTTACCAAATCCGCCATGGCGGTGCTATGGCGGATAAACATGGTGGTTTTGGGGCTCACCACAATGGTAAATATTGGTTGATATTGCGAGGTTTTCCACTATAACAACGCCACAAAGTGACCAGTATGGCGGGATTTTGGCTCTCCGCCATCGACAAGACTGTTTTGGGTAACCAAAATGGTGGTTGCATCATAGATTCAACCTTTTAGAATCCCAATAAGATTCAAAACTCTATAACCAGTTAACCACAAAGATCACCAGAAACACTAAAACTGAAATAAAATTTCACAAATTTTCAACATAGAACAACAACAACCAATTATTATCCCACTAAGTGAGCCTTAAAGTTCAATGGAACTACAAAAACTAATTTAACACCAGATTTTGATTGATAAATAATTAGGGTTGTGAAAAATGAAAGACAAGAGGGAAACATAAATCAACATACCACGAGAACATCTGGAAGCAAAGGTTGCAGCCATTTTCAAAAGTTACAATCTTCTATATTCCCTGAAGGAAATGAAGAGCAAAAAGACATGAGATTTTCACACAAAATACAAAATAGCAATTCCGTTGCCAAAAAAAACCCAATGTGGGAAATAACAGTTTATTCAAATTCCACTATTCTAAAGTTCTATAGTGCTGTTATTGAACAACACTATGATTCATAGATTCTGATAATCGCTGCACCATATTGAAAACAGGGTCTCATGAAGGAACATGAATCGCCACATTATAGAATGTTGAAAATAGGGTTTCATGAAGAAGAAGAGAAACAGAAAATGAAAATGACCTGCGAGGAGAGAGAGAAGCTATGAAGCCGGAGAAGAGGGGGAAATGAGTGTACGCAGCAGAACCAAAGTCACGAAAGATGCAGTCGCATAGTAGAAGAAAAAGATGATTTAGGTTTTTTTTTTCTTTTGTTTTATTTTTTTAATTTTAATAAATCACTTTTTTTTTTTAAATTCTGAAATCGTAAATAATCAAATCAATATTTATTTTCTGAATAACTTTGGTCATCCATCCTAGTGAAAAATAAGTATATTCTTAAAATTTGAAATTTAACCTTCGGACACATACTTTTAGTTATTAAAAAAAGAATTGAAATAATTTGAAAATTAATATAAGTATTTTTTATGGAGGTTAATGTTCGTATTTTTATCTAGGTTAAGGTTCGGACCAGTTTGATTTATATAACGCGCGAGATCTTCCTTTTTTTTTTATTATTTCATGAAGTTTATTAGAGATTTAAAACAGAGCTCGTGAGCAAATTTCATTTCTATCATTTTTCAAGTTTCTCCAATACTTCTACTGCATTTCGTTCAAGTCTAAGACACCACTCAATCTTCATTCCACTCATTCAATCAGAGATTTCTTTTTTTTTATCAAAGAAAAAATTTTATTCCAAAAAAACAAAGAAATACAAAGTCAATCTGAGGATTCTGGAAACCAAACGACTACAAAGACCAAAAGAGATAAAGGACACAAATCAAATCAAACTCTACTATAAAATATAGTAAGTTTTCTATCAATCTCAGCTCTCAAAAGAATCATATCAATTATGTCTTTACTTTGAAGGTGCTCCTTTGTCTTGTTTTGAAAAATAATCTTTTTTTTAGTTGTTCATATTATGTACACTATTTCCGCTAAAGCAATCTTCATAAGTCTCTTCTTGCACCCTCTACCATGAGTCAGCTGGCAAATTCAATTTAGTTCAGTATTCCAACCACCAGGTGTATGAATGACATTCATCCAAGAAAGAACTTGATTCTAAGGCACACTCAAAGAAAATGTGTTTATAACTTTCAAGTAATCCACAATTATAATAAGTGACAGTCCCAAAACGGTGTAATCTGTCTTTGGTGAACAATCTTTCTTGACAAGTCAACCAAAGAACGAAAGTGGCTCTCAGTCTAACAAAATTCCCATATAAGAGTTTTCTCCATGTCACTTTAGGTTTGATATCTCTCCGCATTTGATAAACCTGCTTAGTCACATACCTTTATGAAGCTTGAAAAGAATTTTATACTGTATTAAAACTTAATATGGGTAATTAAAAAATATCTATGTAATGGGTGATTATTTAAGGATATAACCGTATTTTAAATTACATGTGAAAACTACATAACCATAGTTATTTGTCTTAGATTATAAAAAAAATTCCTTTTGAATCATGCAAATAGTGCCCGAGACATTTTTTAGATATTACAAATAAATAAAATATTATTTTTAAAAAAATTAATTATTTCAATTTCAAAACATTGAATACAATAATTTATAAGAAAACATATTTTTTTAGTCTTTAAAAAAAATCAATTATTTTAGTTTTCAATGCATTAAATACAATTATTTAAAAAAATATTTCTTTTTAAACTCTTAAAGAATGCTTCTAGATAGGGTGACAAACAGGACTGGACCCGCGAAAAAAATGGGATATGGTGGGGTGGACACATTAGAAGGTGAGGTCCTAAACCTTTACTCCGCCTCACATTTTACGGGAATGTCCAACGAATTGGGCCCGTTTTGCCACCCATACTCCTATAAGAACTTGTTAGTATTTCCCATTTCTTTATATAAGATATTTTTTCAAAATTCAACCTGTGTTTAATCATACTTATAAAAATACTCTTATTTAATGTACCATTAAAAAAATGTAAGTTATGTTTTTATTTATGAATGACAAGCGGGTATTGTCCATCATAATTAAGTCCTTATAAAAATACTCTTATTTAATGTACCATTAAAAAAATGTAAGTTATGTTTTTATTTATGAATGACAAGCGGGTATTGTCCATCATAATTAAGTCCGCAAAAAAATAATGTGGAGTATGGTGTGTATAGTAGAGAGTACGGGCCTACAATTTTGATTTGTCCTGCAAACAAATGAGGTCGGGGAGGGGAGGACCCGCAGTATTGCATCTCTAAAGCATAAAAATGCAAACACTTATATTAATGTTCGCATCCTCAAAAGTCGAAAAAATGAATGAAACAGACACATTAAAGAGTTTGGGCATAAAACTTTGATTTGCTCAGTAAAAAATGTGGAGTAAACAGACATATTTAGCGGGTTAGACCATTTTACCATGCCAACTTTTGCTCAGTAAAATATTAATATTCAAAATGTTAGTAATATTTGTTTATGATAAAATGTTAATATTTATACTAAAAAATATTAATATTCAAAATAAGAATATTTTTTATGATAAAAATGTTAGGATTTCCACTAAAAAATCCTATAAATATTTGTTTTTATAAAAATTCATTAGACATATATAGTGAATACAAAAATTTCTTATATGTTGGAACATTTAGGTTAAGTCTAATTCTATTTTAATATAATAATTAAGTCTATTACTATTTCAATTACGTTAATCTATTACTATTTTTTTTTAAAATATAGAGGTGTACATAGAAAATAGGATAGTATTTTTTAAATCTAATTTAATCTTCATATTTGATTTATTTTTACAATTATATATATATATATATATATATATATATATATATATATATATATATATATATATATATATATATATATATATATATATATATATATATATATATATATATATATATATATATATATATATATTCAATTACAGTGCTTGTGACGACATCCTTTGTCTTTCCATTAAACCTAAAGGTTTAGTTGCATTGTGGAATCCTTCTATTCGGAAATTCAAGGAATTACCCCCTTTTGAAACCCCTCAAATTCTTACCAAGGTTTATTCCACTTTCGGCTTCGGCTATGATCACGTTTCTCATCATTACAAAGTGGTTGTTCTTTACTATACCGCATTTAACTCATTTAACTCGGTTGACACAACTAAAGTAAAAGTTCATACTTTGGGTACCAATGGTTGGAAAACCATTGAGACCTTTCCTTTTGGTGCTGTGTTTGATGAGCAATCTGGAACATATGTAAGAGGTACCATTCATTGGATTGCCTATACTCAATGGTGTCAGAAAGGTCCCCTCTTCATTATTTCTTTTGATTTGGGAAATGACTCTTGTCAAAAGCTTTTGCCTCCTCATCATGCAGACATCAGTCCCGATTACTTGATATTGTCTGTCTTGAGGGACTCCTTGTGCTTAATTTCTCATCATCATATTTGGGTCATGAAGGAATATGGAATTCATGATTCTTGGACTAAATTGTGCACTGTTTCATACATGCAAGATCCTACTAAGTTTTATATCTTGTCCAAGGCATTGTATGTTTTTGACGATGACAGACTGCTGCTAGAAACTCATGAGGAAACTAATGACAATGAGGAATGGAAAAGGAATCTGGTTGTTTATGATCCAAAGAACGACACTTTTAAGGTTACCATGTTTAAAAACATCCTATATGTCTGTCTTGAAAGTTTGATTTCACCCTGCTGTTCTTAATCCTACCATGTATTATGTGAATGCATGGGTGGAATGGATGCATCTTTATGTAAAACTCAATGTTATCTAGGATGATGTTGAAGTACTTTCTCTGTCAATGTATTATGTGAATTCTATAAAAGATACTATTGCATATACCATTGTTTTTTAGCCATACACAATTAGATTTGTGATCAAGAATATTGAAGCTGTCAAAGTGTCTAATTAAAATTTTGATCTTTAATTTTTAAAAACAGTGATAATATTTTATTAATTAATTAACAATTATTAATTTTCAAAAAGAAATTTTGGAATTATAATTTATAACATGCGAAAGTATCGCTTCTGACTTGGATTCTTTTATTGTTAGCAAGATGTTATTAGGCATCTTTTATTGTTTTCTTTGGTTACTACTACATTTACTAGTTAGAGATTATAGAGAGACAATCATTGAACATCCACAATATATTATTCATAACATTATCCAAGTTTTCTCAAGAATCTACAACAAATGTATCACATATATAGGATACAATATTGAAAATTTTATCATTATACATTTTTATCTAATTTATCATTTTATTTTTTATATTTATTTGAGACTTTTGAAAATTGCACCCTTATATTTTAATTCCGGAAAATTTTGAAAATTAATTCTCAGAATCTAAACAAAAAAAACTATAGAAGAAGAGAAAAAGATTACAAAAATAAAGAAATCAGACAAAGGTAGCTTAAAAAACTGTTGGAGTCTGATGAAAGAATAAATAATAAAACTGAGAAGAAAAAAAAATAAAAACAGTTTAAATACACAAAATTTTGACAAAGGTAAAAACATTCAAAAAAATTGAACCAATTTAATAGTTCTGACGCCAATTGAAATTTTTTTTTGACATCAATTGAAAATTTCAAAACTATTAAAACTTTTCAAAATATAATTAAATTTTTTTAATAATCTGAAATAATTTCTTTACTTCTTATGGTAAATCACTACCGTTTTAGTTTCCAAGGAGTAATTATGATCCAATATGGCATGCTTAATTAGGATTTGACTTTTATATTTTCAAAGCTTAGAAACTTAAACAGCTTCCACTTTTGTTACTAAGATAGGTGATGCTTTACGCCTTCTTAATCCCATTGGCTCTCTTACCGACTAGGTGAATCTTTTGGTGATGGGTGTAACAAGGAAGGACAAGTCTATGAGTTCTTCTCGGGCTACCCTAACATCCACTAAGGTATCCCTTTCGGTGGCTCAAAGAGAATTAGAAGTTGCGCGCCTTAAGAATCCTTCTTTGGCTCAACATTTAACTGACTGTATGATCGCCAACGTTGGAGCTGTTTCATAGTCTTTTGTGAAAGCCATGCAGAAAGGGGAACATTTTCACCATCCTTTGCATGTTTAGAAGGAGAAGATTCGCCCAGATCAGATGTTGAAGGATGAGAGTGTTGTTTTCCATGTTGGGGTAGCATTCCTTTTTTTTTCTTTTTTCTTTTTCTTTTCATCACATGATTTGTGTAAAATATGTTTGTAATGGAGAAATAATTTTGTGTATATTTGTAATGAAGTATTTTTACCCGTTTGACATATGTTTGTGTGATCCCAAGTGTAGAGTTCTGAAATTTGTACAAACTTATAAGGTTTTAACTTGAAGTTTACTGGGTATCTCTAGGACAGTTCACGGCCAAAGGTTGGTTCTCCTTCCCCCGCCCAAATGAAAACCTGGTCCGAAGTCGACGTCTGGCTAGCCCACTGCGACTTCTAGAATGGATAGCTTCCAGAGGGGTGGATCATTATTTATAGTGCTTTACACAGTGGATAATTGAGTAATATAGTCGCACACCCGTGGTGTTTGTGATAACACCTCTGAGTTTATTTGTGTGTGAGCTTTTATATGTGAAGAATTGATTAATATAGTCACACACACTTGGCGTTTGCGATAGCACCATCGAGTCTTTATTTAGGGGCCACGATCCTTTCGGTCATACACGAGACACACTGTAACCTTAGAGGGATGGAAGTTCATGCTTCGGAGTTGACGATTAAGTCTAACCACGTTATTCTCTCCTCTCTGTTTTTTATTTAGTCTAACCACGTTTAGAGGGATGGAAGTTCATGCTTCGGAGTTGACGATTAAGGATGCCACGTTGATTTTCATTGTCTTGCCTTCTCCTTGGTCTCGCTAGAGTGCTTGATATATTCTCTTCGTTCCTTCGAGATCAACCTTGATTTTTATCGGCTCCCCTTGAAGATTATGGTATTTGAGCTTGAGATGGACCAGGGAGGCTACAACCTCCAAGGTGGCTGTGAAGGGTCTTCAAACAATGAAATAGTAAATTCTCTTACATGGAACCACAAGGAATTACAAGTTGGCGGGTTGGACGTCATTCCTTTCTCCCATGGATATAACTAATTCGACATAACCCTGGGACGGGTTTTTGTATCATCAAATGCCTCTAGGTCCGATCCTTTGTAAGACCATAAACTTTCTCTGTCAATGCCCATTTTCTCAAATAGTTCAAAACACATGATATCGCACGAGGTGCTGCCGTTGATAAGTATTCGAGAGACCTCAATCCCCTATGCGGGAAACACAAATATTATACGCTACTACAACAAACTTCAGATACATCATGCAAGCAAATTCTAATTACAACGAGCATGCACACCGAATAAATAACAAAATAGGTGTCAGTTAATGCATTAAACAACAAGTTACAACATATCAATATCAAACAAAAGAGAAAGATTCATGAAAAATCCCTGAGGTTAGGTACAAGAGACTCAAAATGGTACAAAACATTACATAAGGCAACTTCTTTATGGTCCCCATCTGAGAGATCTTGTAGTTTGTTGCCTAAAGTGTCCCGCTCTTCTTGGAGAGCTCTCAACTCTTCAGATTGGCCGGTCCTCTTCTCCTCAAGCTCTAACCTAACACCCTAGGCGGTAGAAGACGAAGTCTCCAACTCAAGTTCCATCTAGGAAGTGTAAAACCCTATTTCCCTGACTTAACACTTAATTAAATAATTTGATATAACTCAACAAATAGAGTGTCACACATGCTTCACCATAGCATAAAAGAACCACAAACAAAAGTTTCAGAAATAAGCAGCGGAAAACAAATAAGTTTAATGTATAAATCTCAACAATAATAAATGAGAAAGTGGTTCAACAGTCCTCAAAGGAAAATAAGATGTGCAACAAAATAAAACATAGAACAACTCGTTCCTTAGTATTACATATCAGAGCGACCCACTAAGACCCAGACGATAAATAACTAAAAAGGCATAACATCATCCTTTAGTATCAAGCATCTACTCTTGCACTTGATTGTCTATACCCTAGAGGAGGACATACACAACAACAAACAGAAAGGGGTGGGTATACGCTCAAATAAATTAACGGTGTAAAACATGGAACAATAGTATCACCTAAACACAATCACATAACAACACACATATTCATCATTCACCCATATCACCAAACAATCACATGTTCATTTACAACATCAAACAATCATAATGATAACTCGATCACAAATGTAGGTAGATGTGTAATGTATCCTCAACTCGACTCTACATGCAAATGTAGTACCAACTATTTGGACATCAGAGGTATGTTACTAGTATTCGTCCACAATCGCTCCCAATCCCATAACTGGACCAAAGCACACCAAATCATTATTGACTTGTCACCATAGAATCAATAATGCTTCACTGATTCCCATTTATGGAATGCAACTACTCGCTCCTGATTCCACTGATCGCTCGACTGTGTGAGTCGAGAATGGGGTACAAACTGCAAGTGCACAGTTCTATCGCGTAGTTTTAAAAGATATCGATCCCACAGGGACTTATGAATCGATATACCGTTATCTAAGGTTACTTCGTAAAGCTAAGGCAGGTAATACTTTGATTGTTTGGGGGAAGAGCTAAAACTAAAATAAGATCTAGATTAAATATTAATAAAGCGGATATCGGTATGTAGTTCGTCGTAATTAGGGAATCAATTCTTTGTCGGTTTCTTGGTTTTAAAATAAATCGTTTCAGTTAACTTTATTGATTAAAGGTTTTATCTCAAACTCTCGCTCTGTTGAATAAACCATGATTTTATGTTAATGTAGCTGTCACTTATAATTAAGTCAAAAACCATTTTTTGAAAGCAATAAAGTTGCAGAAACTCTTTTTAAGAAAACATTGACCGTTTTAAACACCCTTATCTCAAACTCTCGCTCTGTTGACTTAGGTTATACACTTAAATCCGAATGCTTAACTCTCGTCCTCACATTCAATCTTTAAAAATACTTTTTGGAAAAGGTCAGAATTTAATTAACTCTAAAACTTGCTCTCGCCCTGATCTAGAGTTAATGCCTAATTTACACTGTCCAGTTAAAACCTCAAACTCTCGCTCTATTGATTTTAACTTCTTTATGTCTTTTACTTTTGTAAAAAAATCTTGTTATTAAACCTGTAAATTGAGACCGTAAAAAGATTGATTTTAATTTTAAGTTTAATTAGACCGACTTAGTCTTGATCCCTTATTCCGCTTACTTTACATACCGATATCTAGGCGAATTAGCCAGACATGCTAAACAAACAAAAATACATATCATGCATAAGCAGACTCATCCCAGGCAGATAATATAAATAAATAATAAAACAAAGCATTAAATAATAATTAAAGAACCTGAATGCGTTAAACAATAATCTTGAACACTCCACCACAAGCCGGTAGGATTTGTTCTTGGATTCTTCAATTAAACAATAAATTAAACCAAGGAAATAAAAACTAGATTCTAACGTAAGGTTAGATCCGGTAAAAAGTTACACAATAGTTTCCGGTGTAGAAACTATTGTGCGAAAAGAATTAACTAAATGCTAAAAAGGAAAATGTAAATTGCAAGGGAAATAGTGTAGAACTTGTAGAAAATAAATAAAGAAACAATGCCTAAATTGCTGGAAAAGAAAATTGCAAAAGCGAAAAACGGCAAAGAAAAAAATTGGAAAAGCTTCGGAACCACTTTAGGTTTTAAAAGTGGCTATTTATATTGGTGCCATTAAGTAACTGCCTGCTGCCAAAAGGTCTTCAACGTGGCTAATTGCATGGCGTGGATATAGGGCCCAACACTCCTCAACGTCTCTTCAAGTCTCTGAGGCGTTACTTGCGTCCAAAAAGTAGGGGAATGGTGTGACGTTCGTCACACCATGTGTGACCTTCGTCACAAGGCTGTTTTGCGTGACGCTCGTCACGCCCTCTGTGACGTCCGTCACAGGCACAACATTTGTGTCTTGCGCTTTGGGCTGGGCTTTGGCATTTGGTTCTTTTTCTCTCCTTTTTGCACCTCCTTTTCTTCCATTTTTACTTGTGCTTCAAAATAAACCACCTGAGACAAATAGGAAGAAAATACCACGTAATATCTTATAAAATGAAGTGAACTGAAATAAATAGTCATAGAATTTAATGGAATTAAGTCCTAAAATATGATATAATTTCGTGTTATCAAACTCCCCCATACTTAGATCTTTGCTTGTCCTCAAGCAAAATTCAGTATAGAACTCGTTTTAAAAATTTAGCCAGATGAAATTTCAAAACACACATCAATTCGTAATAGGTTGCAAGTGGATTTTGTTTAGAAGCAACTTGAGTTAAATCTTGATATCAACACCCACTGTCACAACCTAGATAACCCCACCTTATGCAAATCAGTTCAAGTACACTATGATAGCTATCCTAGTTCCTTTACTCTTATTTCACCCGTTTTCATTCTAGCGAAATCACATTAAGCCCTTTATCTTTTCGCGCACATAGTGGAGTAACTGGTTAGTGATTATGATTCCCTTTTAGCTAGAAGTTCTGGTACATAAGTCGGATAACTTCGTTATTCAGTCCATTGCAAATTGCGGGGGATCGAACCGTAGTCCGCCCTACCGAGTTCAGTACCAGATACCTACTGAACCAACTCATAATGGATCTTTCATATTGTGTTTTTGTATGATCTGCAACCTTTAGATTAAATGATCTGGTAAGGATCACCTAATTTAATTAGTGCATTTCCTGATATATTTATATATATATATATATATATATATATATATATATATATATATATATTTTTTTTTTTCGTTACTTTGGGAATCATCCACTTATATTCATCGGCTCTCCACGTAGTTTGCTATTGAGATGGTGCTGACTTCTCGTATAAACTACTTGGGGTTACTATAAAACTAAAAGTTCAAGGAATCGGTATAATAGGTACTTATCCTGATCTAACATGTTGAGGTTCTCAGAGCGTTGTTATGGTAATGATTTCGTTTTGATTTCACTCAAGTTTTATAAAATAAGCAACCTTTATACTTATTTGGTGTGTTAAATTTTTGTTATGGCTCAAGAAAATTGAGGGGAATAGATAATACGAAATTTATTCACACTCGGGACTTAACTTAAAATAATAGATTTTTTTTTTTAAATAAATAATAAAACAACAATGGAGGGAAAGGTACATACTTGAAAAATGAAAATAGAAAGAACATGGTTTCCCCCCCATACTTAAACTAAACATTGTCCCCAATGTTTTAAGGAAATGAAATACAATATGGAAAGGAAAAAGAAACTACAACTAAGGTTGTCTTCCGCCTCTGGTTCTTGGACCTGGTGATCTCGGACGTAAGTCTAAGTTGTCGAACCTGCTGAACAACTCAGTAAACCGCTGGTCGGTTATGGCATTCCTAGCATCCTGTTGTTGTTGCATTTGATGCATTATCTGCATCATCTCGACATTTTGTGCCTGCATACCATCAATAGCATCCATGATGTCGTCGTTGGTTGCAGGCCTTCTTCGTCGACGACGTTGGGAGGATGGGCCAGTTGCATTGCCGGAAGGGTTGAGCGGACTGACTGTTGTGTAGGCGGATGATCACCTTGCTCCATTGCTTCAAACTCGTCTGTGTGCGGGTTTGTTTGTGAAGGCTCGGTGGCTTCGGGAGCGTTTAGATCATAGAGGTGGCGGTCGGGGTTTGTGACATCAGTTAGGGCGATATTTGGTAGAACAACGCTTGGGACTGCCTGGTTGTTCACCATAAGATAATATCCTCCGCCTACTCTGTTCTTAATCAGGCGGCTGGATCGACAGTAGCTGATATCCATAGATAGGGGAGGTAGAGATTCTAAAGTTTGGAGTTTATCCCCTAGGTTTAGGCCAAGTGCTATGGTGGTGATTAATCCACCAATTATAAAAGGTTGTCGGCCTCTAGCACATAAGGTGCGGATATGATGAAATAGAAAGGAGGCGGCGTTTACCTGAGTATCCGGTTCGAAGACGCATTGGAGGAAGAATAGCTCCTTTGAGTTGACCTTGCTGTTGTTTGGTCTTCCAAAAACTGTGTTTTGCAAGATGCGGATAAAGTACCGGATAGTGGGGTTATGTATATGGGAAAGAAGGAGCTCTTCCCAGTTGTAGGTATCGATACCGGAAATTTTCTTGAAAAGGCCGAAAACGTCAACTGTGTTCCAGTTTGAGTGTGGAGGGATTCTGGGGTGTAGCAGACCTTCTATGGGAAATTGTAGCATGGTACTCAATTGGTTTTGGGTTAAGGAGTACTCGGTGTTAAACATACGGAAGGTTGCGGTACCGGTTAAAAATTCGTCTTCACCGGCGGGAGTGGTGTAGTCGTATGAACTTAAGAATTCTAAGGTTAGGGATGGGTAGGTGGGTTGATTATGAGTGCAAAGGAAGGTTAAGTTGGCTTGACGGAGCATCCATTCGATACCTTGGAGTAATCCTAATTGTTGTAAACAAGTTAAATCGGGGTACCTGGTGGAAACGACGCCTCGCTGTTGGAAACGCTCGAATTGCTCTCTTTGATAATTTTCATCTTCGGATCGGAAGATGATATTTCCGAAATTCTGATTTCCCGCCATTGTGATGAATGAATTTTGAAGGGGTGATTTGGAAAGAAAAGAAATGTATTTTATAGGAGAGAATGGTTTGTGGTGAATGAAGGAAGGTTTGGTGGGTATTTATAGGAAAAGAATTTGGAAGTTGGAAAGAAAAAGTGGTTGAAAAGTAATTAAGTGTGGTTGAATGGAAATTAATGGGGAAGGTAAAAAGTAAAAAGGTGTAACGTTCGTCTCCAACGGCTCCTTAACGTTCACTAGTCTGAAGGGTGTTACGCCCGTCACAGGGGTGTGACGTTCGTAACAGGAACTTGGCGTGCCGTCCGTTATGGATTGTGTGACGCTCGTCACACATTCCTTTTTGGCAAGGCTTCAGTAGCGTTTCACAGAATCACTTTGGTAAAGTATTTTATTTTTATTATTTATTTTGTTTTGTTTTTGATTGGTTTATTCTGCAATATAATTTCTCCTGCACGCTTATTCTACTTTGTATAATAATAAGTCATAGGTAGCAACAGTAGAGAGAGCTTAATAGCTATTGCATAATAAAATTAAATAAACAGCTTCAATAAAATGATCATAATGTAATACAGGAAAGGAAAACAATGAAATGAAAGAGAAATAAATGTGAACATGAATTCAAATAACATTAATGAATAATCTAACTTAAAACTAAATAACTTAGAAAAATAACTAAATTCTATCCATCTGCACGATCTCTGGCCGGAGGAGCAAAAGAGTTAACACGATGTAGCAACTCGTGAAACTGATCTGTCATACTGCTCATGTATCCTAGAACTTCGTGTCTCATGTCAGTAAATTCTCCTCTGAGGGCGTCTTGTTCTGACATCAAAGCTTCAATGGCGGTGTTATAATCAGTTCCGGGCATATGATGCCGGAGGTCGGATATTGCTGATTCTTCGGTCTGAATAGGCTGAGGAGGAGGGTCAATATCATAATAGTCGGATGGTGTCTGAGGGTCAGATTCAGCATGAGGGATCTGGTCATCATAAGTCTCATAGTCATCACAAATCTCATAGTCCTGGATGGATTCAGTGGATCTAGCAGGAGTAGGGGTTTCGTTCAGGTTGTAGAGCCAGTTACTGCGGTTATGAATGCTAGTCCTAGGGTCGGGCATGGTGAATAGGCAAAGAACCTGGTTATCAATAATAAGCTCAAACTCGTCAGACCCTAGGTTTGCTATAAACATAGTGTTGAAGAGGAAGGGTATACTCATAGTAGTAATGCCACAAAAAGGGCTTAGGTCAAGCATAGGCTGACGTAATCCAATAGCATTACCTATCATAGTTATCAAACCGCCTATTCGGATTGGTGCTCGCTCATCCTGGATAAGGTGGTCCAAATTAGCTAACATAAAAGTAGCACCGTTTACTGGACGGTTCTGGGAAGCACAAAAAATGATGAAGAGTTCATCACGTGAAACTGAAGTACTGTTTGGCTTCTTCCCAAATAAAGTGTGGGTCAGGATCTTATGGAAATAGCGAAAGGTCGGGTTGTGTATGTTTCCAGAGAGAAACTCATGTTCTTCGGGCTCATCATTTCCAGTCAGCTTACCCCAAAAGTGTTCAAGTTCTCTATGTTCAAAAAGTTCTTCCTGGCTTACTGTGAATGTGTCAAAGGAGGTAGGAAAACCCAAAAGGTTGGTAAAGTCTCTAATATTAAATTGGTACTCCATGTTGAACATTCTGAACTGGATAAAACCTCTGCTAATTCCTTTCCCATGGCTGGGTAGATAGATTAATGAGCTAAGGAATTCTAGTGTGAGTCTCCGGTAGGTGGTGAAATGTCTCAGGATAGGGGATGTCTCCCATCCTATCTGGTTCAGCAAATACAGGACACTTTGTCTCAGTCCAAGGGCAGTCATAGCCCAATCATCAGCATATAAACTAGGTAGCATCTCTCTAGTGGCTAGTTCTTCAAACTTTTATTTCTGAGCCATTCCTCTGAATTTGATACCCATACGATCAATATGTCCCATCTGGTTGGTGCTAGCTAGGGAAAAGAAGACATGAGTTTTAGTCAGGATTTGGCCAAATGCCGAAAGAAGAAAAAAAATTATTATTATTATATATATTTTTTTTTCTTTTTGAATTAAAATAAATCAGGAATGAATACTAAATAGAGATTAAAAGAATAATTGAGGAAGAAATAGGAAAATGATAATAATAGAATAAGAAAATAATAAAATAATTGTGGGTTGTCTCCCACTAAGCGCTTTGTTTAGATGTCGCAAGCTCGACAAAGAAACTGTTAAATATAATCTATAGGTCCTGGGGGCATTTCGTCTAAGTGTAGGATTTGTGAATCCCCATTGGTTTCCGCATAGTGATAGTGTTTTAGACGTTGCCCGTTTACGGTAAACGGTTCTGTGGATTTGCCTTTAATTTCTATTGCTCCACTGGGAAAGATGTTAGTGATATGAAAAGGACCTGACCATTTGGATCGTAGTTTTCCCGGGAATAACTTTAGTCTAGAGTTAAATAAAAGGACTACGTCGCCTTGCTTGAAGATTTTCCTTGATATACGCTTGTCATGCCATTGTTTTGTTCTTTCTTTATAGATTCTGGCATTTTCATAGGCGTCTCTTCTGAGTTCCTCTAATTCGTTTATGTCAAGGATTCTCTTTTCACCGGCGGCTTTATAGTTTAGATTCAGATTTCTAATAGCCCAATAGGCTTTATGTTCTAACTCTACCGGGAGGTGACAGGATTTTCCATAAATGAGCTTAAATGGGGTCGTCCCTATGGGGGTTTTATAAGCAGTTCGGTATGCCCACAAAGCTTCTGGTAATTTCAATGACCAATCTTTCCTTGAAGTGGCGACCGTTTTTTCTAGTATTTGCTTGATTTCTCTGTTAGATACTTCCACTTGTCCACTGGTCTGAGGGTGGTAAGGTGTCGCTATCCTATGTCTCACTCCATACTTAAGCAGTAGTTTTTTCGAGTACCTTGGATATAAAGTGCGATCCACCATCACTGACTACTATTCTTGGGATGCCAAATCTCGGAAATATTATATTCTTAAAGAGTCTAGTTACTACTCGGGTGTCGTTTGTTGGGGAAGCTATAGCTTCGATCCATTTTGATACGTAGTCAACTGCCACGAGTATGTATTTGTTACCGAAAGAGGATGGAAAAGGTCCCATGAAGTCTATTCCCCACACGTCAAAAATCTCTACTTCCAAAATACCTTTTTGCGGCATTTCGTCACGTCTAGATATGTTTCCCGTGCGTTGACATCTGTCACATTCCTTAATAGCCGCATGTACGTCCTTCCATATAGTTGGCCAATAAAAGACGGCTTGTAGGATTTTAGAGCAGGTCTTGGATGTACTTGTGTGTCCACCATAAGGAGCGGAGTGGCAGTGTTGGATTATATTTTCTACCTCTTCTTCGGGTATACATCGACGGAAAATACCATCGGGGCCTCTTTTGAAAAGTAAGGGATCATCCCAGTAATAGTGTTTTATGTCGTAGAAGAATCGTTTCTTCTGCTGGTAAGATAAAGTAGGTGGGACTATTCCGGCAGCTAAATAATTGACGAGATCAGCGTACCATGGTGTGACGGATATAGCTAAGGTGGTTTCTACTTGTTTGTCGGAGTTGCTCTCTTCCAAAGTAGCTATAAGTTTGTCGTACGAGAAATCATCATTAATTGATGTTCTTTCCGGTTCAAGGTTCTCAAGTCTAGAGAGGTGGTCTGCTACTACGTTTTCAGTTCCTTTCTTGTCCTTGATTTCTAAGTCGAATTCTTGTAGCAACAAGATCCATCTTAGGAGTCTAGGTTTAGCATCTTTTTTTGTTAAAAGGTACTTGATAGCAGCGTGATCGGTGTAAACTATTATTTTGGCTCCGACCAAGTAAGAACGAAATTTATCTAGCGCAAATACCACTGTTAGGAGTTCTTTCTCGGTAGTGGCGTAATTCATTTGCGCTTCATCCAGGGTTATGCTTGCGTAATATATAACGTGAAGCTTTTTATCCTTTCTTTGTCCTAAAACAGCACCTACAGCATAATCACTGGCATCACACATTATTTCGAATGGTTCATTCCAGTCTGGTGTCTGCATTATGGGTGCTGAGATCAATGCTTGCTTAAGCGTTTGAAATGCTTTTAAACAGTTATCGTCGAATATGAATTCAGCATCTTTCATCAATAGTCCGGTTAAAGGTTTAGTTATCTTAGAGAAGTCTTTGATGAATCGTCGGTAAAAACCGGCGTGTCCTAAAAAGCTTCGTACTTCTCTCACGGTTCTTGGGGGTTGAAGATTTTCGATTACCTCTATTTTGGCTTTGTCTACTTCGATTCCTCTGTTCGAGATGATGTGTCCTAAAACAATTCCTTCTTGTACCATAAAGTGGCACTTTTCCCAGTTAAGTACTAAGTTTACTTTTACACATCGCTCAAGAACTCTTTCTAGGTTTTCAAGGCATTCTTCGAAACTTTGTCCGTATACGGAAAAGTCATCCATAAATACTTCCATGATGTTTTCGAGAAAGTCGGCGAAAATTGCCATCATGCATCTTTGAAAGGTTGCAGGAGCATTACACAGACCAAACGGCATTCGTCTATAAGCGAAGGTACCAAAAGGGCACGTGAACGTTGTCTTTTCTTGGTCATCAGGGTGAATTGGTATTTGAAAGAAGCCTGAATAACCGTCTAGATAACAGAAATGTGAATGTTTTGCTAATCGTTCTAACATTTGGTCGATGAATGGTAAAGGGAAATGATCTTTTCGGGTTGCTTTGTTTAGTTTCCTATAGTCAATGCACATTCTCCATACCGATTCGATTCGTTTAGTTATAGTTTCCCCTTTTTCGTTTTCAATAACGGTTATGCCTCCTTTCTTTGGTACTACGTGTACAGGACTAACCCATTTGCTATCAGATATAGGATATATAATACCTGTTTCCAATAACTTGGTTATTTCCTTCTTTACTACCTCACTCAGGATCGGATTTAGTCTTCTCTGGTGTTCCCTAGAGGTTTTACAGTCTTCTTCTAACATGATGCGGTGCATACAAATAGAAGGACTTATTCCTTTAAGATCGGTGATGTGGTACCCTAGTGCGGTTGGATACTTCCTTAAGATATGTAGGAGTTTTTCTATTTCGAGTCTTCCTAGGTCTGCATTAACTATCACAGGTCGTTCAAGTTCTAAGTCTAGGAATTCATATCTCAGATTTTTGGGAAGTGTTTTCAGGTCGGGGGTTGGTTTGTTAAGACATTGCGTAGGGTCCGGTGTTATTGCTAAACATTGGTATGATTTGTCTTCTACAAGGCAGTCAGATGATTTGTCTTCTCCTAACTCTGCTTCTTTTATGCATTCATCGATGATATCCATGAAGTAACATGTATCTTCTATTGCAGGTGCTTTCAAGAATTGGGAAAGAATGAACTCAATTTTCTCTTCACCTACTTCGAAGGTGAGTCGTCCTCGTTTTACGTCTATGATTGCACCGGCAGTTGCTAAGAACGGTCTTCCCAGTATAATGGGTGTAATATCATCTTCTCTAATGTCCATAATTGTAAAATCAGTGGGAATGTAGAATTGACCTATGCGTACGGGAACGTTTTCAAGGATTCCTACAGGATATTTGATGGAACGATCTGCTAGTTGCACAGACATTTTGGTTGGTCTTAATTCTCCCATTTCCAGTTTCTTACATATGGATAAAGGCATAACGCTAATTCCGGCTCCTAAATCGCATAAGGCTTTGTCGATGACAAATTTTCCTATGTGACAGGGTATAGAGAAACTACCCGGATCCTTGAGTTTAGGGGGCATGTTTTGGATTATAGCGCTACATTCGGCAGGGAATGTAACGGTTTCGCTATCCTCAAGTTTCCTCTTATTAGAAAGAATTTCTTTTAAGAATTTAGCATATGAGGGCATCTGCGTAATAGCTTCGGTGAACGGAATTGTAACGTTTAATTGTTTAAGGAGATCAACAAATTTTCTAAATTGGCCCGCATCTTTGGTTTTAACAAGCCTTTGAGGGTAAGGGATAGGTGGTTTGTAAGGTGGTGGAGGTACATAAGGTTCCTTCTTTTCTAGGGTTTCCTTATTACTCTCTTCCTTTTCCTTAGGTTCACTTTCCTCAGTTGATTTCTTAGGGTTTTGGTTTTCTATCCTTGGATCAGACGGTCCTTCCACTTCCGTTCCACTTCTTAATATAATTGCATGAGCGTGGCTTCTCGGGTTAGGTTGGGGCTGTCCAGGGAACGTACCAGTTGGGGCAGCAGTAGGTGCTTGTTTTTGAGCTACTTGTGATATTTGTGTTTCCAGCATTTTGTTATGGGTAGCCAAGGCATCTACTTTGCTTGCTAGTTGTTTAAGTTGTTCGCCAGTGTGTACATTCTGGTTTAAGAAATCTTTATTGGTTTGTTGTTGGGAAGCTATAAAGTTTTCCATCATGATTTCCAAGTTGGATTTCCTAGGGGCGTTATTGTTAGGCATGGATGGGTTCGGTTTCTGATATCCCGGAGGTATAGCTGGGGCTTGATTTGGAGACTGTCCAGGTGCGTACAAAGCGTTATTACTCTTATATGAAAAGTTTGGATGGTTCTTCCAATTTGAGTTATAGGTATTCGAGTAGGGGCTTCCTTGAGCATAGTTTACTTGCTCTGCTTGGATTCCTGTCAAGAGTTGACAGTCCGTAGGAGTGTGACCTTGGATTCCACAGACCTCGCAATTCTGAGTTATAGCAACCACGGCGGCTGGAGGTGATACATTTAAACTTTCAATTTTCTGGACCAAAGCATCCACTTTTGCGTTAACGTGATCAAGGTTACTTATCTCGTACATGCCAGTTTTCGTTTGAGGTTTTTCCACCGTTGTTCGTTCGGTTCCCCACTGATAATGGTTTTGGGCCATGCTCTCGATAAGCTGGTAAGCATCAGCATAAGGTTTGTTCATTAATGCACCACCTGCAGCGGCGTCTATTGTTAACCTTGTGTTGTATAAGAGACCATTATAAAATGTGTGAATTACTAACCAGTCTTCCAAACCATGGTGTGGGCAAAGTCTCATCATGTCTTTGTATCTTTCCCATGCTTCGAAAAGAGACTCGTTGTCTTTCTGTTTAAATCCGTTTATCTGGGCTCTTAACATAGCTGTTTTGCTTGGCGGAAAGTATCGGGCAAGAAAAACTTTCTTCAACTCGTTCCATGTGGTGACTGAGTTGGAAGGGAGAGATTGAAGCCATCTTCTAGCGCTATCTCTTAATGAGAAAGGAAAAAGAAGAAGTCGAATTGCCTCTGAAGTGACACCATTAGCTTTAACAGTATCAGCGTATTGGACAAATACGGATAAATGAAGGTTTGGATCCTCGGTAGGATTTCCAGAGAATTGGTTCTGTTGCACAGCCTGCAACAGCGAAGGTTTAAGTTCGAAGTTGTTTGCTTCGATTGCGGGCGGAGCAATACTTGAATGCGGCTCATCTTGCGATGGAGCGGCGTAATCTCTAAGAGCACGAGCTGGTTCTGCCATCTCGGTTATCGAAGGAAAAAGGTTTTTGAAATCAGGAAGTTCTACAGGAGGGAGATTGTTTGCAGCACGATATTCCCGAATTCGTCGTAAGACTCGGAGATATAGTTCAATATCGTTGATTCGTAAATAGAGCGGTTCGCCTTGTGAGCGAGTGCGTGGCATACAAATCAACGAAAGAAAGAATAGAAGAAAAAGAAACCTTAGTCTCTACAGCGTAACGGAAGAGTTACGATATCGATTAAATAAAAGTCCCCGGCAACGGCGCCAAAAACTTGATCGCTCGACTGTGTGAGTCGAGAATGGGGTACAAACTGCAAGTGCACAGTTCTATCGCGTAGTTTTAAAATATATCGATCCCACAGGGACTTATGAATCGATATACCGTTATCTAAGGTTACTTCGTAAAGCTAAGGGAGGTAATACTTTGATTGTTTGGGGGAAGAGCTAAAACTAAAATAAGATCTAGATTAAATATTAATAAAGCGGATATCGGTATGTAGTTCGTCGTAATTAGGGAATCAATTCTTTGTCGGTTTCTTGGTTTTAAAATAAATCGTTTCAGTTAACTTTATTGATTAAAGGTTTTATCTCAAACTCTCGCTCTGTTGAATAAACCATGATTTTATGTTAATGTAGCTGTCACTTATAATTAAGTCAAAAACCATTTTTTGAAAGCAATAAAGTTGCAGAAACTCTTTTTAAGAAAACACTGACCGTTTTAAACACCCTTATCTCAAACTCTCGCTCTGTTGACTTAGGTTATACACTTAAATCCGAATGCTTAACTCTCGTCCTCACATTCAATCTTTAAAAATACTTTTTGGAAAAGGTCAGAATTTAATTAACTCTAAAACTTGCTCTCGCCCTGATCTAGAGTTAATGCCTAATTTACACTGTCCAGTTAAAACCTCAAACTCTCGCTCTATTGATTTTAACTTCTTTATGTCTTTTACTTTTGTAAAAAAATCTTGTTATTAAACTTGTAAATTGAGACCGTAAAAAGATTGATTTTAATTTTAAGTTTAATTAGACCGACTTAGTCTTGATCCCTTATTCCGCTTACTTTACATACCGATATCTAGGCGAATTAGCCAGACATGCTAAACAAACAAAAATACATATCATGCATAAGCAGACTCATCCCAGGCAGATAATATAAATAAATAATAAAACAAAGCATTAAATAATAATTAAAGAACCTGAATGCGCTAAACAATAATCTTGAACACTCCACCACAAGCCGGTAGGATTTGTTCTTGGATTCTTCAATTAAACAATAAATTAAACCAAGGAAATAAAAACTAGATTCTAACGTAAGGTTAGATCCGGTAAAAAGTTACACAATAGTTTCCGGTGTAGAAACTATTGTGCGAAAAGAATTAACTAAATGCTAAAAAGGAAAATGTAAATTGCAAGGGAAATAGTGTAGAACTTGTAGAAAATAAATAAAGAAACAATGCCTAAATTGCTGGAAAAGAAAATTGCAAAAGCGAAAAACGGCAAAGAAAAAAATTGGAAAAGCTTCGGAACCACTTTAGGTTTTAAAAGTGGCTATTTATATTGGTGTCATTAAGTAACTGCCTGCTGCCAAAAGGTCTTCAACGTGGCTAATTGCATGGCGTGGATATAGGGCCCAACACTCCTCAACGTCTCTTCAAGTCTCTGAGGCGTTACTTGCGCCCAAAAAGTAGGGGAATGGTGTGACGTTCGTCACACCATGTGTGACGTTCGTCACAAGGCTGTTTTGCGTGACGCTCGTCACGCCCTCTGTGACGTCCGTCACAGGCACAGCATTTGTGTCTTGCGCTTTGGGCTGGGCTTTGGCATTTGGTTCTTTTTCTCTCCTTTTTGCACCTCCTTTTCTTCCATTTTTACTTGTGCTTCAAAATAAACCACCTGAGACAAATAGGAAGAAAATACCACGTAATATCTTATAAAATGAAGTGAACTGAAATAAATAGTCATAGAATTTAATGGAATTAAGTCCTAAAATATGATATAATTTCGTGTTATCATCCACCACTTAATCATATCACACCACTGAACCAAAGTTCGTACACTAATTATGCATGACAAATTCACAAATACACCGAATAAGGCCACTAACACGACACAACATAATCATGCTTACATTATGACTCACCATTGCATAATTTACACAAGCATGACAATAACATACATATTCACAACGCATATTAACATTTATGCACAATAATAATTCACCAATATTAATCATTTAATTATCTGATAACTTTCAGAGTATATCAATTCACTCACCAACACATCAAACACCTTAACTGAAGACGTCCACCTTGAACTAAGACAAGACTTAAGGACTTAGACCTAGATCCTACCCTTGGCTGAGGAGTGGTCCTTTGTGACATAAAGCACAATTCAAAGTACGATCATGTGACCTCAGTTTCACTAACCCCATGCCTTGTCCAAGGATTGCTTGCAATTTTCCAAAAACAACATACAAACCAATACACTACTACAACAAACACTCAATATAATAGACGAGCATAGAAACAAAAAATGGTATCCTACATTATTCCACATACTAAGTTGTAAAAAGCTCGAGAATCCCATAGGCACATTTGCCATCTCATTACAATCAAATACAATGTCTCTTTCGTGAAGAAAAGTAATAGATACTCTCATGCCCAGAGAAGGCATCCCGCTATAGATGATGAATGTCGGCGGTCTGGCCTAAATTCTAAAGTAAATAAATATTTCATAGGGAAAAATCAGGCCCTGAAGCTACACATATTCATAAACAATCCATGACTTAAACACAATCCATGACTAATTGCGCATTTGATACATGCTTAATGCATTTATTCGATTATAATATGGCTCAAATGTGCACCTCACATCTGAGGCCTATTAAACACGCTTCTGTGTAGCTGGTGTACCCCATCCCTCGGACCTAGCCAATCATTGGGCTTATGTGGTGGAGCCTGAAGACGTCCACCTTGAACTAAGACAAGACTTAAGGACTTAGACCTAGATCCCACCCTTGGATGGGGAATGGTCCTTTGTGACACAAAGCACAATTCAAAGTACGATCATGTGACCTCGACTTCACTGACCCCATTCCTTGTCCAGGGAATGCTTGCAATTTGCCAAAAACAACATACAAACCAATACACTACTACAACAAACACTCAATACAATAGACGAGCATAGAAACAAAAAATGGTATCTTACATTATTCCACACACTAAGTTGTAAAAAGCTCGAGAATCCCATAGGCACATTTGCCATCTCATTACAATCAAATACAATGTCTCTTTCGTGAAGGAAAGTAATAGATACTCTCACGCCCAAAGAAGGCATCCCGCTATAGATGATAAATGTCGGCGGCCTGACCTAAATTCTAAAGTAAATAAATATTTCATAGGGAAAAGGCCCTGAAGCTACACCTATTCATAAACAACAATGTTGACAAAGAAAAATTCGGACAAGGCTCTAAAGATGACAATACTCGAGACAATCAAGGTAAAATATTTTATTAAATATAAAATTATTACACCCAAAGCACAAAAACTAGGGAAATATTATAGGAAATAAACCCTACAAATAAAATAGAAAATCAATTCGATGCATTTGAAGTCGGGGCACCGAGACCATCTCCTTGAGTCGCATCGGAAGCAGGCCTAAAAGGATCTACCACCTCGGCAGAAATCGCATCATCATGTTAGAACTTCCTTGACTGCTCCACCATTCGTTCTCGAATTCCAAGCATATATTTCATAATATGTTGGAGAGCATTAAGGAGTTCCCACTTCAGGCCAACTGCCTCGTCCTGAATAGTCTTCAAAGCCTCTGGGTCTTTCTGGTATTCTTCCACCTGCAAGCTTTTTCCCCGATAGAGTCAGAAGTAGTTTTGTAGCGTTTATCTACATCTCGGAAAGAATCCTCCAATTTGGTCATGCGAGCCTCCAAGTAGGAAGGGGAGCCATATACTTCCACTCCCTTTTGCAAAGAGTCGGCAGCATTAACTTCCTCCTACAACATAAGGAGTTCTTTCTGAAGATTGGTGCACTTCAGCTCCATAGCTTCGGTCTTCCCCTTCCAATATCCATTTCTTTGACGAGACTATTCGAGGCTAAGACATCACCCCATCATGCAGAAACAAGAGAAAAGATAGAGGAAGCTTTGCACATGATGTGAGCAAGTTGAAAAGTCAATTCCATCTTATCTCCCTCAGGGAGATTCTGGACGAAGGATAAATCAGACATCAAAACAATAGTAGCAGCCTCCTCAGAAGTGTGTGGAAACCGAGAAGAAATTTTTTTAGGTATCTTTATAAAAATGGTCACCTCCCCAGAAACACCGCCTTCAGCAATACGAATCCGCTTTGGAGAAACCTCGTCCCTGGGAGATGAATGTTCCTCATTTCGAGCCCTTTTGATTGAAGTTGAAGGTGAAGTTAGTTCCACATCATCAAAGTGGCCATAACATCCACAAGCTGATCCACCTCGAGCATATGAACCAAATCTTCTCTCGCTAAGGTAGGATAAGGTGCTTGAGCCAGAGCGGTAGCCACCAAAGGATATGGGCAGATTTTGAAGAGCCAGTAATCGCTGCAACTCGGATACCCTTGGCATCTGCAAGGAGGAAGAACACATCCAACTTGCTCATTTTACATGATATCTACAAAATGCAATCACAGATGTAAAAAAAGCATTAAGACTATGCTCTCACCAAAGAATTTAATCCTTTATTCAATATTAATTATGCGAAATAATATGAGTATCAATTAGCCTTTACCTTACTTTGGTAGGGGGCACCTCACCAAGGACGAACCCTACCTCATAACCAAGCCCCTAAAACTAGGATTGGATTTCCATCTCCATTGTCACCTCGTACAAAGAAAGAGAGCCCGACTGAGTACAACAGGATCCAACATCCCGATTAAACTGGATCTTAGACCAGTACTTCAAATACATAATCCAACATTATCAGGGGAATCGACAGGGATGTAAAAGAAAACATAATGAGTTGTAGAGGTGAGGGGGTTCACCAATACAAAATGCTCTAGAAAATCGTCATAATTTAAAGTGAATGGGTGAAACCAAGAAATGATTGGCTTAAGGTGAAGGAACCCCTAATAGCTAAAGTTGTCTGAGGAAGTATGCCTCAGACATAAAATATTGAAAAATAAACTTAGCGAGGGATTCTAGGATTTGTACTTTGCACACACCTGGAATACCTTTACACATATGCCCATGACCCGAGATGAAGCTGGGAAGGGGAAGTCTTCAAATGTTTAAGGAAGGCTAACTCAAATTCAAAAGAGGATAATCGGAGTTATATTCTTGTAAACATGCACTCATAAAATGGGACGATGTAGTCGTCAAAAGGACTGCATATCCTATTCTCTCCTGACACTGGAAGGACCAATCACTTAAAAGGGTCACCGACCACAATACCCGATGCATGTATATCAACCTCGATACTCAAAATTGAAGATGTGTTTTCTATTCTTGAATCTACCTAGCCATATTCTGATGTAACCGCCCGACATCAAAGTTTAGGTGTTCCAATTCTTCGATGTCGCTAGGCTTGCGACCTATTCTCAAACAAACTTGAACAAAATCTCTAGCATGTTCCCAGATACCCATATAGAAGTTTCTCCCTCTAAGGAGTTTCCAAATACCCTGTCTAAATCTGAATCATTAGATAAGGTGATAATTTATGGCTTTAAACAATGGTCATGGTGAAAAGGAGAAAGATAAGAATCAGAGGATGTCCCCATTACAGAGGCAGAGGAAGTTTTAACTTCATAATCTCTCATAATATCAACAATATTATTGCTTATCTTAACTTAAAGGTAGAAAATGTTGAAGGAAAAACTTGAATTAGAAAGGTATCTAGTTAGAAGAGATTTATGAAGCAAAAGGAATAAAATAGGCAAAAGCTTTAAAGGAATCTCTGAATCACTTCTAGTGATATTCTCAAGGAAAAAGAACGAAGACGTTTCTCTGGAAAGTAACTGAAAATATTGAAATCTAAAAGGTTGCAAAAAACTTCCAAACATTCAGTTTACACTATTTATATGCAATGGCATCTAAAAGAATCAAGACTAACTATGAACAACAATAACAAGATCAACAATTAGATTTCCACTTATGGGTACACGGTCACTCAAGTGCACTCAAACACTCTGTAAATTATGTCGTACCTTAGCTAGTCACGTCATCGCACGTATTAGGAATGGGTGACAAAGCGTCGCAATGATGGGACAATATTAAATGTGTCTGTTCCTAATTACTTCTTCAAAATTGATCCCAAGCGATTCATTTTTATCTCACCTTGAATTATGATGTGGAGTCTGGTCAACTTGACCAACTGCCCTATTTTGAGCAAATTACTTTTCATGCCTGGTATATACAATACATTTGGAATTACCGACTTTTTGCCATTTCATCATAATCATAACATTTACCAATAACTTCAACTGCTAGAATATTGTCATTTTGCAAATTTCACCATTTTCTTCATCGAGGGTTTTATGTTGACAAACCAATATTTCCTACCAGTCATGTGCGATGAGCATCCTGAATCTAAGTACCATTGGTCCTTGAATCTTTTTTCATCTCTTGATGTGACCATCATCAACATCACTTCTTTTTCATGTTTTGCCAGCTTTGCATCATTTTCTTGATTCTTTTGTTTTTCAGGACAAACACTAAAGTAGTGACCATAACTCTGATAATTGAAACAATGAATGTGACTTTTATCAAGTTTTTGTCCACCAACTCATCCTCTACTTGCAACACGGCCTATGTGGTCGCTTTGGTACGAGGATCTTCTTTGATTCAATGAATTTCCTTCTTGTTGGTTTCCTCTACCAATCGAATTGTTGTAGCCTCATCTACCTTTATTTTCGAACCATTTTCTTTTGCATTTCTTTTCTCTTGTTGATTGTGCCTACAAAGCCACATCACTATTTGACTTATTTGCATCTCTTTCAGTCATTCTTTCTTCATGAGATTCAAACGTCCCTTGAAACCCTTCCTTTGCCAATGTTGACATATCTTTCGATTATTCAATGGATACTACCACATGATTGAGTTTTGGTGCCAATGACCTCAAGATCTTTGCGACAACAGATCTTGATGTCAACACAACTTCACATACCTTGATTTGATTCACTAGTTTCGTAACCCTAGTGAAAAATCAGTTATGCTTTCTCTTTCTTCCATCTGAAGCAATTCATCCGTTCTTTTGTAAGTTTATAACCTCACATATTTCACCTTCTCAACGCCTCCAAACAATTTCTTCAGGATTTCTCATGCTTTTTTCGCTGATTCAACGTCACTCGACTTTTCGAAATTGTATGGATCAACACATTGATGAATTATAAAGAGAGCTTTATAATCTTTCTTCTTTAATTCTTTGTGTGTAACATTTTATTCATCCGCCGTATTTTCTGTAAGTGGCGTTACTCTTTCCTTCACAAGATCCTACATATCTTGATAACAAAATGCGATCTTCATCTGCTTACACCAATTATCATAATTCTTACCATTCAAAATCGGTCGGATGATTCATTGCACTATGCTTCTCAAGAATCACACAGCCGATGCTCTAGATACCGGATGTTGGAATTTTGACGAATTCCTGATGTTGGAATTTCACCAAAAACTTGGAGAATTTCGAACCAATCTTGATAAACAAGAATCAGTTATTCTGATTGATTCCGCTTCTTGTTCTTCACTCTTGACTCGAGTGAATCAACCACACCTTGGTTGCAAGATGATTCCGCTACACATAAATTTTGAGAAAAGAAAAGATGAATTGGGGAAGAAAAGAAAAATTAGAGCTTTAGAGAAAATGGGAATAATAATAATATTTCTACAGAGTTTCTCTCTGCTTTCAAACTAAAAATTTATTGAATCTTTTCTCTATGCAACTGCTTTATTACAATGATAGGGTACCTCCCTATTTATAGGCTGAGATTGATTGCACACCATACAATCTCAAACTAATCGAACTCAGCTAAAAGCACAAAATAAAGCTAAGTCTTAAAGTTCTGTCGAAGACACACTTCTTCGACATTTCAATAACTATACAATTCATGCGCAGAACATTTCGACAACAACAATCTTTGTCGAAATGGTGCTTTGACACAAAATTATATTCTCAAACATATGATATCATACAAGAAAAGCATTCAGTTGGACTTTCCATTCATGATAGTTTGAACAAGAGTTTGAGTGATGAGCGTGGTGACAGTGATGCTGATGACACTAAGTAGAAATGGTATGTTTAGGGAAGCAATAAGAAGGAACTATCTTTGGTAGGAAGAATCTATTGATGCCATATAAGGGAAACAAAAGGTATAATTGGTCGTCTGATTAGTCTGTCCTATGGCCGGATTCGAGTTTTAAACAAAAATTGAATAGACAAATGTTAGTAACTTACTGAGACAAAAATGTATCACATATATAGGATGGAAGGCTCTTATGATTGAAGACTAGTTACATCAATACAGTAAAGGAAACAGTCAATCTGCACTTATAACTGATCTGCAGTCTCAATAGGAGATTTAATGGCTAATAGGTTCAAGTTATATCTTTTATATTGCTTCTATCAATTAGCAACAAGAATCTCTGGTCACCATTATCTCTAAACCAATTAATACAGTAGCTGTTCCACCATAGTACCTTAATAAAATAAAATTCATTTATGTTCAGAGGGTGTTGTCTTCTTTTGTCTCAAAAATGGTGTAAACATCAATAGCACTCCGAGTCCTCCAGCAACATTCAAGACAAAGAACACCATATGAGTTCCTGCAGTTAAATACACAACAGTAAGCATCGGGAATAAGGATGTCGAAATTGAGTCATTAAAATTAGTTGAGGATCATTCGTACCTGGAAGAAAAGATGCATGCATCCGTTTTTGTGACCAAGCTAATCTGCATTGACCAATACCACTATAAGAAAACAGAATATACGATAATGTTTTCAATGTATCATTGTACTCAAATATGAAAACTAACATGGAAGTTTGTACAAATTACAAAACATCTACATTAATAAGCAATTTTATGTCGCTTGGAACAATGAAAGATAAGTAGAGAAATCAAAGCGCAACAACTCACACTGCACCACCTCCAGCTGGACCAATTGCTTTGAATATTGACATTGCAGTCATAGAAATGCCATTAGCTGCACCTCTTTGATGTTGTTCCTGATTTCCAAATCGACATTCCGTTTACGTCAAAATTTCCTCAAAATATAATATCAATTTTTGGAAAAAAAAAATTTAGAATGGAACAAAAATTACCACTGCTCTATTTTGCAGAATAAACAAACAAGTGACTATGGTCATCTGAAATTCAGAAGAAAAAAACACAATTAGATAAGCTTGTAATACAGATATAGTTAACAAAGTTTTTTGATTGTTAATTTAAGTCTACCGATGCATGAGGTGTCAACTCAATGATAATAGTTTGAATTTGTAATCTCAATGGACGGAGTTCGAATTCTCCTGAGCACGGTTCTAATGAAGCCAATGCAATAATTTTTGAAACTACATCACTCATGATTGGTTAAATAAACAGAAAGATAAACTTACACCTAGAACATTCTTCAGAAGAGAAGCAATATTAATAACTACGTAGAGTGTCATGCCAGAAAGCATTGCTATGAAGGGGTAGCTTTGCACCAGAGGTATGGATAAAACCTACATAAGGTAACAAGACACTTTTAGAACAAGAGCCAATGTAATTCTGAGTTGCATTAATTTCTATGAATGACGAAAACTTACCCCGGAGATGCAAGAAAATCTTATAGGCCCGAAAACTCTTTCCAATGATGGGTAGAGGGAAAGCTGGTAGACAATAAGACCAATACCTGATCATTGATCATTTGTGAAGAGGTCAGTTATTAAGCCTAATATCTTGAAGGAAGTTATCATATGGCATCAGGCTATCTTCGAATAAATATAGTTAGGAAGAAAATATGTTATTTCTAACCTTAATAAATCTCTAGTGATGCATACACATAACAAAGACGTACCTGATATTCCAAGAACATCGCCTACAGTATCAGTTGTAAAGTTCAAACCACCCAACCTTCTGGGACTAACAGCCCATAATGAGAAAACCTATCATGAAGTAGAATGGTGTTTACATATATCATATTAGATTAAATATATGTTTTACTACTAAGCTAGTTAGAATGAGATATCAAGATAAATACAGACTTGGATATATAGAAGAAAAGAAAACTAAAACATTTATCGAATATGCATAAACTATATTGTTTATTTGAGCGCATATAAGGCTTATGTATAAGCTATTTCTATAATAAAAGATTAAAAAATTCAAACTGTTTAAGTATATCTTATAAGCTATTTTCATAAGTTCTATCTGAGAGCTTAATGAAATAAGTTGAAAACAGTTTAACGAGGAATTATAACTTGTTTTCATGAACTTTTCCAACAGTCTCACAAGTGCTTATAGAATAGATAAGTTCAAATAAATCAATTCAAACAGACCTTAAATAGGAATGGTACCTCTTCATATGCAACGTCATAAAGTGAGAAAATGCAGTACACAGTAATAGATGACATTAAGGGCCAGTTTAGGAAGAGGTTTTCATCTTTTTGGATGCTTTTGTCTGCATCATTCCTGTTGTTTCCAGTTTCTAAAGCTTCCGCATCATCAATAGACGCATTGCTAAGAGGGTGGTTGTGTAGTGTTTCCTACAGTGATGCAGACATTTTAAGAAATTATATTGACCGTAAAGAGAAATATTATAGTAGAACTGAAAAAATACCCTAGTGTACCGAGTTGAGTACGATTCCTACGGATAAAATAGTCATACCGGAAGCCAGATGCAGGCGATAAGAACAACAAATGCAAACGCTGATATTGAAAGGGAAGGCAAGAAATATGGAAACCTGCAACAAGATTTACGTTTTGACAATTACAATCACGGCATCAACAATTGGGCAGGAAGGAAAAGCAAATTTGTTAAAATATTATGAAACTAAAAATGAAGAAAAATCCACTTACTTATCCCAAAATGAGTCTTTTGGAAATAGATGAGGGTATTTCACTGCTGGCTGCAATGTAACTTTCACACAAAGTATTAGCGAAACGAGTGAAGTGTCTTCAATTAAAATAGATATGAAGCATCAAGTACCTGAGCCAAATAACCTCCCAATGGTGGCCCAATTATCAAACCTATGCCCCAAGCTGCACTGAGCTGAAATCACATCACATTATGAATTATTAATGTTGAAGGAGAGAGGTCTAAGTGAAACTGTATGTGTAAACTATACAAAAGAAAGAAACTGTATGTGTAAACTATACAAAAGAAAGAAATCACATCACTAATAGAAGATAATAGAAAGAACTTGATTCATGGATTGAAGTGATTGAATGTAACATGTGTCAGTGTCGTGTTGGTGTCGGGCATCAACATGCGCGAACATAGATTACAGAAGCTTACAGTTGAGAGTCCAAGACCTTGTTTTTCTTCACGAAAAATTTCGGAACAATAAGCCTGTTACCAGAAAAGTATGTGACAAAAAAATCAACTGATATCCAAATATACAAACGACAAACTTATGATTGTTCCCTGATGTTAAAGGATGAAACATTAAGTTATATATGTGTTGATTGGTACCTTCATTGGTCCAAGCGAACCATTTAAACATCCAAGAAAAAATCGTGTAGCAACCGCCATCCAAAAACTTGTGCTAAGGCCAAACAGTATGTTGAAAATAATACTGAAATCAAGTATTTATCATCATCAATGCCGTAATGAAAAAACTTAAACGGCACTTATTGGATAAACAGCTTAATTCTACACAAAAATGTCTATCATAGAAGTACTAAGTTCAAAGAATTTTTACAAAAAGATAACATAAAGTCAAACATTTTTCATATCTGCTGCTTTCATAAGCTATCCTGCAGAAACTTATGAAAACAATTTAAAAACAGTTTATGGACGTGCGTGCGATAAGTAGTTTCTATAAATCTTCAAACAGTCAATAGATAAACTCAAATAATTTCTAAGCAGAATTCAATGATATATTTACTTACACTGAGATAACCCCAAAAATCACAACAGGCTTTCTTCCGTAACGATCTGCCACAACTCCCCAAACTAGAGATGTCAAAGATCTTCCAAACATGAACGCAGATCCTACAGCATTTTAACAGTCACCTTATGATCAAAAATAAAAGACATCTAAGAAAGAAAGTGACACGTCGATACCAGTAATAATTTGAAAAAATATATAAATTTAACATAATCACAAATTTCAAAGTTGTTGACGACACGGAACACGGACAAGGACACTGTATTAAAGAGATTACAACCACTCAACAAAAAACAGTAAACTTACCTAAATAACCCGCATAGGCACTTATGTCCTCCTCTCTTTCTGCAATATTGAAATCTCTTATCTAAAACAAAATATTCATGACATGAAATTAAAAACTAAAAATTACCATGTTGATGAATGTTTGAATTATTTATCATTTCATTCATAGCAAACAATTAAAAGTTTCAAAGAACTAAAGATAATAAGTTACCATGAAATATATATAAGGGGAGAGAGATGATACAGGAAGAGCTGTAAAAGCACAGAAAAAAGACATATGAGTTGAGAAAGATGAATGATTGTATCTGAATGATTAGCTTACTTACTTACAGCTGCATAAAATCACAGTCCAAATGTTGAAGAGATTTATAAATGAAACATCATTTTTGAGCTCTTTTGCTTTGTCAACTTTGCAACCTGGACAATTCTCATAGTAATTTTTCTTCAACAATGCGTCTCTAACATTTTCATCTTCCATTTTGTTGAAAAGCTGATGAGAAGAAAATGACAATATATGCAATCAACTGTGAGAAAGACAATGGCAAATTGGTAATTTGGTCACCAAACCCATACAGCTTTCTTTTCCTTTTGTTTTTGAGTAAGTTTAAAATCTGAAAATAGATAAAATTCAATTTTATGTCTAAAGTAAAATAAAAAATAAAAAATAAAAAAATTTATTAGTGTCGCCATTTGATATTTGTGAAAGTTGCTATTATATAATCTCATAAATTACTGTTTATTAGGAAAATGGAAACTAATGAAATGATTGAGGTTCAATAGTTTATAAGTTTTAATTAATGACGAATAAAACTCTATTAAAAATATGTACGCAACTGGATTGAGTGTATAAATTTTCCTTTACAACTTGCATTGATAGGTGCATGCTGAACTTATCATAACAGAATCAAAAGGTTCTATTGAATATTATCGCAGGATCCCTTGAATATTGTTTCCTTTAATGCATAATTATAACACGCTGGTATTTAGGACTGCATTTATAGCCTTATAGGTGCATGGTGAATTTATTATGCTGGTATGTACATCTTGATTTTGTAACAATTGTTCCTGCATGATAAATCTTTTAATTCATGAATTTGTTACAAATTAGTTATGATTTTAGTTACAGATTAGCTATGAATATTTATGGATTCAAATATAATATTCATCTTAGTCATGCGACATGTCACATCATCATCTTTTTCACATTGACACTGTCACAGGCAAAAGTCGTGTTTTTTAAAATGGAGGGATCAAAACACAAAAAAATAAAAAATAAATGGACCAAAGTTGTAATTAAGTCTTTTTTTATGTGGAAAAAGAAAAAGGAACAAAATAAGAAATTATCTGGAAAATGTTCCACTAACATCAGCTAGTAGGAGAATGATGATAACTATAGGAGGTTCCCCAAAATATTGTTACGTTGCATTATTATCAACCTCATGTTTTTTTAAATAGTCAACATAGACATTTTTCTCCTTAAGAGTATGAAATATTTAAACTCGTAATTCTCTAGAGAATCTCTTTAATGTTGTGAAGAATCCCGACATAGTGTTGTCAAATATTAACAAACTCTGAGATAAGTTTGATAACAAAGTTGGAGTCAGAATAACACATTAAATCTTTGATGCCAAGTTTCCAGGCCATACGCAGACCATGATATATCGTTATGAGCTCAACAAGAAGGATATTGGAATAACCAATATTACCCATAAAATCGTGAACCAAACACCATTAACATTTCAAATCAATCCACAAAAATACGAGACGTCGGGATTGCCGAGGATACTACCATCAACATTCAAAATTATATTACAATCATTGTGTGCATTCCACGTGGTCGTTTTCGTTGGATGAAAGAAATTATGCTTGAGAAAATATTTAGCTAATAAATTAACATAATTCATTGTGATGAGTTTCAAAGTATATGAAGATACCACTTATTCACAAGACAAAATATGTTGCTAGCGCGCCATAACCGCCGACAAATAACCAATAAGATAGGTCCCACAATTGATGTCATGTTTAATCCAATAATATAAACTATCCCTTAGAAGAATATTGAGTCCAAGAAGTTAATAGATTTCCAAAAGCGAGTAGCAAATTCAGAGCCTCTTAGGCACTGTAGAGTCGTCTCAGCGTCTTGATTGCATTTAGGACATAGATTCTTCTAGAACATACCACGATGACACAACTTCGATCTCGTAGGAAGGGACTTATGTAAAGTCGTCCAAAGGAAGAATTTCATCTTCTTAGGAGAAGGAATAGTCCGTCACATTCACTTCCAAGAGTTATTGTCTATTGTATTCTTAATAAATTTAAGTATGTTGAGTAAGTTATAATCACCCCGAATAGTATAGATATCATATAAATTACTTTCTAGGTTAACCGATTAGGCACCAGAAAATTCAAATAAATGGGAAGAGCTTTTAGGTGGTCACAAACAACCGGAGGAATATTAATATATAGTAAATTGAATTTTCAATTCTCATTCAAGTAAACATCATTCACTCGCATTTTCAAATCATGGATATCCACATAGAGAACTTGCTCCGCTAATTTCCCTACCCTAAACTAATTGGAAACCAAAAAAATAAGTTCCCTTCCCCTAATCTAAATTCAAAACCATCTTAAATAGCAAAGATAACTTTCATAATTGCATTCCAAGTAATCTCTCTCTCTCTCTCTCTCTCTCTCTCTCTCTCTCTCTCTCTCTCTCTCTCTCTCTCTCTCTCTCTCTCTCTCTCTCTCTCTCTCTCTCTCTCTCTCTCTCTCTCTCGTTAGAATAAGTAGCACTGAGATTATAGGCACTTTGTTTGTGTGGACATGCGTTATTCATCGTTCAACGCTTCTAATCATTTTTCTATTTTTGCATTAAAGGTTTTAATCTCCACAAGAGGTAACATTCTATCATTGATCATTCTCATTCGTAAAGGCTTAAGGGAAAATTTTATTTTTCATTGCATTTTATATCACGATTTTTCTTCACAGGCCAAGTAAATTTCCAAACAAGATTGAAATTAGTAGATTTCAAATGTATTAGAGCCTCATTAGATAGACTTTTAAGACTTGATAACTCCTTATCCATGATCCATGAGATGTGATCATCAGTCTATATACATAATAGTCTTAATGCTTTAATGTTATCCCACTTCATAATAAAGCTCGACTATGGATACTTTAAGAATAGTGTCCTTATGTTTAATGTGATCTCATGATTAAGTCACATTTGATACATTAAACGGACTATCTATTCTAGGTACTTTATTAGACAAACATAATAAAGAAAAAGTCTTTTATTATTTATAAATAATTCGATACAAGTACCAAAAGTATTGGCCTCTAGGGCTTACACCAATAATCTCCCACTAGCACTAGAGCCAATCAGGCATACCCCTAATGCCCATAGATCTAGTATAGACATCATGCTTCTGCTGCGCAAGAGGCTTTGTCAGTGGGTCAGCAATATTGTCAAGTGTAGGTACTCTGCATATTTTCACATCTCCTCTATCTATTATCTCTCGAATGAGGTGATAACACCTAAGTATGTGTTTGGATCGTTGGTGAGATCTAGGTTCCTTAGCTTGTGCGATAGCACCATTGTTATCACAATAGATACCAATGAGATCCACAATGCCAGGAACTATGCCAAGTTCACTAATGAACTTTTTGATCCAAACAACTTCCTTTGCTGCACTTGAGGCAGCAATTTACTCGGCCTCGGTTGTAGAATCAGCAACTGTATCTTGCTTTGAACTTTTCCAACTCACAGTGCCACCGTTTAAGCAAAACACATAACCAGATTGCGATCTAAATCATCCTTATCTGTCTCGAAGCTAGCATCGGTGTATCCAATTACAGTCGGCTCTTCCTGACCTCCATATATCAAGAATGAGACCTTAGTCCTTCTTAAATACTTAAGGATATTCTTGATAGCTACCCAATGAGCATCACCAGGATCAGATTGGTACCTACTCGTTGCACTTAAAGCATACGAGACATCTGGTCGAGTACATAACATGGCATACATGATAGATCCTATTGCAGATGCATATGGAATCTTATTCATGCGATCCCTTTCTTCCTTAGTTGAAGGGGATTGTGTTTTTGATAGACACAAGCCATGTTGCATAGGTATGAATCCTTTCTTGGAATCATGCATATTAAAGCGTCTTAACACTTTGTCTATGTACGTACTCTGACTTAGGCCAAGCAGTTTTTGTGATCTATTTCTATAGATTCTGATTCCTAATATATAGGCTGCTTCACCTAGGTCCTTCATAGAAAAGAATTTCCTCAACCAAGACTTTACTTGTTGCAAGGTAGGGACATCGTTTCCAATGAGTAATATGTCATCTACATATAATACCAGGAAAACGATCATGCTCCCATTAACCTTTTTGTAGACACAAGGCTCATCTTCGTTCTTGATGAATCCATATTGTTTTACTGTTTCATCAAAACGAAGATTCCAGCTTCTGGAAGCTTGCTTCAATCCATAGATTGATCTTTGTAACTTATATATCTTTTGGGCTTCTTCTGGTATGTCAAATCCTTCAGGCTGTGTCATGTACACATCCTTAAGAAGATTCCCATTAAGGAAAGCAGTTTTGACATCCATCTGCTATATTTCATAATCATGATATGCAGCGATATCAAGTAAAATCCGAACATATTTAAGCATTGCAACTGGTGAAAAGGTTTCATCATAGTCAACCCCATGAATTTGTTTATATCCTTTTGCAACCAGTCTTGCCGTATAGGTATGTACCTTACCATCCATGTCAGTCTTCTTTTTGAAGACCCACTTGCATCCTATAGGGTTAACTCCTATAGGAGGCTCTACCAAGGTCCAAACTTGGTTTGTGTACATGGAATCCATTTCAGATTTCATGGCTTCTAGCCACTTCTCAGACTCAGGACCAGTTATGGCCTCTTGGTAGGTCACAAGCTCATCTTGATCCATGAGTAATACATCACCTTGATCAGTTATGAGATATCCATATCTCTCAGGTAGGTGACATATCCTGCTTGACCTACGCTGGTCTTGTTCTACTTGAGTAGGTTGCTCTTCCATAACTACTTATGTTTCCTACTCTAATTCCTCCATTGGTGTATCAATGCTTTGTGATTCTTGAGTTTCTTCAAGCTCTACTTTCCTCCCATTGATTCCTTTGGAAATAAAATCCTTTTCTAGGAAAACTCCAGTTCGAGCGAAAAATACTTTGCCCTCAGAAGGATTGTAGAAGTAATACCCTCTTGTTTCTTTAGGATATCCCACAAATAAGCATTTGTCAGATTTGGGCTCAAGCTTAGTTGAAATTTGTCGTTTCACATAAACTTCACAACCCCAAATCTTCATGTAAGACATATGTGGTTTCTTACCACTCCATATCTCATATGGTGTCTTCTTAACCATTTTGGATGGAACACGGTTAAGTGTGTAAGCTGTTGTCAATAGTGCATGTCCCCAAAAGGAGTTTGGAAGATCGGCGTGACTCATCATGGATCGGACCATGTCTAACAAGGTTCGATTTCTTCTCTCAGATACACCATTCCATTGGGGTGTTCCAGGAGGAGTAAGTTGGGATAGGATCCCACACTCTTTCAGATGGTCATCAAGCTCTAGGCTTAAATACTCACCACCTCAATCTGATCAAAGAGTTTTAATATTCTTACCTAGTTGGTTTTGTACTTCATTCTTGAATTCCTTGAACTTTTCAAAGGACTCTGATTTGTGTTTCATTAAATACACATAACCATATCTACTGAAATCATCAGTAAATGTGATGAAGTACTGAAAACCTTCTCTGGCTGGTATGTTCAGTGGTCCACATACATCAATATGTATGAGGATCAAAAGATCATTAGCTCTTTCACCTTTTCCTGTGAATGGAGACTTTGTCATCTTTCCAATTAAACAAGATTTGCATGTCTCATATGATTCATAATCAAAAGAGTCCAAGAGTCCATCTTTATGGAGTTTGGAAATGCGTTTCTCATTTATGTGGCCTAATCGACAATGCCAAAGGTAAGTTGAATTTAACTCATTAGGTTTCATCCTTTTAGTATTAATGTTATAAATATGCATTTCAAGATCAAGGACATATAATCCATTGTTCATTTGTGCAGTAGCATAGAATATATCATTCAAATAAATTGAGCAACAATTGTTCTTTATTATAAATGAAAAACCAAACTTGTCCAAACAAGAAACGGAAATAATATTCCTACTAATTGCAGGTACATAATAACAGTTCTCTAACTGAATTACTAAACCACTAGGTAAAGTCAATACATAAGTTCCTACGGCTAAAACAACAACTTTTGCTCCATTGCCAGCTCGTAGGTCAACTTCACCTTTTGCCAAATCTCTACTCCTTTTTAGCCCCTGCACATTGGTACAAATGTGAGAACCGCATCCAGTATATAATACCCATGATGCAGAAGTAGATAAATTAATTTCAATAACAAAAATACCTGAAGTTGAAGTCTCTACTCCAGTCTTCTTATCTTCCAGGTACTTTGGACAGTTTCTCTTCCAGTGTCTGGTCTTACCGCAATTGAAGCAGGTGCCTTCCTTTGCTATGCCTCCACTAGGATTCAAAGCAGCAACAATGGGTTTGGGTTTGACAACTTCCTTGCCTTTCCCTTTATCACCCTGCTTGGTGGGTCTTTTGTTCTGTCTCTTTCCATTTCCGATCATCAGAATGGACTTCTCTTTTGACTTCAGATTCTGCTCAGTAGTTCTTAACATAGCTAGCAGTTCAGGAAGAGATTTGTCTATATCATTCATATTAAAATTTAGGACAAATTGACTGAATCTATCTGGCAACGATTGCAAGATCAAATCAGTCGCAAGTTCCTTTCTGAGGGGAAAACCCAACTTCCCAAGGTTTTCCACATACCTAATCATCTTGAGCACATGGGGACCTACAGGGGCTCCCTCAGTTAACTTGCCTTGAAAAAGGGCTTTTGAAACTTCAAACCTTTCATGCCTTGCTTGCTCTTGATAGAGCATCTTCAGGTGTTCAATCATATCGAACGCTGCCATGTTCTCATGTTGCTTTTGCAACTCTGAGTTCATGGTAGCTAGCATGAGACAACCAGTTTCATTGGCATCATCGACATGCTTCTTATAAGCATCTTTTTCTGCCTTAGGTGCAGAACTAGGAGGTTCCTCTTCAGGAACAGGTTTCTCCAAGACATACAGCTTTCTATCATGTTTGAGGATAATCCTCAGATTTCGGTGTCAATCCAGAAAATTTGTCCTAAACAATTTTTCCTTGTCAAGGATTGATCGCAAAATGTTGTTAGAGGTGTTTATTGTCATGGTAATCTACATGAAAATAATGAAAATATAAGTATCAATAACATATTTAATTAGGCCTTTAATTAAATATGCTCCCACTATTTTACTCAAAACAAATGACCCTTACCATTTGATTCGGAAAATTCCGTTGGAAGATTTTCTAGTGGGTCGAGATCCACATTTCACTTTGTTTTAAGTCCGCGTAGGCGGATTACACAAAACTAAGTTATTTAGGTATGAACTCCTTCCAATTGTATCTAATACAACTCTTGAATATTTTAGTGGAGTGAATAACTTCTTATTCCAATCCATCACGTGGTTCATTTCCAACTCTTGCTTCTAAACATATATAATCTTATTATAATTTGTTTAGTTAAGTTTGACCCATTGTTTTAGCAATTGGATATTACAATTATCCCATCGCACCTTACTAATATAGAACATGCACCTCGCGTAGGCGAAACCTACATTATCCGATACTAGTCTTGATGAGTGCTAAAACTTGGAAAGCATAAACTTAATATTTAATTAGAGGGAATTTGCAATTATTCTGATCTCACCGGCTTATTTATCATATAAATCGTCTCTCACATGCATCAACATACATAATGAAACAATTATGGCCCCTAGCGCAATTGTTCTCCCAAGCCAATGAGAGAACCTTAGCTAACCTAATAACGATCTAAGCTTCTCCAAGCAAGATCTTCAAGGTTGTCCTCCTTTGATATTGAATTCTTCTCTTTCTTCATAACATTACATTACATTAAAGAAACTCATTTTACATACGAGGGAGTGAGATGAGAAAAGAAGTTACATTAAGAGATTAAAAGAGAGGCACGACACGCAGGTCGTATTTAAAAAACCCAAAACAAAATAAAGAAAAACTAAGGCCATAATCGATCACCACAAGACAATAATAATAAACACATTATTATTATTATTAATTCTAATTCTTTTAATTAATTAAAAACAAATTAAATTTCGGCAACCGATCACACTACGCAGAGTTAGTCGGGGGTCCGCTGCCCGGTCAGCGGGACGGGGGTTCAGACACACCTCGATTGTTGATTCAGTATGATTGATCAACACGTCATTGCTTCACCATACTAATGTCGGATCAAGAAGCAAACGACCATTGATCGCTCAAAGGAAAACAACCATTAAGTGTTTGAATGAACGAAACAAAAACAATATATCATATATACCGTATTTTGCATCAGGATTATTTATATCATATATATAACTTGATCGATCTCAATTACATAACCTATGGGCGATCGATGTATCGCTACTTCACCATATTAATGTCGGATTCCGAAGCATAGTCAACATCAATCATCCAAATCGTACACACATGATGCTAAATTTAATTACTCGTATATTCTTTGATTCATTCTGTCTTTTAATCGTATTAATACAGAAAATACAGAAAATAAATAGCTATCAGATGCATGGTTTCGTAAGTGGCTCTGATACCACTGAAGGAGAAGAGTGATCCAAAACGCAGCGGAATTTAAAATTTCTCCTTTAGTGATCCTTATGAATGAGCATGATCAGTGATAAAATCGTTACCTCTTGTGGCGATTGTAACCTTTGGTGCAGATCTACGGAGCGATCACGAACGTTGAACGATGACAACGCCTCTACTCAGTCCACACGAACATATTTCTTCAATCTCAGTGCTAGCTGCTACGAATGAAGGCTTTGAGTGAGAGAGAGAGAAACGAAATTGCAACTGCACAAATGCTTCTACGCAAGGGTTCTATTTATAGAACCACTTGTGTGGGCTGCAAGCTAAAAAGCTCACTCAAGTGTTTGTGACTCATATCTTATAATATGCCAAAATCACTTAAGCGCGTGGTACCTTACCATATTTCGTATTCTACTTAAGTACACCGTACCTTACGATGTTCTACAATTCACTTAAGTGCACCGTACATCACAATATTCCTTAGTTACTCTATCTCTCATCAATCCCTCCTTTTGTGTGTGACCCTGTAGGTTTTCGCGGCATTGTACAATTACCCTTTTGCCCTTATGTCTATATTGAACACAAGGCATAGACTGTGTCATCCTTGTCCAATTCAATATTGGACCCATAGACATTTATCCTGTTACGCAGGATGGGCAAATTCCATCTAGGTCACTCATGTCCCTTAGCATGCTTCGTGGAGTACCCATCAACTGTCTTTATGGTCATCCAGTTACGGACAATGTTTGATCAGCAATAAGGCACTCGACTCTACATCTAGGGTCCATAGTGGTTTCAGGTCGAAGGGTGGTATACACCATTATCACCATGAGAATAACTTATGACACTTTGCATAACATTCTATATAGTATTCTCATAGCGGGTCAATCCAGTATAAATATTACTCTTAATAGTCATACCTATGTTTAAGACTTGATAACTTCTTATCCATGATCCATGAGATGTGATCATCAGTCTATATACATAATAGTCTTAATGCTTTAATGTTATCTCACTTCACAATAAAGCTCGACTATGGATACTTTAAGAATAGTGTCCTTATGTTTAATGTGATCTCATGATTAAGTCACACTTGATACATTAAACAGACTATCTATTCTAGGGACTTTATTAGACAAACATAATAAAGAAAAAGCCTTTTATTATTAATAAATAATTCGATACAAGTACAAAAGTATTTGCCTCTAGGGCTTACACCAACATGCTCAACCCTAATTATATTGATAATCTTGGGGTTTTGATGATGTCAACACCAATGTGTGTTAATGTTGGTGATGATAGCTTTTCAACTCTCGATGATGGTGACTTACTTGAAGGATCTTAGGGGCAAAATTGGGGTCTTAGAGTACCTCCCTATTTATAGGCTGAGATTACTTGTACACCATACAATCTCAAACTAACCTAACTCAGCTAAAAACATAAAATAAAGCTAAGTCTTAAAGTTCTGTCGAAGACACACCTCTTCGACATTTCAACAACTATATGCGCAGAACATTTCGACAACAACAGACTTTGTCGAAATGGTGCTTTGACACAAAGAATTATATTCTCAACATATGATATCATACAAGAAAAGCATTGAGTTTGACTTTCCATTCATGATAATTTGAACAAGAGTTTGATTGATGAGTGTGGTGACAGTGCTGCCAAAGAAATGGTATGTTTAGGGAAGCAATAGAAGGAACTATTGTTGTTAGGAAGAACCTATTGATGCCATATAAGGGAAACAAAAGGTATAATTGGTCTTCGGATTAGTCTGTCCTATGACCGGATTCTGAGTTTTAAACAAAAACTGAATATAGACAAATGTTAGTAACTTATTGATTATGTTAGTTTCAAGATATGAACTTTAGAGATTCTTCTTAAAACCAACCTACCTACCTACTGAGACAAAAATGTATCACATATACAGGATACAATATAGGATGGAAGGCTCTTATGATTGAACACTAGTTACATCAAGACAGTAAAGGAAACAATCAACCTGCACTTATAACTGATCTACAGCCTCACTAATATTCCTCATCATTTTTTCCTTAGGGAGATTTAATGGCGAATAGGTTCAAGTTATATCTTTTATATTGCTTCTATCAATTAGCAACAAGAATCTCTCGTCACCATTATCTCTAGACCAATTAATACAGTAGCTGTTCCACCATAGTATCTTAATAAAATAAAATTCATTTATGTTACTGTAACTAACTGCTCAGAGGGTGTTGTCTTCTTTTGTCTCAAAAATGGTGTAAAGATCAATAGCACTCCGAGTCCTCCGGCAACATTCAAGATAAAGAACACCATATGAGTTCCTGCAGTTAAATACACAACAGTAAGCATCGGGAATAAGGATGTCGAAATTGAGTCATTAAAATTAGTTAAGGATCATTCATACCTGGAAGAAAAGATGCATGCATCCGTTTTTGTGACCAAGCTAATCTGCATTGACCAATACCACTATAAGAAAACAGAATATACGATAATGTTTTCAATGTATCATTGTACTCAAAAATGAAAACTAACATGAAAGTTTGTATAAAATACAAAACATCTATATTAATAAGCAATTTTATGTCAAATTTTGGAACAATGAAAGATAAGTAGAGAAATCAAAGCGCAACAACTCACACTGCACCACCTCCAGCTGGACCAATTGCTTTGAATAATGACATTGCAGTCATAGAAATGCCATTAGCTGCACCTCTTTGATGTTGTTCCTGATTTCCAAATCGACATTCCATTTACGCCACAATTTCCTCAAAATATAATATCAATTTTGGAAAGAAAAAAAATTTAGAATGGAACAAAACTTACCACTGCTCTATTTTGCAGAATAAACAAACAAGTGACTATGGTCATCTGAAATTCAGAAGAAAAAAATACAATTAGATAAGCTTGTCATACAAATACGGTCAAGCTATATTAGAGTAGAATTATGTTTGAAGATATAGTCAACAAAAAATTTTGATTGTTAATTTCAATCTACTGGTGCATGAGGTGTCAACTCAATGATAATAGTTTGAGTTTGTAATCTCAATGGACGAAGTTCGAATTCTCCCGAGCACGGTTCTAATGAAGCCAATGCAATAATTTTTGAAACTACACCACTCATGATTGGTTAAATAAACAGAAAGATGAACTTACACTTAGAACATTCTTCAGAAGAGAAGCAATATTAATAACTAGGTAGAGTGTCATGCCAGAAAGCATTGCTATGAAGGGGTAGCTTTGCAACAGAGGTATGGATAAAACCTACATAAGGTAACAAGACACTTTTAGAACAAGAGCCAATGTAACTCTGAGTTGCATTAATTTCTACGAATGACGAAAACTTACCCCGGAGATGCAAGAAAATCTTATAGGTCCGAAAACTCTTTCCAATGATGGGTAGAGGGAAAGCTGGTAGACAATAAGACCAATACCTGATCATTGATCATTTGTGAAGAGGTCAGTTATTAAGCCTAATATCTTGAAGGAAGTTATCATATGGCATCAGGCACAAATCGCAAAAAACATATGTCATTTCTAACCTTAATAAATCTCTAGTGATGCATCCACATATCAAAGACGTACCTGATATTGCGAGAACATCGCCTACATTATCAGTTGTAAAGTCCAAACCACCCAACCTTCTAGGACTAACAGCCCATAACGAGAAAACCTATCATGAAGTACAATGGTGTTTACATATATCATTAGATTAAATATCTGTTCTACTACTAAGCTAGTTAGAATGAGATATCAAGATAAATACAGACTTAGATATAAGGCTTATGTATAAGCTATTTCTATAATAAAAGATTAAAAAATTCAAACTGTGTAAGTATATCTTATAAGCTATTTTCATAAGTTCTATCTGAGAGCTTAATGAAATAAGTTTAAAACAGTTTAATAAGGAATCATAACTTGTTTTCATGAACTTTCCCAACAGTCTCACAAGTGCTTATAGAATAGATAAGTTCAAATAAATCAATTCAAACAGACCTTAAGTAGGAATGGTACCTCTTGATATGAAACGTCATAAAGTGAGAAAATGCAGTACACAGTAATAGATGACATTAAGGGCCAGTTTAGGAAGAGGTTTTCATCTTTTTGGATGCTTTTGTCTGCATCATTCCTGTTGTTTCCAGTTCCTAAAGCTTCCGCATCATCAATAGACTCATTGCTAAGAGGGTGGTTGTGTAGTGTTTCCTACAGAGATGCAGACATTTTAAGAAATTATATTGATCGTAAAGAGAAATATTATAGTAGAACTGAAAAAATAACCCTAGGGTACCGAGTTGAGTACGACTCCTACGGATAAAATAGTCATACCGGAAGCCAGATGCAGGCGATAACAACAACAAATGCAAAAGCTGATATTGAAAGGGAAGGCAAGAAATATGGAAACCTGCAACAAGATTTACGTTTTGACAATTACAATCAAGGCATCAACAATTGGGCAGGAAGGAAAAGCAAATTTGTTAAAATATTATGAAACTAAAAATGAAGAAAAATCCACTTACTTGTCCCAAAATGATTCTTTTGGAAATAGATGAGGGTATTTCACTGCTGGCTGCAATGTAAATTTCCATTATCAAAACGAGTAAAAGTGTCTTCAATTAAAATAGCTATGAAGCATCAAGTACCTGAGCCAAATAACCTCCCAATGCTGGTCCAATTATCAAACCTATGCCCCAAGCTGCACTGAGCTGAAATCACATCATATTATGAATTATTATTGTTGAATGAGATAAGTCTGAGTGAAACTGTGTGTGTAAAGTACACAAAAGAAAGAAATTGACACTAATAGAAGATAATATCATTGAAGCAACAATGTGTGTGCTATGAACTTGATGCATGGATAGAAGTGGTTGAATGTAACATGCGTCAGTGTCGTGTTGGTGTTGGGCACCAACAAGTGTGAAACATAGATTACAGAAGCTTACAGTTGAGAGTCCAAGACCTTGTTTTTCTTCACGAAAAATTTCGGAACAATAAGCCTGTTACCAGAAAAGTATGTGACAAAACAATCAACTGATATCCAAATATACAAACGACAAACTTATGATTGTTCCCTGATGTTAAAGGATGAAACATTAAGTTATATATGTGTTGATTGGTACCTTCATTGGTCCAAGCGAACCATTTAAACATCCAAGAAAAAATCGTGTAGCAACGGCCATCCAAAAACTTGTGCTAAGGCCAAACAGTATGTTGAAAATAATACTGAAATCAAGTATTTATCATCATCAGTGCCGGAATGAAAAAACTTAAAGGCTCTTATGGATAAACAGCTTAATTCTACACAAAAATGTCTATCATATAAGTACTAAGTTCAAAGAATTTTTACAAAAAGATAACATAAAGTCAAACATTTCCCATATCTGCTGCTTTCATAAGCTATCCTGCAGAGACTTATGAACAATTTAAAAACAGTTTATGGACGTGCGATAAGTAGTTTTTATAAATCTTTGAAACAGTCAATAGATAAACTCAAATAAATTCTAAGCAGAATTCAATGATATATTTACTTACACTGAGATAACCCCAAAAATGACAACAGGCTTTCTTCCGTAACGATCCGCCACAACTCCCCAAACTAGAGATGTCAAAGATCTTCCAAACATGAATGCAGATCCTACAGCATTTTAACAGTCACCTTATGATCAGAAATAAAAGACATCTAAGAAAGGAAGTTACAACCTAAATCACAGAGCCATGCGGACACCGAACACAACACTGACAGTGACACGTAGATACCAGTAATAATTTGAAAAAATATATAAATTTAACACAACCACAAATGTCAATATCGTATCAGTGTTGACGACACGGACACGGAGACGGACACATACACACCTTTTTTCAAAAGTCGGTATTAAAGAGATTATAACCACTCAACAAAAAACAGTAATCTTACCTAAATAACCAGCATAGGCACTTATGTCCTCCTCTCTTTCTGCAATATTGAAATCTCTAATCTAAAACAAAATATTCATTACGTCAAATGTGGCATTAAGGTCCGACATGAATGTTTGAAAAATTCATCATTTCATTCATAACAAGCCATTAGAAATTTCAAAGAAGTAAAGATAATAATTACCATGAAATATAGGTAAGGGAAGAGAGATGACACAGGAAGAGCTGTAAAAGCACGAAAAAAGACATATGAGTTGAGAAAGATGAATGATTGTAAGAAATGTATATGAATGACTAGCTTACTTACAGCTGCATATAACCACCGTCCAAATGTTGAAGAGATTCCGAAATGAAACATCAGTTTTGAGGTCTTTTGCTTTGTCAACTTTGCAACCAGGACAATTCTCATAGTAATTTTTCTTCAACAATGCGTCTCTAACATTTTCATCTTCCATCTTGTTGAAAAGCTGTATGAGAAGAAAATGACAATAAATGCAATCAACTGTGAGAAAGACAATGGCAAATTGGTAATTTGGTCACCAAACCCACACAGCTTTTTTTTTTGAGTGAATTTAAAATCTGAAAAGAAATAAAATAAAATAAAATTATTACCGTTTATTAGGAAAATAGAAATTAATGAAATGATTAACGTCAAATAATTTAGATGTTTTAATTAACGATGAATAAAATTCTATTAAAAATAACTATTTTTAAATTTTATTTTCAAACCGGAATTATCAAAATTAAAAATAAGAAAAAAAAATGAAAACTAATAAAGTCTAAAGTAACATGTGTAAAATAATAAAATAATGGTCAAAACAATTTTTTATAAATTTTTTTTAGAGAAAAAGATATAAAATAATCTTACATTACATTGTCAACCAATCACCATAATATATTCTACCGAGTTACTATGATATTTGTAAGTTAGTTGTATGATATGACTGATTAATAAATTTTCATCAGATGACATTGTAAAACTATTTTATATTATTAGTGCACTATCTTTAATCTCAAAAAATTATACTAAAATATGAATATTATTTAATTATCATGTCATTATACTAGTATAATGTGGATCTCTCCACTAGTTATGTATATAGACTCTCTCAACAATAAGTTTAAATAATAATAAATATTTAATAAATAATAGATAAAAAGAAATTATAACATAAATTTATTGTATAATATTAAAAGAAAAAAAAACTTTTGTGGCAATAATGATAATAATAACTCCAAATTTAGCATATACTTCATTTTAAGTTTTTTTTTCCATATACATGTATTATCTCTATTTTTATATATTTTCAAATTTATTTTTTGTAAAAGAGCCATTCACATTATTAATTATTAATTAATAAAAAAACATAATAGGTGTTAAAATGTGATAACAATTTAAAAATATTTGATATATCAGAGGCTAATGGAAACATTAGAAAAAGAGTGGAGGTTATGAGATAGTACGAATCAGGAGGTGGATGAAAGGGTTACTTGGGAGATGCGTGAGAGGATGGTTAAGAAGATGGAGGATATGAATATTAAAGAGATGAAGGAGATTAAGATCAACGAGAATTGGGAGAGTATGACCTAAGAGGTGGAGAAGAGGTTGGTCAATGAGGTGAGTGAAAGGTTGACTAAGGAGGTGCATGAGAGTGTGGTCAAGGATGTCGAGGAGAGGGTGACCAAGGAGGTGGAGGATAGAGTGACCAAGGAGGTGCATGAGAGTGTGATCCAGGAGATGCGGGACAATGTAGCTCAGGATGTGATTGAGGTAAATATAGTTTGATTTAGGAACTTACTTTTATGTTTGTCTGATTAAAAATATATGTTGTGTGTTGTTACTGCTTGTGTTCTTGAAATTACTTATTATGTTGTTGTTGTTTTCATAATGCAACAATTGAAATTGATGGGTGTACTCGTCCACCCAAATTTGAATCAATTGAACATATGTTAGAAATTAGTTTTAGATGGTGAATGAAAGGTTGTTGTTTAGCTTTAGTTCCCCTTCATATGATTGATACCCCAGGGCTACAACCAGATCCATTGCAAAGATTTATAAGCATGGTAGAGGATCTTGGGAAATCATTCTAGATACACTTGGAACACAATCCACAATAAGAATTTTATATTGCAAATGGTTGTATTATGGTAATTGTAGAGGGTGTTGTTTGGCTTTATATAATCGTACGTCAATTATGGTGCACGTAAGTACAACTTTTATAGTGATTTCAAATTATATTCACCATTATAATTTTTACTTTTAATTAATGTAAACTTTTATGGGAGGAAATCCACAACTCAATGGAATAATCCAACAACACAATCTCTCCTGAATATCAAATGCAACGACAATCAACAAAGCACATCAAACAATACAACACAATTTTAGCATGGAAAAACCTCCGTTAACTAGGAGCAAAAAACCACAGGACCCTTAAGCCACTTAAATTTCCACTATAATCAAATAATGGGTACAATCAAGGTTCTCTCTAACACTAGTTAGAGATATACATCAACATGAAGGTGAGAAAAATCACAAGAAGGGGAGGTTGAATTGTGTATGCCCAAAAATCTCTTTTCACTTTTGATTCTGGAACATCAAATTCTGAACCATATTCAGAGTATGATACCAGAGTGAGTAACAATAGTGAAAAGTTTGCTTCCTTTTCTTAACCCTGTTTCAGAACCTAAGGTATCAAGCTCAGATTCTGATACAAGTAAAAAGTTGAATCATATCAGATTCTGACTTCAGAGTTTGTTGCACAACGAAATATAAATACATAAGTAAATAAAGAGACACATAATATATCATGGTTCCTATCAAATCGAGAGCAGTTCAGTCCCCTTGTAATGATATTTTCATTATAATCACTTAGATTACAACTTGCTCAATCAAACTAGAAAGAGACTTTTGCTCAATCCCTCAAGCAAGAGATTTTCTTGCTTGAACTACCCGTTCACGATTTCCCACTCGATCCCACGTAGAGAGACTTCTACTATGTCCTCAAGCATTAGACTTCAATATCAATCAATCCTTGAAAGATACTTCTTATTTGCTCGCAAGCATGAGACTCAATGCTCAAATAATCCTTGAAAGAGACTTTTGTTATGCCCGCAAACATGAGACTTTAATGCTTAATTTATCCAGAAAGAGACTTCTTTGCTCAAGCACCCATCAAGAGACTTCTTTTATTAATCTAATAGAAATATATTTTTTTTCTCAATCTAACAGAAAGAGACTTCTTTTCTTAAGTACTCAGCAATAGACTTTTTACATATTATAATCAGCAATTTAGAATAGTAATTACAAATGCACTTGATACTCTTATCAGTCGTGCATAGTTACAACACAAATTGTGATGTCTTTAAGATTTCTAATATTAACAAAGGTAAGAAATCTTAAGACCCTATTGTACAAGCTAACAGATATACATAAGTGTTCTTGCATGTATTAGATCCTACTTGTGTTGTATGGGTCTATAGATAGCTTATTCAAAGACTTTCACAGTATTTGAATCTTCAACATATTCAAAGTTTTTCAACTAAAGTCAATGGACCTGTGATGATCACCTTGATCAATCATTTTTCAACCACTTTTTCATATCCTTGAACTTCCTTTTTAAAGTACTAGGAAAATAGCCGTTGGAGAGTTTGAAAGCTTGTTGAAGAAGTATGTCAAGAGAGCCATTAAAGATTAACATCTGGTCTGAAACTTTGTCCATTGAATAAAAGCAACGCTCTCAGTACCTTTCAAGGTACTAGATATCTACCAATGGGTAGAGCATATTGAATATATCACGTCTTTATTTCTTGAGCCTTGCGACACGAAACCCTAGTAAACTTTGTCCAAAACTCTGGAGCTTTGATAAGACAAGACTGCTTTGGTATAGTGTACGGTCAGACGCTCTTCAGTCTTTTAGAAGCTGAGATGTCATCAGAGGCTAGACTGAGATCAGAGTCTGAAGCCTTCAGATGTTGATGAACAACTTATAGATTCTGATCAATCTGAATCTGAATAATTTCTTTGTGGAACTGAATCTTTTGATATGCTTGAAACCTTGATGTAGTTTGACTTCAGACCTTACAAACATGGTTCTAATCCTTTAGATACATAACAACTTTGCTTCTGTTCAATGGTTCTTCAAAGTGATTAACTTAATATGTATCAAGGTTAGTGTATTTTGATCCTGCACATTGAAACAACCATTATAAACTTCATTATTCTTTAAATACTTTGTTATCATCAGAACCTTTTAAGGGCATGAACAAATCTTGTTCCAACAATCTCCTCATTTTTTATGATGACAAACAAATGTATTTAAGAACAATGGTTGATGATTTAATTAACACATTCTAACATCAAATGCTGGAGTTTGTAAGGTCCCCATAAGTTAGATAGTCCATTAAGGTGAGGTTTGTAAACTCCCCTTAAGTCTGATAGTCCATTAAGACGATTTTTGTAAGCTCTTTTTAACTCCTTATCTATGTTAATTTAATCCTATAATTTTAATCAACAAATTCTAACATCAGGGTCTGAGGTTTGTAAGCTCCCCCTTAGTTTGATAGGCCTTAGGTTGAGATTTGTAAGTTCTTCCTTTAATATGACAGTTCATTAAGGTAATGTGTGTAAGCTTTCCTTAAGTCCTTGTCTTTGTTTAATTAAAATTAGTCATTTAAGCTCAGTGATATAAACACTCAAAAATATAAACAACATAAAACTTATAAATCATAAGTTGTTTTGGCATAAACTACTTTGTTCAAGTTCTTAGAATTTAATCTTTTCTTAAATACTCTATGCATTTTCTCCCCCTTTGTCATTATCAAAAATATTTAAGAAATAAAGAAAAGAAACAATAAACTGAGAAGAAGAAAAAATTAAAACAATTTAAATGCACCGAATTTTGACAGAGTTAAAAACATTAAAAAAAAATTGAACCAATTTAATAGTTCTGACACCAATTGAATTTTTTTGACACCAATTAACTATTAAAACTTTTTCAAAATACAATTTAAAGTTTTTTAATAATATGAAAGAATTTATTTACTTCTTATGGTAAATCACTACCGTTTTAGTTTCCAAGGAGTAATTATGATCTAGTACGGCATGCTTAATTAGTATTTGGCTTTTAGATTTTCAAATATCAGAAACTTAAACACACATAGTGTTTGATCTTCCAAAATTTTGTTATGAAAGCACATGTTTAGGCTAAAACCTAAATCCTCATTCATTCAACATATATCTATTTCAATATGAACACAACTTCTAAATAATCTACTGCTTCTATTATTTCAGAGGCTTCTCTAGACTCTGATGCAACTTCTGATAAGAAGATCATACCCTCTGAAGGAATTCCTTCAACCAGTCTTCCTTAAGCACTGAAGCCACATAAGAAGATTAGTAGGAAGAAGAAGAAGCCCAAGAAAAGAAGAAGATTAAGATAAGTGTTTCATTTCAATTCAGATGAAGAATAGGAATAGGATTTAGATTAGGGAAACTTTTCCTACGCTTTGAGACCTAGGGATGATTAGGAGTAATATTATAAACATCTTTTTGTAATCATTACTTTAGTTCAACAAAGTTCTTTTCCCTTATTAATTTGCATACCATCTTTCAGTCATAATTATTTCCTTTAAAGTAAATTGATTAATAAGTTCAGAATGCAGAAAGAAAGCAAAACAAAATACTCTTAACTTGATATTTCTTTTTCATTCGATTCATTTGATACATTCATTTAACCATATAACTTGTTTTGGTTATACAATCAGAGGATTCAACTTGCTTACTTAAGACTTGTATATTTTTAGTAACGATTACATGCATATTCAATGAAGGATGAGGAAGCGCTTCGACTTTTAAGGCTTGGAATCTGGACAGGAAGAACTGTAACAAACCCTTCCACTACTTTGGAGCCTTCTGAGGGTGTTGTTACTTCGAATGCTCTTCAGAGGCCATTGCGTGCTTTGGGTCCTCCAAACCTTACGCCGTTGATGGGGTTAGGCCTATGCTCCTCTAGGGAATACCAAGTTCCTTATTTATAGTAGGATTTCTCATAATTAGCCAATCTCTCCAGGAGGGCCTTGGAGGAAGAAATAACATCTTTGACGTGGTATACTCGATGTGCCTTTATTGATTTAGTCCTTGGTGGAACCGGTTACTAAGGCGTCCTTTGGTGTGATCAGCAACATGAGGAGAATCATCATATAGAAGAAAGTGTTTGTAGCCTGGCGCTCTAGAAAGATACGTACCTGCAAGAAATATAAACAACTTCCACTTTTGTTACTAAGATAGGTGATGCCTTACGCCTTCTTAAACTCATTGGCTCTCTTACCGACTAAGTGAATATTTTGGTGATAGGTGTAGTAAGGAAGGACAAGTCTACGACTTCTTCTCAGGCTACCCTAACATCCACTCAGGCGTCCCTTTAGGAGGCTCAAAGAGAATTGGAAGTTGTGCACCTTAAGAATCCTTCTTTGGCTCAACATTTAACTGATTGTATGACCGCCAATGTTGGAGTTGTTTCATATTATTTTGAGAATGCCATGTAGAAAGTGGAACATTTTTACCATCCTTTGCATGTTTAGAAGGAAGAGATTCGCCCAGATCAGATGCTGAAGGATGAGAGTGTTGTTTTCCATGCCAGGGTAGCATTCCTTTTTTTTCATCACATGATTTGTGTAAAATATGTTTTTAATGGAGAAATAATTGTGTGCACATTTGTAACAAAGTACTTTTACATGTTTGACATATGTTTGTGATCCTAAGTGCAAAGTTCTGAAATTTGTACAAACTTACAAGGTTTTCCCTTGAAGTTTATTGGGCATCTCTAGGACAGTTCACGACCAAAGGTTACTTCTCCTTCCCCCGCCCAGATGAAAACCAGGTCTGAAGTCGACGCATGGCCAACCCACTGCGACTTTTAGAGTGGATAGCTTCTAGAAGGGTGGACCATTATTTCCAATGCTTTACACTGGTAATTGATTAATATAGTTGCACGCGCATGGTGTTTGTGACAACACCCCTAAGTTTATTTGTGTGTGAGTTTTTCTATATGGGGAATTGATTAATATAGTCGCACACAGTTGGCATTTGCGATAACACCATTGAGTCTTTATATAGGGGCTATAATCCCTTCGGTCGTACTCGAGACACATTGTAACTTTACACAATCACAAAGAAAAAGAATTTTTCAGAACTTGCAATATTTCATTCATATTTGAGAATTATTTCTATACCCGAGGAAGTTGATTATACATGCATATCGTTGAATGTGAATAATAAAGAAAATATGACCAGGTGGACTAACCACCACTTATTCTCTCTGTTTTGCTTTTAGTTAGCTCAACCACATTTGGAGGGAGGGAAGTTCATGCTCCTGAGTTGACAATCAAGGATGCCACGTTGATTTCCATTGTCTTTCCTTCTCCTTAGTCTCACTGGAGTGCTTGATATATTCTCTTTGTTCCTTCAAGATCGGCCTTGATTTTGATCGGCTCCCCTTAAAGATTATGGTATTTGAGCTTGATATGGATCGGGGAGGCCGCAACCTCCAAGGTGGTTATGAGGGGTCTTCAAAGTATGCAATAGTAAATTTTCTTATAGGGAACCACAGGGAATTTCAAGCTGGTGGACTAGACGCCATTCCTTTCTCCCATGGATATAATTAATTCAACATAACCCCCGAGATGGGTTGTTGTATCAGCGAATGCCTCTAGGTCTGATCCTTCGTATGACCATAAACTTCATCTTTTAATGCCCATCTTCTCAAATAGTCCAGAACATATGATATCGCATGAGGTGATGCCGTTGATAAATATTCGAGAGACATCAATCCCCTATGCAGGAAACACAAACATTATACGTTACTACAACAAACTTCAGATACACCATGTGAGCAAATTCTAATTACAACAAGCAAGCACACCGAATAAATAACAAAGCAAATGTCAGTTAATGCATTAAACAATAAGTTACAACATATCAATATCAAACAAAAGAGAAAGATTCATGAAAAATCCCTGAGGTTAGGTACAGGAGACTCCAAATGGCACAAAACATTATAAAAGGCAGCTTCTTTATGGTCCCCATCTGAGAGATCCTGCAGTTTGTTGCCTAAAATGTCCCGCTCTTCTTGGAGAACTCTCAGCTCTTCAGATTGGCCGATCCTCTTCTCCTTAAGCTCTAACCTGATGCCCTAAGCGGTAGAAGATGAAGTCTCCAACTCAAGTTCCATCTGGGAAGTGTAACACCATATTTCCCCGACTTAACACTTAATTGAATAATTCGATATAACTCAACAAATAGAGCGTCACACATGCTTCACCATAGCATAAATGAACCACAAATAAATTTTTCAGAAATAAGCAGAGGAAAATAAATAAGTTTAACGTATAAATCTCAACAAGAATAAATGAGTAAGTGGTTCAACAGTCCTCAAAGAAAATAAGATGTGCAACAAAAGAAAACATAGAACAACTTGTTCCTTAGGATTACATATCAGAGCAAATCCACTAAGACTCGGGCGATAAATAACTAAAAAGGCACAACATCATCCTTTAGCATCAAACATCTACTCTTACACCTGATCGTGTGTACCCTAGTGGAAGACATACACAACAACAAACAGAAAGGGGTGAAAATACGCTCAAATAAATTAACGGTGCAAAACATGGAACGATAGTATCACCTACACATAATCACCACATAACAACACACATATTCATCATTCAATCAAATCACCAACAATCACATGTTCATTTACAACATCAAACAATCATAATGATAACTCGACCCCAAATGCAGGTATATTTGTAATTTATCCTCAACTAGACTCTACAAGCAAATGAGGTACCAACTATTTTGACATCAGAGGTATGCTACTGGTATTCATCCATAATTGCTCCTAAACCCATAACTGGACCAGAGCACACCAAATCATTATTGACTTGTCACCATAGAATCAACAATGATTCACTGGTTCCCATTTACGGAATGCAACCACTCGCTCTTGATTCCAACCACTTAATCATAGAACACCACTGAACCAAAGTTCGTACACCAATTATGCATGACAAATTCACAAATACACCGAATAAGGCCACTAACATGACACGACATAATCATGCTTACATTATGACTCACCATTGCATAATTTACACAAGCATGACAACAACATACATATTCACAATGCATATTAACATTTATGCACAACAATAATTCACCGATATTAATCATATAATTATTCGATAACTTTCAGAGTATATAAATTCACTCACCAACATATCAAACACCACAAAACAACATCCAATAATTATCAAATTCGGAAATAACACGAAAAATTGAATTGGCGACCCAAAATTGGTCCATCTAGACCCTAACGGCCGGCTTCCAGGCCATGACGGTCGTCACTGGGATGACTACCTTCCCGTCATCCCTTTCTATCTCTCGTCACCCATCCGACAACGATGACAGTGTACTCGCCATCCTGCTGACAGGCGTCGGGTTCATAAAACGTGTAGACGGGCTGCCCGTAATGCAAGTGACAACCGTAACATATGGGCAGAACACAAAGCGCATTTTCTTCCATTGGAGCACTTCTGAAGCTCCAAATTCCACCCCAATAAACCTAAACGCACAAGACCAGTCCAACAATAAATATGAGATATTGAACATATTAATTTCACAACAATTTCATCTAGAGGATCTGAGTCCTGCATCCAGATGCTGCAATATACTCAGCTTCAGCTATTGATAGTGCACCTGTTGATTGTCTCTTGTTGGACCATGAGAACAAGTTGTTTCCCAGAAACTGATTGCTTCTAGAAGTGCTTTTTCTTTGTAATCTGTCTCCAGCATAATCAACATCACAATAACCTACTATCTTATACTCTTTTGAATTTCTATAACACAAGCCAAGGTTAGTAGTACCTTTTAGATACCTGAAGATCCTCTTAACAAGTGTTAAGTGGGACTCTCTAGGATCTGATTGGAAGTGAGCATATAAACAAACACTGAATAAAATTCCAGGTCTAAAAGCAGTTAAGTATAAAGAGAACCTATCATACCTCTGTACACCTTTTTTTCTACTTTATATCTTACCTTATCCTTCTCCGAAATACAAGTAGGATGCATTGGAGTTTGACTTGAAATCTGACATGTCAAACTTCTTCGGAAGTTCCTTAGTATATTTGCTATAATGGATATATGTTCCTTATGAGCTTTGGTTAATATGGATATGCAGAAATAACTTGAGTTCTCCCACCAGACTCATATCAAACTTTGCCTGCATTGACTTAGGAAACTCCTTCCATAAGGTAGCAATAGAAGAACCAAATATAATATCATCCATATAAATTTGAACAAGTAGATTATCATTTTTGAATGTTTTACATAACATAGTAGTATCAAACTTTCCTCAGGTAAAATCATTTTCTAAAAGAAAATTGCTTAGTCTTTCATACCATGCTCTAAGAGCTTGTTTCAGACCATACAAATATTTCTTAACATACACCTCTTTCATACCATGCTCTATATTTTTGTGATTTTCAAAACCAGAAGGTTGGTGTACATACATTTCTTAAGTTAAGTAACTATTCAGAAATGCACTTTTAACATCCATCTGATATAGGATGATATTATGATTAACAAATGTAATTAAGAGACGAATGGACTCTAACCTGACAACTAGTGAAAAGGTCTCAGTATAGTCAATCCTCTTTTGTTGAATATAATCTTATGCCACCAGTCTGGCCTTGTTCCTTACCACTTCTCCTTTCTCATTCAGTTTATTTTTGAAACCCCATTTTGTCCCAATGACGTGATTTTTGGGTCTAGGCACAAGATTCCACACACCATTTCTAGAGAATTGGTTTAATTCTTCTTGCATTTCCATAATCCACTCAACGTCTAGAAGTGTTTCATCAACAAATACAGGTTCTATGAGGGACACCAAACCCACAAGCGTATCTTCAGAGGGTTTGAAAGAGGATCTGGTTATGACTGGTTTAGTTTTATCTCCCATAATCAATTCTTCAGAATGTGATTATCATTGTATGTGCTTCCTTAGAGGTGTCAAAGCTTCAACAACTTTTGGTTGAACAGTTTCATAGTCTTTTGCCTCAGATTCTCTATCTTCTGATTCTTTACCTTCAGAGCCTGAGTAAGTAATCTCCAGATATGCAAAATTCTCAACTAGATTTTACTTTTCAAAGTCAAGTTTATCATCAAATCTACACATTAATTAATTCCTCAATAATTCGTATTCTTGTGTTATACACTCTATAGCCTTTAGAGCGTTCAAAGTATCCTAACATTTTACACATTTGTGCCTTAGAATTAACTTGTTCATATTTTCTTTAGTGTTCAGAATAAAACAGTTACATCCAAAAAGATTGAAATAAGAAATGTTGTGTTTTCTATTCTTCAACAATTCATAAGGAGTCTTACCCATAGTAGGTCTTATAGAGATCCTGTTATGAATATAACATGTTATGTTAACTGCCTCTTCCCATAAGTGCTTAACCACATTTTTCTCATTGATCATGGTTCTTTCCATTTCATGCAAAGTCCTATTCTTCCACTCTACAAATCCATTTTATTATGGAGTTCTAGGGCATGATAAATCATGGGAAATATCGTTTTCATAAAAAAAAAATCAAAATATTTATTTTCAAATTCATCACCATGATCACTTCTGACTTTATAATTTTAAAGTCTTTCTCGTTTTTCACTTGTGATCAAAAGGTAGAGAATACAAAATGTGACTCATCTTTATGTCTTGAGAATTTAACCCATGTTCATCTGTTGTAGTCGTCAACGATGACTAAACCATATTTCTTGCCATTGACTGAAACAGTTTTCACTAGACCAAAAATGTCAATATGTAAGAGTTCCAAGGGCCTAGAGGTATAAATAACATTCTTCACTTTGAAACAAGTTTTTGAAAACTTGTCTTTCTAACATGCTTCACAAAGAGCATTTGAAGAGAACTTCATATTTGGAAGGCCTCTGACTAAATTAAGCTTATTTAGGTGAGAAATTCTTCTCATGCTAGCATGTCCTAATCTTCTATGCCATATCCATTGCTCTTTATTAACAGACATAAGACATTTGGCATTTTGATTTTTAAGATTAGAAAGTCTAATTTGTAAATTTTATTTTTCCTCTTTCCATTGAAAATAATGGATCCATCTTTCTGACTAACAACTTTACAAGACTCTTGATTAAATATTATGTCATAACCATTGTCACTTAATTGACTTATGGACAATAAATATGCATTTATCCATCAACTAATAAAACATTAGTAATAGAAGGGAGGGAACCATTACTAACTATTCTAGATTCTATAATCGTCCCTTTCTGACTAACTCCAAAACCTATGAAGCCATCGGGCTTAAGTTCTACATCTTGGAACATACTCCCTATTCCCATCATGTGTCGTGAGCAACCAGAGTCCAGGTGCATGAATGGTGTTTTAACTGTGCTTCTAAGAAGGTTTGTAACATATATTATCTTGTCCTTAGGTACCCACATCTTTTTGGGTCCTTTCTGGTTATTTCTTTCAAAGTCCTTAGTGAACTTGAGTCTTTGTGCAGTATAATCATTTTGTGTATGTGCATAAGAGAAATGGGAATAAATAGATTTTGGTTTTGCCTTTTGTTTTAAAATAGGTTTTTCTTTAGGAACATAACCAATTCCTCTTCTTCCACTTCTGCTAACTCCATAGATCATTGAAGCCATTTCACTTATATCTATGTTTCTAACAAGAAATGTCTGAAAAGATTTACCATATTTCATTATGACATTTTCAGAATCCATAGAAGCTTCTGAAAGAAAATCTTCTTCAAGTTTAGAACTCTTACTTTGAAGGGCAGAGTTATCATTTTTAAGAATAAAAATTTCTTCACTCAGAGTGGAGAATTCTTTCTTGAGCTTACTATGTGCTACAAATTCAAATACATGGACTTGTTTCAGATCCTTGTATTTGTTATGAAGCTTTTGATACATTTCTAGAATTTCAGATAAGCACGATTCTAATTCAGAACGAGATAGATCAGGAAATACCTCTTCAGAGTCTGACTAAAATTCTAATTCTAATTGTGTCTTATCATCAGATGCTTCTATGTATGCCATCATCACCACATTTGCTTGTTCTTCCTAAGAGTCATCTTTTGAGGATTCAGAGTCATCCTAGGTATCCATTAGACCATTCTTCTTCGCTCTGAAGACTTTCTTCTTTGGTCCGTCTTTTCTTAGCTTGGGACATTCATTTTTGAAGTGACCTGACTCCTTGCACTCAAAACAAGTAATGCCTTTGCTAACACTTGACTTCTTCAATCCAGAAGTAGAATCGAAGTGACCACTTGTCCTTCTTGATCCTATGAACTTTCTTTTTCTATTCTTCCAGAGTTGGTTAACTCTTCTGGAAAGAAGAGACAACTCATCTTCTCCTTCATAATCTTCTTCAGATTCCTCCTCTTCATCAACTTGAAAGGCTTTAGTCTTTTCAAACTTTCTCATAAATTTCAGAGCCACACACTTAACTTTTCTTTGAGGCCCATCCTCTTCAAGATCTATCTTGTGACTTCTCAAAGAACTTACAAGTTCTTCAAGAGTGGTGTTGTTTATATCTTTAGACAACTTAAGTGCAATTACCATAAGCCTCCATCTCTTGGGTAAGCTTATGATAATCTTCTTAACATGATATGTAGTAGAGTAACCTTTGTTCAGAACCTTCAGTCCTGCAACTAGATTCCGAAACCTTAAGAACATGTTCTTAACTGTTTCATCATCCTCTATTTTGAAGGCTTCATATTTCTTTATCAAGGAAAACGCCTTGGTTTCTTTCACTTGAGCATTTCCTTCACGAGTCATCTTTAAGAAGTCAAATATAGACTTAGTTATGCCTCTATTTGTGGTACTCTCATACTCAAAATATGATATAGCATTCAGAAGAATGGTTCTAGCTTTGTTATGATTTTTGTAATCTTTCTTTTATTGTTCAATCATCACTCTTCTTTCTAACTTTTTACCACTACCATCAACAGGTTAAATGTAGCCATCAACTACCATATCCCATAGATCCACATCATGACCAAGAAAGAAAATTTCAATTCTGTCTTTTCAATAGTCAATTTTTCTCCATAAAAACCTAGGGGGTTTGGCGCTATAATGATCTATGTCGCTGATAGCAACAGGTGCAGCTGGTGGAGGGACTCCTACCATTGTGTTTAAAAAAACTTGGATATTTATCTGACATGGTAAAGTGTTTGATAAATAATCAATACTAGAACCAGGCTCTGATACTAATTAAAGGTTACAAAAACACAAAAAGGGGGGATGAGGGTTGAATTGGGTTTCTAGAATGAAAATCTTTTGCAACCCAAAACAACAAGTAGAGAACTTAAAATAAAAATAACAAACACAAATATTTTTATCCTGGTTCATTGTGGATGAAGCTACCTCTAGTTCACCCGCCAAGGTGATTTTTCCTTATCACAAGGACTTAAACACTATAACCAAACTTAATTACAAACACACAGACTAACTATCAATGTCTTCTTGAGGCTTCTGACTATAACCTAGTCCCTCGAGGAAATACAACTCAAAAGTTGAGAAATAAAGTGGGTTACAAGGGCGATTCTATGAAAGCATAATACAAAAATATTTTCTATGAAAGTGTATGAACAAAAGTTCCTTGTGTGTAGCTTTTCTTTTCTTTCAAAAGTTTCACAATATGCAATGTTCACGTAGGAGTTTTTCTCTTGATATACCTCTATCTTCCATTCTTCCAATACTCCTTTATGTAGGCAATGGAAAAGATCCGTTAGAGGGAAGAAAAGGAATACCAAAAGTAGTTGTATCCTTGCATAATAGTTTGTGAAAATGGGAGACAAAATGGTACAATAGTACAATCCTTTTCCCACGAAATCAGCCTAGTGGAACGAATATTGATCTTGTATTGTATACTATTTTATCACTTAAAACTTTGATTTTATCTTCTAAAAGTTAAGAGGCTTCAGAGAGAGAGAGAGAGAGAGAGAGAGAGAGAGAGAGAGAGAAAGTTGACGAAGCGTGCATAGAAGAATCAAAGTCTGTATGAGAGAGTCTTCAGAACTGGTCTTCAGAGTCTTGATCCAGTTCATCAGAACATGGTCTTCAGAGTCCGGTCCCATAATTCATCAGAGTTGTTGAGCGCAAGACTTCAGAGCTTGACAATGTCAGAGGCTTCTCTTATCAGAGTCATAAACGGAAGCTTTGTGGATGAGTGATGATTAGCAGTGTTGAGCAAAATGATCCAGAGCTTGATTATCTCGTAGGAAACACATCATTGCTTCTCAAAATTAGAGTGTACTAGCTTCAGAGTCTGATGATGTCACACATCACTTTCTTAGAGTCATAACTTGTATACAGTAACTGCACACTTAACAAAAGGATTAGGGTACAAAATTGTTCTTTAAGAACCTGTGTATTTTTATCATCGAAACTTAATTCCAGATGCATAACCAAATCTTGTTCTTACACGCTTTGCTATGATCTCTTTTAGTAGGCCGGTTGTGGTTCTTCTTACTCCGACCATCCGAAGACGAGGGAACAACTAAAAGAACCGCAACATCCGACATCAGTGCAACATCAGAAGTCGATGATTTTTCTTTTTGAAGTTATCTGAAGAATGGAGAAGATAGTCAACCAATAAGAGGATGTACAAGATCAAAGACAACAAATAAGGAAAAAGTAAAGGAGGTACCAACAAGTTTCCTCCTCTCATCAGCAGATTTCGCTTCAGAGATATCCCTATAATTAATCTCTGAGTGAGATAAGAAGATCAATGTTTCTTTCATATCCCTCTCCGCATCAGTAAGAGCGTCGTACGAGATGGAGTAATCTTTATTTTTCTTGAAGAACTGATCCAGAGGATAAAATCACCTCAACCATTCAGTACAAGTGATCGACACAGTGGAAGAAGAAGGAGCAACACAAAACTCGTGGGCGAGTGGGGAAACATTAGTAACCAAGAAGTAGGACTCCGTGAAACACTTCTATCTTTTCGAGTAGACATGAAAGATCTCATTTTTTCCCGACGGAGGGAAATAAGTCCACACCAGTGTCCCATTTTGAGACATGATTAACTTTTAAAATGTAGAATAAGAGGTTAAGGTAATTTGAACCCATATTTCCTTGGTACTCATACCAGAATTGGAAAACTCTTAAGAAGTCCAAGGCGCAAGGATGAAGTTGGGATGGAGGAACACGAAGGTAATCCAATACCTCTTTTTTCAAAGGTAGTCAAAGGAAGTCAGACTCCCAACTTCTCTAAGATATAATAAGGGAACACAATACCCTTCAAACTCATGACACACCCTCTTGTCGGTGTTCGCTGTGAATTTTGGCGAACAACCTCTGGTTTACCAAAACTTGTAGAATTGGGTTACTTGCAGGATCAACCACACAAATCCTAGGACATGTGCAGATCTAGATGGTCTTGAAGATGTCTAGAATCACTTTCATATATTTCATTTTTGTTCTCTAAGTGTTTTACGTCGAAATATGTTGATTAAAACGTTAAGTAGATGTAAATTTAATCAAGATAAAGTAAATGGCGGAAAATAACTGACAAAATGTAAAGTGTCGAAAAGGAGAAAGTGCAGAAGGATAAATGATTGGAAAACATAAAAGAGATTTGTAAAGAACTTTAAACTTTATAAAATAAACTTTGAAGGAATTGGTGTTTGTTTACACATACATGTTCCAAATATGACTCTTTTCTCTCACACGGGTACTTTGAGCGTTTTCAGGAATTTTGTACAAGTAAATTCTCACACCTTTTTCGATAATAACTACCCTATTTATAAACAAATAACATAACTGTTACTAACGACCAAATCCTGAAACTGTGACACATGGCTTTCTTCCTTTCGCCAGATGTTTCCACGCGTCTTCTGCCAAACGTTACAACTTTTTAAATTCAAATTTTACACTTTAAGTCGAAACGACGTCTTCCTTCAGGCTTTTTTTGTCGAATTATCAATATACTGCAATGTCTTCCATGTCTTGTCAAAAGTACTTTTCTAGCTACAAATATCGTGTCGAAATATCAAAGCTTCCATTTTGTCGAAGTGTCGAGCCACACTTATCAACAAATCGTTTTATCCCATGTGATCATTTGTCGAAAAAGTCATTCTGTACACCAAATCTCATGGCGTCGAAAACGCACGTATACAAATTGCCCCCCAGCAAAGACGTTTCGACTGTCGTTCTGGAGAAACAGTCATTTGTTGTCAACTAGTGTTTTGATGCCATCTCTATTTCTGCCCTCTTCTGCCTTTGGAACCTCCTCCATTGGGATCTGGACATGGGATTTTTGCCTTTGTAATTCTCTGAAGGGTATGGTCTTGGCTTGTGTTTTTCCATTTCCTTCTTGCTCTCCAATGACGCGCCTCTCTGAACCTCAAACCTTCCCCATTTCTTCTGCCCCTGGGCGTCTCTAATGGGTTGAACCCATTTATCGTCCGTTGCTTTGTCAGATGGTTTATAGGTGTTCTGGCGTCTCTCTCCGTGCCTCCACTGGTGGTGATCACTTCTCCTTGGGTCATATCTCACTGTTCCCCATATCTCTTTCCTCTTGGTCTTATCCACCGCTTCCAGGTTGGTTGCTGCCTTCCTGTCGAAGACTGCGCTGCAGCGCGGGCACAACATCACTTCGGTTTTCATCCTTTGGCACCTCTTGATGAATTCCATTAAGTTTTCCTCCTCTCTAGGATACGCCAGCCTTTGGTGTTCTTTCCGACGACGATCTTCGCCCTCTTCGACCTGGTCCTTCTGAGATATTTCCACCATATTTACCCCAACATTTCGTTCGTCGGCGATGCTTAATTCGTTCATCTTTCTAATGAGCCTCTCTTCTTCGCCTTCGACGCCTTTTGGTGTTTGGTCGAACTCTTTCTCTGGGCAGCAGCACCAAGATATGGTCCTGGGACCATGTTTGCAACAGCATTTGTTCCAATTTCTTCTGGGGTCTTCCATTGTCCTACGCAGAATCCCACTGATCACGGGCTTCGAAGGACCGTTAGCGGCTTCCGCTTTGATTTTTGTGACTTCTTTACTGAAAGGCCCCATAGTGTTGACGCAGGTGGCGATATCACCTTTCTTCTTTTTGTTAGAATCAAGGCCTTCAGCAGCCTTGTTTTCAATCACGAGGTCTTCAGTAACCCTCTCTTTCGTATTAGGGGAATGCTTAATTTCGTCGACTGTTTCTTCATCGTTGTCTGAAGAAGCATCTCCCCAACCGCTTGGTCGGATTGTGTTGATGTCGATCTGGGAGCTTGCCGGCGCGTCGTACTTCACAAGATAATCATATTTCCCACTTGGCTGACCCAAGCGGTCCCAATTCTCCTCTTGTCGAAACTCCACATTCTCGACAGCATCGTCACCGTCCTTATTGTCGAAACCTTCAGTAGTTTCTATCCTTTTTTGGCTTGCGAGATCATCAGCAATCTCGACCATGTTGACATTTGCGTCGAAACTTCCAGGGGCTTCCACCATTTCCAAATTGCCATCAGGAGCAACTTCGGCCTCCACCATGTTCACGACGGATGGTTCAGCGTAGTGGGCTTCGACTGCTTGCATGGGATTCGAATCGATCTTCATCTGTTGTTTTGGTTTGTCACCAAACTTCAGCCTTCCGTCACGGATAGCATTTTGAACGAGATCCCTGAAAAGGAAACAACGAGACGTCTTATGGCCCAGAAAATTATGGTATTTACAAAAACCTCTCTTTTTCTGTTGTTCCATAGGCGGTTCTTTAGCGCCTGGTGGTTTTATTAATTGACCATCTTTAACCAACAGATCGAAGATTTCGTCACATTTGGTGATGTCGAACGTATAAGTCCTTTTGGGGAACTTATCGTTGGTTTCGACTGGGTTTCCGTTCGACGGAGTTAGTACTTTGCACGAATAAGGTGGCCCTTGCTTTAGTTCTGCTAGGTCAATCTCTTGTTCGTCGAAGCTACTTGGTTCGTTTTCGTCGAACTCATCATCTTGGCGAACCCCTACGTAGGCTACCCTCTCTTTTTTATTCTTATTTGCCCTGAATTTTTCGTCCCTTAACCTTTCGACCTGTCTCACTCTATCCGCTAATTGTGCCATATCCCTCAAATACTGGGTATCTAGTTTCTTCCTTATAGAATAATCTAGTCCCCCTGCGGCCATTTCGACCAACTCATGTTCTGGCACTGGGGTGAAACATCTAGCCTTTAGCAATCTGAACCTATTTAAATAATCATCTATTGGTTCGGAGTGTTTTCTCTTGACACTGGCTAATTCTTTCAGACTTATTTTTGTTTGTCCCATGTAGAATTGTTCATGGAACAGCCTTTCTAATTGGGTCCACGTGTATACTGAGTTTGCAGGCAAAGATGTAAACCAAGTAAACGCGTTTTTTGTTAAGGAACTAGGGAAATATTTTATTTTCAAATTTTCATTACGGGCTATCTCCCCTGCCTCGATCAGATAACGTGCCACATGTTCTATAGTGAACTCACTAGTGTCCCCTGAGAACTTTGTGAACTTAGGGACTTTCCACCTTGGTGGCAGTTCTTCTTGCAGAATATATTCCGATAGTGGGGATGCGTAACTAGGCCTTTGTAAACCCATGTTCATCCCATTTTGTGCCATTATCGTTTCGACCATGGCTGCCAAATTGTTTTCGACAGGAGGATTATTATACCGTATCCGTTGTTGCAATACAGCATCCGCGTCCTGACCTCTCTGGATTACTATCCTTCTAGGCTCTTGTGGAATGGGGATTTCGACACGAGGCTGTTCGACTACATCCTCTTGGTTTCTGACGTTTGTTTGAGGATTATCCAATGGTATCTGGTTTATCGTAGGCTCTTCCTGGACCGCTACCACTGGGTTATGAATCACTTGTTCTCTGTGTCGAGTTTGAGGGACTCCAAAGAAATCAGCAATGCGCGTAATTTGCGCTGCCAACACTTGGTTTGTTTGAGTGGTGTTTTGTATTAGTGGGTTAAACACCGCTCCCATTTGTTGCGTCAACATTTGGACCATATCATGATTACTCTCGTCCATCTGCTGTCTAATTACTTGCGCCGAATTATTCGTTATCGGCGGCACGTAAAGTGGTTGTTGATTCAGTCTACTCATATTTCCACCATATCCTGACCCTTGTAAGGGTGAAGACACGTTGGCCATCGAATCTGAATATATTAACGGGGAGTTGTGTAAATTTGCCATCACCGAAGTTGGCATTCCAAAGGGTTGTTCCCTACCAGGCGGAGGCAAGGTGAAATTTGTTACAAAAGGCCTAGGAGTGTTCCCCACAGGAGGGGGTGTCCCAACGGGCATTTGTTGTGCCCTGAAGGACGAACTAGACGCGTTTTGCGACATCGAAACCGCTGGTATCGACCCTGTTGACGAAGGTACAGCCTCTGACAAAGGGACCAATCCTATATTGCCTTCTGTCGAAGGGGCAGGGTTGGATACTGGGATGGATTCGTTTGGATTATTTGGCTGGTTCGCCATTTTCCTTACTCTTGTTCTTTTAGGTATTTCTACTTCGGATACGGCTAATTTACCGCTTCTCAGTCTCATACAATGAAGAACAAATTTTGATTAGTGATTATCTAGATTTCTAGATTGTTTGCACTGTCCCACTGGGCGTGCCAATTTGTTTGCTGTGAATTTTGGCGAACAACCTCTGGTTTACCAAAACTTGTAGAATTGGGTTACTTGCAGGATCAACCACACAAATCCTAGGACATGTGCAGATCTAGATGGTCTTGAAGATGTCTAGAATCACTTTCATATATTTCATTTTTGTTCTCTAAGTGTTTTACGTCGAAATATGTTGATTAAAACGTTAAGTAGATGTAAATTTAATCAAGATAAAGTAAATGGCGGAAAATAACTGACAAAATGTAAAGTGTCGAAAAGGAGAAAGTGCAGAAGGATAAATGACTGGAAAACATAAAAGAGATTTGTAAAGAACTTTAAACTTTATAAAATAAACTTTGAAGGAATTGGTGTTTGTTTACACATACATGTTCCAAATATGACTCTTTTCTCTCACACGGGTACTTTGAGCGTTTTCAGGAATTTTGTACAAGTAAATTCTCACACCTTTTTCGATAATAACTACCCTATTTATAAACAAATAACATAACTGTTACTAACGACCAAATCCTGAAACTGTGACACATGGCTTTCTTCCTTTCGCCAGATGTTTCCACGCGTCTTCTGCCAAACGTTACAACTTTTTAAATTCAAATTTTACACTTTAAGTCGAAACGACGTCTTCCTTCAGGCTTTTTTTGTCGAATTATCAATATACTGCAATGTCTTCCATGTCTTGTCAAAAGTACTTTTCTAGCTACAAATATCGTGTCGAAATATCAAAGCTTCCATTTTGTCGAAGTGTCGAGCCACACTTATCAACAAATCGTTTTATCCCATGTCATCATTTGTCGAAAAAGTCATTCTGTACACCAAATCTCATGGCGTCGAAAACGCACGTATACAGTCGGAAGGTATCGCTAAGGTTTTCCAATCCAAAGAGGATCCTACTTCTATAGCAACTTCGATTTCATCATCCTCTTTGGTATAATTGAAGGGAATTGCAAAGTATTTTGGGTCTACATAGGAGTAATCTACTACAATTGTTGTCGTCACTAAAACCACCAAATCCTACACCTGTATTACAAATAGAGTAAAATGGGTTAACAAAAAACGGTTTGTGATAAAAGGGATTGCTCCCTGGAAAGGGAGGGGAACCAACTATGTTCCCGTAGAGGAAGGGAAAATAGTGCCCTTGGACGAAGGGAAGGAAAGCAAGATGAAAACATAGAGTTGAAGCAAGAAAGGCGGAGGCTGAAACCCATAAAGAAATGGTAGTCAAAGAGCAACAACGGAGCAAACAGGAACCCTATGGGCAAAACTCCTCTTTTATATAAATGTTAACCTAAAATCGACGATCCAAATCAAAAACAAGGTACCAATCCAATGGTTTTCAACACACTGCTCCACTAACCAGAACGAAGTGACGAAAGTACTCAAGTGTCCTAAGTAGGGAAATCATTCCCTAGTCTGTTCACCTGGGTGACATGCTTGAAGGTGAGAAAAATACACAAGAGGGGGGGAGGGGGGTGATTTGTGTATTTCCAAAAATATCTTTTCACTTCTCATTCTGGAACATCATATTCTGAACCACGTTCAAAGTATGATACTAGAGTGAGTAACAGTAGTGAAAAGTTTACTTCCTTTTCTCAATCCTGTTTCAGACTCTAAGGTGTTAAGTTCAGATTCTAATACAAGTAAGAGGCTGAATCAGATCAGAGTCTAACTTCTGAGTTTGTTGGACATCAGAATATAAATGAAGAAGTAAATAAAGAGACACACAATATATCCTGGTTCCTCTCAAACCAAGAGTAGTACAAACCCCTTGCAGTACAAGATATTTTCACTATAATCTACATTACTCGCACTTATTACATTCTCAACAAATATGACCATTTATATATGCCTTGTATTTTCTGGGTTTGTGGTTGTTTGTTCTAGTGATGGATAGATGGAAGTTTAATCTATTGAAATATACTTTAACAAGTGGTTGAAGCATAATCACAAATTTAGTGAAGAGAGTATGTCGGTGTTTGATCACAATTGTGTCTTTGCTGCACCAAGAACAAAGTAGGTCCTACAAGAAATCATTAAAAAATAATTTTTATTTAAAGCACAGCTCGCGAATCTAACCTAATCTTACTTTTTTTTTGGCGTTATTTTCAACTTACATATTTTATGGAAATGACGTATCTAGTAAAATTTTATCCTATTATCAAATGTTATATTGTGTTGATAAATTTTATTAAATATTATATGATGTGTTTCATCAAATTTGAATTGTGTTAAAAAAATTATATTGAAAAAAAATCATTAAAAACATAATTTTATTTAAAACACAATCCCCGAATCTAACCCAACCCATAAATTAACGGGTCGGTTTAGGTCGTTTTTTACAATAAAATTGCGGGTTGGACGACGAACCCAACCCATTATAGTTTAAACGGGTTAGGTCAAAATAGATTCAACTCAACCCGCATACATCCTCAATTGTGAGATTTCTTTTTTTAGAACAACACATTTGTGAGAGACACGTCACATATTCACCGAAAACCTTAAAGTGATAGGTGAGTGAGTTCTCTCACTTATAAATACTCAAATCTCCACATGTCTAAGCAATATGTGACTATTATCCATAATAATCACTCTTACCATATTCTTAATAAATATGACCATTTCTATATGCCTTGTATTTTCTGTGTTTTTGGTTAGCTTCTTCTAGTGCTAGATAGATGGAATGTTTAATCTATAGAAATATACTTCAACAAGTGGTTGAAGCATAATCACAAATTTAGTGAAGAGAGTACGTCGGTGTTTGATCACAGCTGTGTCTTTGCTCCACCAAGAACAAAGTAGGTCCTACAAGAATCAAATGAAGTAGCATACACCGGCATCACACATAAACCAGGATTCCATAAAACGGTTATTATTGAAACAAAACCTTAATAAAAACATTCACTGTACATAGTTTCAGTTAACTTGGTCACCGACATATCCAAATCTACAAGCTAAGTTAGATTTCTAAGGTCAAGGATGTTACCGACAAGGTGGTAGTTATACTAAAGTTCAGTTTGTTGAAAACTTTTCAACAATACAATACTTTTGTTGCATTATAACTAACAATGAAAACCAGAAACTAGAATTTCATGTTTTATTATAGTAATCGATGAATGTCGGTGTTTATGATTTGCCGTGTTTTAAGGAACCGTTTGAGTTGAAGTCGCAGCCTCTGCATAAAGGCGTGTTACACAACCCTTCGCCCAACAGTTTGCAAAACAACTCTGCATTGTCAAGTGTTACATCTCATCACCAAATGTCATAAGTTTTATATAAATATAAACATTTATAAATCACAAATTAAAACTTTAATTCTGGTCAATCATTCTTCAAACTTAAGCCTACTCAACAATTATTTATTAAGGTACACTTGTTCCATTTACTAATATCTATTAGAATTTTGGATCATGTTTATTTTCTAAACTATATTCTAGATATTTGCTTTCGGTCCAAACAAAATGGTTTAATAATTTTGTTCACCAAAATTTTACAAAATTAAAAATATTTATTGGTTTGAATAAAATGACTAAACTATTCTATAATTTATGATAGAATGAGAATTATTTTAATAAAACTAAATCATATTTTTTAAGTTTGTTATTGCATTAAAAAAAAGATATGAAAACATAAAATCAGGAAAGCAAAACTCAAAAATATTTTTATATACTTCATTTGAATTTTTTGAATTAATTTAAAAAAATACAAACAATAAAAATACAAAATAAAAAAAAATGTGAAAATGGAAAAAAATAGAGACGGATTAGCCTGTAAGATTCACATATTTTCATTCTTAGTTTAATTGATCTTTAATATATTCTTTCATGTTTTTTTTTTTCGTTTTAAATTTTACAGCTTTGCGACTTGATATCAACAACAACAAAAAGGAGCATTATTCAAATGGACTTTCAACTTAATATAGAAAATATTCCAATGGACATGCAACTTAACATAATGCGTGAAGTTGCTTCAAATTCTATTGTTGATATGTTAAATCTTAAGGCAACATGCAAGACTCTCTACGAGATAGGAGAAGAACAAGAAGTGTACAATATTGTCAATGTAGATGATATTAATTTGTATCATTGGATGACGAATCCTAATCATGATGAAGCGCGAAATACGTTTGAAGAAAGAATGCGAAATAGTCAAAATCAAGAAATCATATTAAGGGATTCAATAAAAATGTTGGAAAACGGTGTGAAAAACAATGAACAAAATTTGGAAGACATTTTGGAAATATTGAAGGGTGGGGTTCATAAAGGACATCGTGCATGCACTTATTTGTTTGCGCTATTACTTATTATAAAAGGATGCGAAGATAAGAGACAAATGGCCATTGATTTTCTCTTACAATTGCAAAAGGAAGGGTGTTTCACATCATGTAGGGAAAAAATATATAAATACTTCAAATTGAAGTTTATTGGATTAGTGGAAGAGCAAAAAGAATCATTACCAAGTGTGTGCAAATCTAAGTCTACATGCAAAGGAGGTAGATACACATTTGAACATTTGGAGATTAATTGGTGCACAGATGAATTTGATATAGACTATGACTACGAAAAAGTTTGTCCATTTTGTAGGATAGACTTGGAATTAGAATGGCTATGTCAAAAGTTGTTTCGACTAACTGGTTGAGTTTAAACTCTACATGGTGTATCAACCCATTAAAATGTGTCTTTTTTTAGAAAAACTCTTTTGTTGTATCGGGGGTTTGAGTATTGTACTTTGTGTGTTAATATTGTGATGGTCTGAGGCTTGAATAATATTTTTTATTATCAATTATAAATTATATAAAATCAAAAGACTCAATTTATGGCCAATATATTTTATTCATGTTTATTATGATTTGAGAGTGATTGAGATTTTAGCTGTAGGCTCTTATAAAGTTGAATGGAAATAGGTGGATCAAATGTGAAGTAAAAGTTCAAAAGTGTGGACGTGATGGCAGAGTGTGTTGAAATAAAAAAAGACGTTAAATAGGATCAACATAGTGTGTTGAAATAAAAAAAAAGACGTTAAATAGGATCAATATAGTGTATTGAAATAAAAAAAACGTTAAATAGGATCAACATATCGTCAATTTGTTTTTGAACTATAAAGTTGTCACTCATATTTCACACTATTTAAAATTATTTTATTCATCCACGTTTTATCTAGTTTCTTAGACTCTAATGTCTTCTTAGGATCATCACTCATTTTGTGGAAATCTAAGAAACATTTTACTATATTTTGATCTAGTTCAAAAACCTGAGTACCACGACTTGCTAGCTTTATAAATCTGCACATACAATATTTTTTGCCACGCTGGGCGGTGTAGGACTTGATAAAATATTTTCCAATCACTCTCACAGTTTAGGGAAGGCCCCTAGTATTATGTTTAACAACGTTTATCTTCACATAACAAGAAATTTACATCAAAACAAACCATCAATAATTGATTTCATACATAATAAACTTTCAAAAAAAAAAACCACTACAAGAAAATTGCATCTTAGCGTCAGCTGAAAGCTCTCGCTAATAGGTTGAAACCCGACGCAATAGCGTTTTAGCGACAAGTTAGCGTCAAGGTCGTTGCGTACACCCTAAAGGTAGAAGCAAAGCATAATGTCTAGTCATCACTACCATTAGTGTCGGCTCGAGGCACGCTAGGTTGACGTTAAAAGACATCCGACACTATTTTGTAATATGTTTTACTTATAGCATCGGCTATTGTCGACGGTACCTTTCACATAGTGGCGATTTAAAGCGACACTTAAACATTCTCTTCAATGTGTTAGTGTCAGTTTGAGGAACACTGGAGTGACATTAAAATACAAAAATAGACGTTATTTTGTAATAATTTTTCCCAATAGCTCCAGCTATTATCGACGGTAACTTTCACATAGTGGCGGTTTAAGGTGACACAAAAATTCTCTTCAATGTATTAGCGTCGAGTCTGAGCGTCGTCCATATAAAACGCTACATACCAATATTTGTGTATTATAGCATTGCAAATAACCGACGCTAATGGTTTTTTAATTTTTCTCTTTTATATTATATCGTTGGTTATGGTTGACGCTATAATCCTATAATTCTGTTTTATAGCCGCCGCCGTTGTTGTTTTTTTTTTGGTTTTTTTTTTATTTATTTAAACCTGTTTAAAAAATTTATTTACTACATGAAATTTACCGAAACCTATTTTTTTTTTTTAATTTCAAACTATTCATTATATATTATCACATCAAAATTTCAACACAAGATAACAAACTTGTGTAAATCCACGATATTGCTACATTAATTAAGATGTCAAAGTTACATCAAAATATTGACACAATATATTAAATTTGTGCCCTTCCATAATATTGTTACATAAAGATGTCAAAGTTACATCAAAATACCAACACAAAATATCAAACTTGTGAAAATCCACAATAATTTGAACAACTTCTAAAACTAAGAAAAACACAACGTATATGACTAAACATTCATCACTCATTTCCTCTAGATCTGCTGGCTGCTCATCAGAGTCATCATCGTAATGGCCACGAGTATTAGGATCGATACTAGAAAGAGCAATGGAACGACCCGCCTGACCCGACTGCCACACAAACAACTGCTTATGAAATTCTTCAAATGCCTTTTCAAATATGTTGTCTCGGCATTAGCTTCGCTTGCACCCACATTAGCTTCGTCTGCACGCGCATTAGCTAATGCATCCTCTTCACGTGCTCTAGAAGCCTCAATGGCTTGGCTCTCCGCTTCTATATTCGGGTTTGAAATGGTTACTTGTGTCAAGTAAGACACTTCATACTATATGTTGAGCGTCATTCGGGAAGTTCCATAACATCGGCCTCGTGACTTACCGCCGACAACTTCTTTCCATAATTGTAGCTTTTCTGACCCATCAACATTATTATCATTTTGTGTGGCTTGTGTCAAACGATTCACATAATCTTCCTGTACAACACAAGATGATAATCAGTACAATTTGAATAACTCAAACCTTTTGCTTATATGCTCATATGTCCTTGACAAGTTTTCTAAACCTCAAACAGAAAAATAATTATCAATATATACATGTAAACATAATCTTATTTCTCTATTCCTCACTTTTTCTCATAAAAAAATGTATAAAGTCATCAAAAGGCAGTTGAAAGTCACTAAATCTATTGGGAGAGAAGTTGTCCCTTAATTGGTACTCCATATCCTCGAGGTATTTGCCCAAGGGTTATCAACAATACAAACATTAGTATTAAAGCTACGAAAACATTAAAAAAAATATTTTTAAAAAAACTTGTTTGATTGAATAAATTAGTACATTTCTGAATCTCTGATATGAAGGGATCAAAACTCCTATTAATCATGTTTTTTCTATTATAATTAAACCACCCTACGATAAAGAGGTTAGAACATTCTCCTACTAAGTCCAAATATTGATGCAGTAAATCAAAATAAACTAAGACTTTGTAGATCCATTTTATTATAGGTGAAAATGGAGGACTTAGTTTTTTATGACATTAGATTGTGTACTTAAGTGTTTTCATGGAATTTTACACTTTGTGCTAGTGTCTGATCATCAAATTATTTATTATTTGCAGCCTAATTTTAAAAAATCTGATTAACTAAATTGAACTAAAAACCAATTTAAACTTTCTAAAACCCTTTTACTAAAATAATATTCAAAGCATCCAAGTACCCTATTGTTTACCATGATATGCAAAGAAAATACATTAAGCTAAGATCAAGAACGGATAAAACCAATTTCATGTCATTTTAAGGACTAAATCAATAAAGATCTTACATGTGTTTTCTCTGCACGACGGTTAATCCACTGCCCATTCTTCTTTTTATGGGTGGCCATGAAGAGCTCGTCAGGATTTGTTGGTCAGTCTAACTTATTCTCCTATAAATAAAGATAACATATATATGGTTATAATGAATATCAAATATAAATATCTCTACGCATTATAATTAGAAATAGAATACGCACCAATTCTATAGCAACATCATGATGAGCTTTATGTCTTGTGGTATGGACCACGCCACCCCTGGTTGATGCTCGATTAGTCTTATTTTATTGAGAGAACTTTTTGAATTCTTCAATTTACAACCCGTCAAGAAGATACACATAAACTTTGTCACCCATCCAAGACAACTTTGTCGCCTTTTTCCTAATCTTACCAAATATATCCGTTATTATTTTACCAGAAGATTTAAGAAACAAATCTTTCATTTGGATTCATCACACGGCTCCCTCTGAACAAGAGACTGCCAAAAAAGAACATTGTTGATTAAATTGTAAAAAATATTCATTGTCATCATATTATAGTAAAAAAGAAATTACATGTCTTACTTTAAAAAGGTCAAAGTATTCATCTCTCTCTTTTCTTCTTTTGTGTACTTTAAGCTCACTATACCACATCAAATTTCCATGATAAAGTTTTATTAAAAATTTCCTAATAGCTTCAGCAACAATATCGGCCGGAGCCAACCTACAAAGCAGAAATCAAGAAAAGGTTATACATAGCCTGAATTTCTTCCTCTCATGCTACATTTCCTTCTAGCTATTGTTTACTAGGAACTAGGAAGTCTGTAGTTTTAGTCGTGTTAATGGCAGAAAATGGTAGCCACAATTTATGCAATATGGCAATTACAGTGGACCATGACTGACAATTGGCCCTTACCTTGTAACTGACAATTGGCAATATCACGTAGTTAAAACATGCTATAACAAGTTTTTTATTGAGCATTATAAATGCACCTCGTAATCAATTCGGAAGTAATGAAAAACAACTAACAGAGTTGTAAATGAAAGTTTAAATATTCATTCTCGCTAGTCTAATATGATATCAAAGTGTAAGAACTTGTGTTCACACACTAAAATACACACTCAATATTTGCTGAGAGATGAAATCACTTCATCAATTATTCAAGGAAAAACTTGGCTTAAATAGCCTTTACAAATGAAAAGGGGCGTTAGGTTTTTTCACCCACTAGTAGTCTAACAAACCGAATAATTAGGACATGAGTAATAGGCCTCTTTGTTAACTAAACATAGATAAAATAGCAACTATTAAAATAAAACAAATTTTACAGAAGAATAGGTCCATCAAGAATAAGTCCATCAATCCCTCCTTTAAGCTGAATACTGTAAGTAAATCAGCTTACTTCTATTGCAGACATCAACCCCAACATCTCTCGTAGCTTGATAAATTGTTCTTTCTTCAATGGTTTTGTCATAATATCTGCAATTTGATTCTGGGTATTACAATAATTCAATTTCACAGTTCCTTCATTCACCAAGCCTCTCAAAAAATGAAACTTCACATCTATGTGTTTACTCTTGCCATGGAACACGGAGTGCTTTGACAATTGTATTGTTGAACTGTTATCACAGTACATTAGACTGTCGTCTTCTCCTTTATGCCCAAGTTTTTTGAGTAACCTCGTAAGCCAAATGTATTGACATGCGCAAGAAGCTGCGACAATGTACTCAGCCTCAGTGGTAGATAATGTAACCACAGGCTGCTTCTTTGATGCCCAAGAAATTGCACCTCCTACAAGAAGAAATACAAAACCAGAAGTACTTTTCCTATCATTAAGATCTCCTGCAAAGTCGTTGTCCGTGTATGCCACCAATTCTGTGATGCTTTCTCCTTTGTAAAGAATTCCCATTTCAATTGTGACATTGATGTATCTTAATATCCTATTTGCTGCACACCAATGCTCCTCAGTTGGAGATGACATATATTTGCTAATCAAACTCACTCCAAACATAATGTCTGGTCTCGTTGCTGTCAAGTACGTCAAGTTTCCAACAACTTGCTTGAACATGGTTGAGTCGATCTTGGTTCCCTTCTCATCCTTGGAAAGCCGTGTGCCTAGCACAATAGGATTTCCAACTGGTTTGCTATCAGACATGCCAAACCTTGCCAGCACTTCTCTCACATACCTTCTTTGACACGTGAATATCCCCTTTGAATTCTGTATAACTTCCATGCCAAGAAAATAGCCCATCTTTCCCAAATTAGACATGTCAAATTCATGCATCATTGATATCTTAAATTCCTCACAAATACTTTTATTATTCCCAGTATAAATCAAATCATCAATGTAAAGACTGACAATTAGGATTTTACCTCCCTCCTTTTCTGTTGTAAATAGCGTATGTTCAGAAGCACGCCTTTCGAAGCCCTCTCAAACGAAGTACGATTCTATGCGGCTGTACCATGCTCGCAGAGCCTGTTTCAGTCCGTATAAAGCTTTATTTAGATTATATACTTTTTCTTCTTCTCCTTTCTTCTTAAAGCCAGTAGGTTGTTGTACATACACCTTTTCCTTAAGTTCTCCTTGAAGGAATGCACTCTTGACATCTAACTGGGATACTTCCCACTTGTTTTGAGTTGCAGTTACCAGAATAAGTCTTATTGTATCAAGGCGAGCCACCGGAGCAAACACCTCTGTGTAGTCAATCCCATATTGTTGCGCATATCCTTTGTCCACTAACCTAGCTTTGTGCTTCTCTACATTACCATGCTCGTTAAGCTTGGTTTTAGAAACCCATTTGACTCGAATAGCTTTGACTCCACTCGGCAAGGTTGTGAGTCTCCATGTGCCATTTTTCTATATCGAATCAATCTCTTTAGCCATCGCATCTCTCCATTTTTTTTATTTCACAACTTCATTGTATGTGGCTGGATCTTCTTCTGCCATCATCATCATTGCTTTTTCTTCCTCCTCTGAAAGTCCTTCTCCGGTTGTGTATTCTGACATCTCTGCAGGAGCTCTCTAAGATCTTCCTTTAGGAGAGCTTGGTTCGCTTCCACCTGATGAGGTTGTGGAGGAGTTTCCTCCTGTTTGCGAGATTGTGTTACTTGTATTGTTAGAATCAGAGTCTTCTTCTAACTGTAACTCTTTGTTAGCATCTAAATTTTTATCTTCCTAGTGCAGTACATCTGATTGCACTTCTCCTTAGCTTTGTTCCCACTTCCAGTATGCATTTTCTTCAAATTTTACATCTCTGCTGATTGTTATTTCATTGGTAATAGGATCAAAGAGTTTGTATGCTTTGGACTCCTTGCTCACACCAAGAAAAATGTGTGCCTTACTTTTGTCATCTAGCTTTATTCTTTTTTGATCTGGAACATGTACATGAGCAAGACATCCGAATACTCGGAAGTGATCCACTCTTGGTTTGAAGCCAGTCCATGCTTCTTGTGGAGTCATGTTTTCTAGAGCTGTTGTTGGACATCTATTAAGAATATGAATCGACCAATTTGCTGCTTCAGCCCATAATTCCTTTGGCATTTGTTTCTCAGACAACATGGACCGCACCATATTCATGATCGTCCGGTTCTTCCGCTCAACAACACCATTTTGTTGGGGAGTGTATGCCGTCGTTAGTTGTCGAGTGATCCCATGAGTGCTGCAAAAGTCTGTAAACTCCTTTAAGTTATACTCGCCTCCTCTATCCGTTCTCAAACACTTGATGCTTGTTCCAGTCTCTTTTTCAACCCATGTTTTAAATCTTTTGAAATCCTCCAAAGCTTCTGATTTCTGATTCAAAAAATATATCCAAGTTTTATGTGTAAAGTCATCAATAAAACTTAGGATATACCTCTTATTACTGTTGGAAATTGGGCTAATAGGACCACAAATGTATGAGTGACCAAGCTGCAATTTGTGTGTTGCTCTCCAGAGATTTCTTTTAGGAATGGGATCTCGGTGCTGCTTCTCGATGAGACAATATGTGCACAGCTTCTGTGGAGTTTTCACAGTAGGCAACCCTTCAACCATTCCTCAATATGCAAGAGTTTTGAGTCCCTTGTAGTTAAGATGTCCAAACCGTGAATGTCATAGTCGTGATTCATCATCAGCTTCAACTTGCATACATTTAGGTAGAGTTGACACCATCTTCGCCAAGAAATAGAACATTCTATTTCCACTCATATTTGAACGCATGATTAGTCCTCTAATAGGATGAAACACCTTGCATGTGCCATTATGAATCAATACAGTGAGCCCATTTTCTTGTAACTGCCCAATACTTAACAAATTATTCTTGAGTTTAGGAATATAATAAACGTTGGTGATTACCTGAAGGGTGTCATCTACACATAACCGCACACTTCCTATTCCCATCACTGCAATACGACTGTCATTTCCCAATTTCACTGTTTGCTTGAAGCCCTCATTCAAGTCTGTAAACCACTCGTTATTTCCACTCATGTGATTGCTACATCCAGAGTCCAAGAATCATATTTCTTCTCTCGTTGCTTTATTTTCTTCAACGTATGCCATGAGTAACATCTCATCTTCATGCTCTAATTCAGCAAAGTTGACCCATCTTTCCTAATCTGGACATTCGTACTGGAAGTGTCCTTTTTTGTGACACTTGAAGCACTCTATTGCTGCTTTGTAAGCTGGTGGTGGTTTCCCTCGTCCCCGTCCTCGATATCCTCCAAACGTGTTTTTTCCTCTTCCTCTTCCGCTTCTCTCCTCTTGAGTCACTTTAAGCACATGCTCTTCTTCATCGATCCTTCTTCGGAACTTCTGTTCATGGACAATGAGTGAACTTTGAAGTTCATCAACTATGTAATTGAACCTCTTGGTTAGAGTCCGTAGAATTTTCTCCACAATTTGAATGTCTTGCATTGCCTTACCATTGTTGCGCATGTTGTTTGCCACCGTCATGACTCTTAAGAAATATTCGACAATGGTTTCTCCTTCTTTCATTTCCAGGATTTCAAATTCTCTTCTGAGAGCTTGCAATTGGGCTCTTTGTACCCTCTCACTTCCTTGATATTTCCTTCTCATTGATTCCCAAAGTTGTGCAGATGTATCTTTCTGTAGGATTGTCTTCAGAATGCTCTTATCTATGGTTGCGAATAGATAATTTTTGACTTTCAGATCTTTTAGTTTCAGATCTGCTCTTTCCTTTTTCTCCGCATCACTTTCCATTGCATCTGCGCCCAACTTGACATATCCTGGATCAATGAGATGCCACCACTCCTTGGAACAAAGTAAATTCTCCATCAGCATACTCCAGTGACCGTAATCACCATCGAACTTAGGAATACTCAATAAGTTTTGTCCTTCATTCGACATTTTTCTCACTCTCTAGATCGCGGGCTCTGATACCACTTGTAAGAACTTGTGTTCACACACTAAAATACACACTCAATATTTGCTGAGAGATGAAATCACTTCATCAATTATTCAAGGAAAAACTTGGCTTAAATAGCCTTTACAAATGAAAAGGGGCGTTAGGTTTTTTCACCCACTAGTAGTCTAACAAACAGATAATTAGGACCTGAATAATAGGCCTCTTTATTAACTAAACAGAGATAAAATAGCAACTATTAAAATAAAACAAATTTTACAGAAGAATAGGTTCATCAAGAATAAATTCATCACAAAGCACATAAGCTGAATATAGAAGTCTAGTGTATGTTCTACGTCAACTTGATTTATTGCCATGTGACAATCAATCATGTGTGTTGTTGGCTCATAATCATATCTTACATAACATGACCAAGTATATGGAGATTGGTTTGTCTTTTGGGCGTGAGAAAGTTATTGTTAAACAACTCTTTGTAGTTCATGTTCCAAGAACGAATTAGTGGGCGAGATGTTATCACTGAACCTTTATTTTCCTCAAAAATAAATTGAAGGTGTTTCACAAACTCAATGTCGAGCTTGTGGGGTATAGCCAATCCTTGTATTTTGTTATTCATGAATTTTCTTACTTTTTCTCTAAATATATTTTAGTGGTACTGTTTGATCTGAGAAGCTAATCTCAGCAGCTTAGAAATTTAGTTAGCCTTTAGTGGTGAGTAGCATTTGTACATGCTTGTTTTTATACATGCTTGCAAATGTCCCAATTATGACTCTTTTTGTATCCTTTATATTTTGAGACTACATCATGGCAAGTAATAGATTCATACTTGATGAAATCTCTTCCTTACAAACCATATATATCACTATAATGCACTTCTGAATTGTGGTAATAGATTCATACTTCGATTTTTACTTGTTCTTGCTATTACAATACTGGTATTAACAAAATTATGAAACTAATAATGTGGAACACATGACATACCATGAGTTTTTGAATTTGGGATTTCAATTGACTTCCTTCGTTAGTTGTAACAGAACAAGCAATCACTAGTTGGATTACCCACAATCTTCTTCACCTCTTAAGTGGTTCCATTTTGCAACAAAATCAACCCAAAAAAAATAGATATAACTATAAATAATTTAGAATCGATAACCTATTCTAAAAATAGTTCTAAGAGTAAATTCAGATTATGAATGTTAACATTTTAAATTTTAAATATTAGGGTGTGCATGGATAACCAATAAACCAAACCACTTCTCATAAAAATCAATTTAAAATTTTAAACCGGTTCAGAGTTGGTTTTGAACCGGTTTAAAACCAATTTTTGATTTTAATCAAAATTATTTAATTTTATTTAAATTTTATTTTCTTTAAATTAATATTAATTTTTAAAATTAAAAACGTAAATAAATTTTATAAGGTTTTAAAATATTTTTTCTTTTAAAATTTAAAAAACATAAAAACAACTTTTTTAGAAAAAAAAATAAATATTCAGAAAAAAGAAAAAAAATATAAATATTTTTTTTGAAAATAATCAAATCATATTCTGAAAATGAAAAAAATATCTTAAAAAATAAATTATTCCAAAACATAAAAATTACAGAAAAAAATTTATTTAAAAAAAAAATCGAAAATAAAAAAATTCTGAAAATAAAAAATATTTTCTATTCTGAAATTATAAAAAATGATTATTATTTTTTAAATTATTTTTTATTCTGAAAATAAAAGTATTTTTTATTCTGAAAAATTTGAAAAAATAACCTTTTTGAAAATTAAAAAAATTATCAAAGAAAATTATTTAAAAAAAATCTAAATTATTTAAAAAAAAAAATTTTACTGAAAAAATACAAAATATTTTTGATAATTTTTTTGGAAAAAAATTCTGAATATAATATTTTTCGTAAAAAAAACTGATTTTTATTTTTAAATTATTTGTTTTATAAAATTTTAAAAAAAATAAAAAATAAAATAAATTTATAATGTGATAAAATATGAAAATAGACAAATATAAATTTTTTACATATAGTAATTTTTTTAAAAAAATTGTAACAATTTGAATAACAATTTAGTTATGAATAACTGATTTTTTTTTCACACCCCTAATATATATTATATTCTGAATGAGAATCGAAACGTTCTGAATCAAAACTCAGAATGAGAATCTCACGTCACATTATCGGTAAGAATCTCCAAATCGAAGCGCTCAAATGAGAAACAATTTTAATGCTTCAATGATTAGAAGAAGAGAATGAGAAATGATTCAGAGAAGAGAGTGTGAAATGATTTACAGAGAATGGAAACACAACGCTAAAATCCCTATATGAAGGAATGGATTAATAGGGGATAGAAGAGAAACTGATTACTGTTGATGAAATGGATGAAGTGAAGATAATGGAAATGCGGAGATAACGACGAATGGATTACGGAGAATGGAAACGCAGTAGAGAACGTTATTACCCATAACGATGCAAAAATTAGATGGAAAGAGATTTTGAGAAGCAGGAAAGAGAAATGAAAAGAGACGATTCTGAGATAAAATGTCTTTCTTTTTACTATTTTATATTTTATATGTTTGATTATAATTAGTTTTATATATTTTATATAGTTGTTTTATATATTTTATTTATAAACTTTTAAAATTTAATTCTTATAATAAGTTTATATATTTTTTAAATTTAATTGATATACACCAATAGTATAAAGATTTTTTACACTATCAATTAATCACAATCACTTATTTATTTAAAATATTTGACTTTTATTTTAAACATTTAAAAAGTATTACACATGATTGTGATGTATTGATAGTATAAAACTTTTACACTGACAGTACATAACAATTAATTTAATTTTTTTAATATTTTATATTTGAGTTTAATGGTAATGCACGGTCAATGTAAAAAGTATTACACATGCATTCAATCAAAATATTTTAAAGTGTCAAATCATATAAATAATTTAAAATTTAATAACTGACTTGGTGGGATACACGTTTGTCATTGTTTGACGGTGTAAAAATAATTTACACGGTGTAAAAATAATTTACACGATTGTCATAATTTGACGGTGTAAAAACTTATATTTTATTATATTTGTTTAGAATAAGTTTTATATATTTTATATATTAAATTTTATATTTTATTTATAACTTTTAAAATTTAATTCTTATAATAAGTTTATATATTTTTTTACTATTTTATATTTCATTATATTTGTTTAGAATAAGTTTTATATATTTTATATATTAAATTTTATATCTTATTTATAACTTTTAAAATTTAACTCTTATAATAAGTTTATATATTTTTTTACTATTTTATATTTCATTATATTTGTTTAGAATAAGTTTTATATATTTTATATATTAAATTTTATATCTTATTTATTTTTAAAATAAGTTTTTTAAAAAATGTTTCATATGTTTTTTTTATAATTTTTCAACTTTAATTCTTATAATACGATTTATATTTTTTTTTACTATTTTATATTTTATATATTTTTTTATAATAAGTTATAATAAATTTTATATATATATATATATATATATATATATATATATATATATATATATATATATATATATATATATATATATATATATATTATATATGAGTTTAAATGTTTGTAAAAAAATTTGAATAAAACTTAAGCGTTTTCAATTTTTGAAAGAAAAAAAAAGTATAACATGATTTGAGGCTAGTGAGCCCTAACCTTATATATTTCCCTTTCCCTCTGATTCTAACCTAGACAGACTATTATGATGATTTCGAGGAAAAACCCTAACATCACCGATTCTGGAGATGATTCACTTCCCACTCCGGTTCAATTCGGTTGTGTAGGTAACTTTTGGAATTTTCATAAATTTGCCAGAAAACTCTTTAAGCTGTCATCAACAAACCCTAATATCATTGGTTCACTTCCCACTCTTCCTTTTGATCCGATTTCATCAACAAACCCTAATATCATTGATTCACTTCCCACTCTTCCTTTTGATCTCATAACAGAAATACTCTCTAGACTATCCGTCCAAATTCTTCTCCAACTCCGATGTGTCTCCAAATCATGGAATTCTCTAATATCTGATGATCCTAACTTCGCCAAAAAACACCTTACCAATTCAACCACGCACTCGCTCAACTCTTTAGGATTCACTAATTCGGGCATGCTCACTATGTTTCCACCAAACTTCTTTCTCAACACTGCTGTAACTACTGACCTCAATCTCCTCTGGCATCATTCAGACAATTATAATTGGACCATGCATATTGTTGGCTCTTGCAATGGCATCCTCTGTCTTGCGTTTAAGGAATTCATTCAATTATGGAACCCTTCCATTAGAAAATTATATGAATTACCCATTTTACCAAAAATTAAATGGCATCCTATGATTACATATGGTTTTGGCTATCACTCTCTTACTGGTAATTATAAAGTGGTTTTTGTTGACAAAACTCAAGTGAAGGTCCATACTATAGGTACCAAATTTTGGAAACATAACGGGGATTTCCCTTTTGGTACCATCCCCGAACGGGAATCGGGAAAATATGTGAGTGGCACAATCAATTGGTTGGCTTCTTCTCAACATTGGCCTACGTCAATTATTGTATCTTTTGATTTGGGCAATGAGTCTTATCGGGAAGTTTTGCTGCCCGATAATAAAGAGGTCAATGCCAATTCCTTGACCTTGGACGTGTTCGCGGATTGCCTGTGCATGCTTTCTGGTCATGATGTTTGGCTTATGAAGGAATATGGAATTAAAGAGTCTTGGACCAAATTGATCACTATTTCATACTTGGAAGATCCTAGTATGCGGTATTCCTTGACCAAGGTGGTATATGTTTATGAGGATGGCCAACTGTTGCTTCAAATTAAAAGGCCTTTTCTTCTTCCGCAGTTGATTGTATATGATCCAAGGATGATTGGTACTTTTCAGTTTGTTCCGCTTGAAAAGAGTTTTAATGGTTCAAGGTTTTTTGACCTAGATGTCTCAAGGTATGGTGGCATAGTAGACTGCATTGAGAGTTTGACATCACCTTGTTCCTAATTTAGTTTATGTTATTCATTTTAGGATCTATAGGTTAATTTAGTTTATGAACCAGATGATTATTTGACATAGTGAACCGACTGGTTGAGAGTTAGAGTGTAGAGAGTCATAAATAAAATTGAAGGAAAATATACACTTTGATAAAAACATAAGTTAATGACAATTGGCCAACAACCGATAACCTAAGAGACGTGAATTACACATCGCTACATAAAAGCTATCACTTAATACATGCACCCCATCAATACATTATGACAAATTTTTCCTATTTTTGATTTTCTAAAACTCGTTTGCGACGTGTTTTCTATGATACAACTCAATTTTTAAAAATTCCAGTGATTTTCTTTTTGAAATCTAACATCTTTGTCTTTTTTACTTAAATAAAATATTACGGCATATTTTCTACGCAATAATATTTTTTAAAATTTTTCAACTTCTCACCTGACTTTTAATTTTTTTTATTATTTTAAATATATAACTACAAGCCTTTTTTCACCACGTGTTTATCATGTCATAAAATCATGTCGTTAGAGAATATTTTTGTTTACCGTATAATAACTTTTTTCTAATTTAAAAAAAAAAAAAGCAACTCAACCAACGTCACATAAAAAACAAATTATTTATCAAAACACTAGAAAAAGACTTTGAAAGTTGTAATTAAACATGTACTAATAAAAAACTTAGTAGATTATTACGAGGCATTTGAATCCTGAGGAATTTTTTTATTAAAATTAATTTATAATTAATTAAAATCAGTTTTATAAAAATTAATTTAATAAAAGATAAACTATAAAGACTTTTTTTTAAAAAAACTAATGCTATTTACATACATTAATTCATTCTCTCTTAAAATTAATTCAATAGTATGAAATTTATAAATAAATAAATTTTGAATATAACTTCAACGTTTTCAATTTACTATGAAAGAAGAAAAAAAGGTTTTTTTTACCGAAATAACTCAGTTTTTCAAGGAAATTCCCAAAATACCCCTAGTTTCAAAAAATTTCCCAAAATATCCCATTTTTAGAAGGAGTCTCCAATTGAATTGGCGACTCCTCTTAAAACTTGAATGGAGGCGCCAATTGGATTGGCTAGGGCAAATCCAATTGGCGCCTATGTGTAGGTTTTAAGAAGAGTCTCCAATTCAATTGGCGACTCCTTCGTAAAAGCCTCAAATGACAAAACCTCCAACATGAAAGTTGTAGATCTTTTCAAGACAATGAATTTGGACATAAATATTGCATCATTTAGATTTATTATGAGAAAGTTATGGGCACTTGAAGTTGGACTTCTGATTTTTTCAACTATTATCTGACCTATAATGTTTTGTATTATCACATGTGTTTCTTTTAGAATTATGAAATTTTGTCCAACATAACAATTGAAGTATACATCTCAAAATTTCCAATGCACTTGGTCCCACCTCAAAATCATAAAACATGAGTGAGTTAGGTCCTTGAGAAGTTGACCTAAAATTAGGGTTTCAGTCAAAATGACCTATAATATTTTGAAATGAATGATGACCTTCCAAGTTTCAAATGGATTTTTGATGAACATGAAAGTTGTTCATATGGCGACTCTTCTTAAAACTTGAATGGAGGCGCCAATTGGATTGGCTAGGGCAGGTGCCCTAGCCAATCCAATTGGCGCCTATGTGTAGGTTTTAAGAGGAATCGCCAATTCAATTGCCGACTCCCTCATTAAATGCCTATTTGTCTTATAAATAGATGCGTTGTGTGACCAATTGTTCCACAACTCATATAATCATTTGGCTATCATGTTTGGTGTTTGTCGCCGATACGGTAAGGTGATTTATGCGAGAGACAAACCTCAAATGCTGATGCTGTTTTGGAACATCACCATGTTCGATCAACTGAAGAGGGAGTTGGTTCGATGGTTAGATGGGAAAATACCAGAAGGGGAAAAAATCAGAAGTATTGAGAGACTTGACAATATCTTTGGTTGGGTGCGAATTTGGTCTCCCCTCGTTGTTGCCCATTATTTCCTGGACGCTTAAATTTTGTCTATGACGATCAAAGACTGTTACAGCGTGTGTGGTAGCTTTGATGCTCTCCTCATTCATGACCTTCATGCAACACTCACTGAATACTTGCCTAGACATTAACACTGCACTCCATCTTTCACCTCTGGTTGCGAACATAGTAGCCAACCTATAATAGGTTGATCTTACCAAGGCGGTTATCGGCAAATTTCTCTTTATTATGGTGTAATTAATAAAGTCCCTAGAGGCCAATACATTTTGGTACTTGTATCGAATAATAAAAGGCATTCTCTTTATTATGGTTGATTAATAAAGTCCCTGGAATAGATAGTCCGTTTAATGTATTAAGTGTGACTTAATCATGAGAACACATTAAACATAAGGACACTATTCCTAAAGTATCCGTAGTCGAGCTTTAGTGTGAAGTGGGATAACATTAAAGCATTAAGACTATTATGTTTGTAGACTGATGATCACATCTCATGGATCATGGATAAAGAGTTATCAAGTCTTAAACATAGGTATGAATATTAGGAGTAATATTTATACCGGATTGACCCGCTATGAGAATACTATATAGAAAGTTATGCAAGGTGTCATAAGTTATTCTCATGGTGATAATAGTGTATTCCACTCTTCGACCTGAAACCACTATGGACCCTAGATGTAGAGTCGAGGGCTTTATTGCTGATCCAACGTTGTCCGTAACTGGATAACCATAAAGACAGTTGATGGGTACTCCACAAAGCATGATGAGGGACATGAGTGACCTAGATGGAATTTGCCCATCCTGCATAACAGGATAAATGTCTATGGGCCCAATATTGAACTGGACAAGGATGACACGGTCTATGCCTTGTGTTCAATATAGACATAAGGGCAAAAGGGTAATTATACACATAATTATCATCACAGAAAGGTTTTGTCAGATCACATGACATTTTCGTGTCTTGGGTAGCAGTGATGTGTTGCTAGATACCGCTCACTGTTTATTATATTAAATGTGTGATTTAGTATAATTGCCAACGTCACGAAAACCTACAGGGTCACACACAAAGGACGGATTGATGAGAGATAGAGTAACTAAGGAATACCGTAAGGTACGGTGCCCTTAAGTGAGTTATAGAACATCGTAAGGTACGGTGTACTTGAGTAGAATACGAAATATGGTAAGGTACCATGAGCTTAAGTGATTTTGGGCATATTATAAGATATGGGCCAAAATACACTTAAGTGGGCTTTTAGCTTGAAGCCCACACAAGTGGTTCTATAAATAGAACCCTTGTGCAGAAGCAAAAATTTGCGGTTGCATTATTTTCGTTTTCTCACTCTCTCTCTCTCTCACTCAAAGCCTTCATTCGTACCAGCTAGCACTGAGATTGAAGGAACCCGTTCGTGTGGACTGAGTAGAGACGTTGTCATCGTTCAACGTTCGTGATCGCTTCGTGGATCTGCATCAAAGGTTTTGATAGTCACAAGAGATCTGCACCAAAGGTTTCAATCATCACAAGAGGTAAATATTCTATCACTGATCATGACCATTCGTAAGGATCTCTAAAGGAGAAATTTTAATTTCCGCTGCGTTTTGGACCGCAATTCTCCTTCATTGATGCTCTCCTCATTCATGACCTTCACGCAACACTCACTGAATACTTGCTCAGACATTAACACTGCACTCCATCTTTCACCTCTGGTTGCGAACATAGTGGCCAACCTATAATAGGTTGATCTTACCAAGGCGGTTATCGGCAAATTTCGAATTCCTTTGAAAACCCCGTTCATGCATTCCACAATGTTTGTTGTCATGTGGCCCCATCGACAACCACCGTCAAATGCTCTTGTCCACTACTCTACTGGTATGTTATTTATCCATCTCCCTGTGTCTTCATTAGACAGTCTAATTTCATCACGATAATATTGAAATGAGGTTGAGTTAAAGCATACCCAACATTCACCACCTTCTTGCGAAGATTCTTATCTTTTATAGCACGCATGAAGTTTTGTGCAATGTGTCTGATACAGTAGACATGTGTAGAAGGAGGATCATACCATCCGTTGTTATGGTTGTTGTAGGCACTCTTAATGGCAGCATGTCTATCAGAAATCAAACAGAGATTGGCTTGTGGAGCCACATGCGTTCTGAGATGTCGAAGAAAGAAACCCCATCCACCAGCCGTTTCACCTTCAACAAGAGCAAAGGCAATGGGAAAGACATTGTTGTTACCGTCTTATGCAACCGCCATGAGCAAAGTACCCTTGTATTTTCCGTATACCCAAGTGCCATTAATTTGAATAATAGGTTTGCAAAATGCGAAACCTTTGATGCACAGGTCAAATGCCCAAAAGAGACGGTGAAATATTCTATTACCTGTATCACAGGTTCCGTGTGGCATCATTGCTGGCACTGTCTCCATAATTGCCACAGTTCCTGGGACATATGTTTTTAGTGCCCATAAAAACCGTGGCAATTCCTTGAATGAATCCTCCCAGTTGCCGAAAACCTGTTCAACAGCCTTTGTCCTCGCAATCCATGCTTTCTTGTAAGATGGAGTATAATTATATGTTGTTCTGATATGGGATATAATTATACTCACCTTCACTAATGGGTCTTTATTTACCGATGGCAGAATGTCTTGACATATCAAAGTTGTGCTCAGTTTATGGTGATCTTGTTCAACGTTAGTTGCAATGCAACTGTGCGGTGGGTCGATTGAAGCGATCTCCCAAGAGTCGTTTTTCTTCTTGTAAGACGCAACCAAACGAAACTTACAAAGCATGTTACGACATTCGATAACATACCTTCTAGAATCAGTGCGTTTCACTCTAAAGTCAACAAAGTTGTTCATGTGGAATTTTTTGATTGCCAAAACACATTCTTCTTTGGTACGAAACATGTCTCCCACCTTTAATTCGCCTTCTGATCTCGGATACGGGTTATAGAAGACACTGTTGGATGTTTCATCGTCGTGAAGATCCATATTTGTCATATGTTGAGGCGGATTGTAGACATGACTAGGAGGTATTGGTGGTGGTTGATCATCATCTTCATCGTCGTTGTTCAGCATGTGATCAACCTGTATCTCGGTTTCCTCTTCTTCTTCATCAACAACGTCGACTTCTACTTCTGCTTCTGGGTTGAGTTCATCTGACCATTGTGCATCATCTTCACCACCTTCATCCTGATCGATTAGTTGAGACTATTGAGATGGTATACATGGTTGTAGAGTAATGTACAACTCGGTACAATTGTTGCCTGAATGTTCATGACTAACAAACATGTATTCAACATCTTCATCGTCTCGTACCTTAAGGGGGAAAAACTTGCATTGACCATTCTCAAAAAATATTGGATTTTGATATGTGATCTTTGACACAATACCCGATCCTATAAAGGATTGTATTCTTTTTTTCAAATGCAAAAAAGGTTGCATTTTTCTTAATCGTGATTCTAATGGTATCAGTGTTTCGAAAACAAAAACCATGAAGCTCAGACTCGAAAGTTTCACCGTTGCAGTGAACGTTGACACTGAATAATGATGAAGATGACATTGTGGAGATGAAAACTATTTTCTTACTGCAGATGAATGTGAGTGAAGTGTCTTGGATGTTGATAGTAAGACACTTAAATAGATGGTATCAGTGTCTCACATGCTAGCTAGTTCTGAGATGATGTGTCGGACATGCAAGCTAGTCTGAGATGACGTGTCAGACATTTAAGATAGTTTGAGATGATGTGTCAGTCATGCAAGATAGTCTGAGATGATGTGTCAACCATGCAAGCTATCAAGAAGTGACTCTTCAACATGCAGGAGACAAGACAGCCATGTGTCGGACATGTAAGACAGTCAGAGATGATGTGTCAACCATGCAAGCCATCAACAAGTGACTTGTTCAGCATGCAGGAGACAAGACAGCCACGTGTCAGACATGCAGATGGTGTCTCCAAATGGATTGGCGCCTCCACTTAATCCTTGTACATGGTCGCCAATTCAAGTGGAGACACCATGCATTCAGACCTCGAAACCAAGCATTCAGACCTATCCTTGCATGCATGTCCCTATGGAGGTGCCAATTTGAATGGCGACCCCTCTTAAGGATTGTACATGGTCGCCAATTCATATGGAGACACCATGCAAACACAAATTTTCATGCTCCCATCCATTTGCCTATAAATACATCCACTCCTTCAACACTTCTTCCACACCATCACTCTCACTACTTCCTCTACAATACTTCTTTTACAATTTCATCTTCAACAACATCTTCTAGTTTCATCTACACCAACTCCCCAACAATATGTCTTTACTCACAATGGACGAAGCACATAGAGGAACAGTTGCAAACATCGCAACATATGTAAGTTTTTTCTTTTGTTAACTTTTTATCTTTCATCTTCACCAACCGCATTTTATTTTGACATACCAACTTAGTCAAGTGTTTTATTCTTTCTATTATAAGATGTATCAAGGTTTCAAACTCGGGTCCACGAATATGTTCATATGGACCCGATGATTCAACCTTATGTTGAACTCGCCGGTTTTGGTCATATTAGCAAGATTATGTCTTGGTATATAGATAACAAGTTCATTCTAGCCTTATGCGAAAGATGGAGGCCAGAGACACACACATTTTGGTTCCCAACCGGTGAGTGTACCGTGACGTTAGAAGACGTCTACATGCTTTTGAAGGCAAAGCTGTTAATGGTAAGACCAACTATGCAAATCAATTTGCATGGAGCTTTTAGACACTGATTTGTTAGATGATAATGCTAGAGGTCAAGGTATACTACTCTCACGCCTAAAGTCATATTATAATAGTTTATACTTAGATGAGAATTCTACCGAAGATGCTCGAATAATAAAAACTAGGTGTTACATTATGTTGTTAATAGGATCCTTTTTATTTCCCGAAGGTAGTGGTTCTAGCATGCATATTATGTACTTACCTCTACTTAGACATGTAGATAGAATAGGAAGTTACAGTTGAGGATCTGCTTGTTTAGCCTATCTCTATAGTTCATTGTGCAAAAACTCCCACAAAGACACATCTATATTTTCTGGATGTACTGTTTTGCTACAAGCATGGGGTTGGTCAATACTACCGTCTCTAGCACCGGCCAATAACAACCCTTTCACTTTTCCATATGCACAAAAGTAAGTTGTTTAAATTGCTATATTTTTACTTACTTCCTTAAAGTTTATTACCTCAAACTAATTTTTTTTAACTTTTTGGTGTAGATGGTCGGCACGTGGTATGAGTTACAACAGATGTCCGAGACACTGTATTACTCAGTATCGCAACCTGTTGGATCACCTTCGACCGACAGACGTAAGCAAAATAACTTAGTTATTTCGTTATATTATGTTAACTTTTTCTACATTCATTATAATCCTATCTTCTTTAACATTTCAGTTCATTTGGCGTCCATACCTTAATCTGGATCATTCCCATGAGGTCAACGCTGAAGACGCAGCCGTATGGACAACATGCACACCGATAATACGGTTCACAATTGTGGAGATGCACAACACCGATCGTGTGAAGCTGCAGTTCGGTATGGTCCAGAATATCCCAGATCCCCCAGCTAGCCTAGGAGAATGGCATATGCGTAAAGTGAACGACCAATGGAACTTCAACCCTTGGCAAAACTTCGTAAGATCGGAGTGTCGCAAGTGGAAGCACCGTCATGACCATGTCTTAACTGACGCAGTCATGCCAAATGAGGTAAAACCAAGTCGTACTTATATGGCTTGGTACAGATCGGTTGGTTTTCAATTCATCGCCGAAGATATGTACCTCTACGACCCACGCCAGGCAAGTTACACACAAGAAGGATCAACATCTAACCCCTAACAATATTCTCAGCCCGGTTACTCACAACCCCCTATCCGTCAAACTTTCCGTTCCACAAACACACAAACATACAACCAAAACATGTCATTCACCCAACCCCAATACCAAGAACATACCCCATACCACCACCAACAAATTGACCATCAACCTGAGACCCAACATCGCTTTGCACCCACATCATCACCCTACCAAAGTCGCCTTAGCCAAAACACCAACCGCCCCTCCTCCTACCGTAGCCAAGAAGCTCAAACATCACAAAACCAAAACATCCCACAACCCTATCTCTACCAAACACCCCAACAACCTTTCCAACCTTTCCTAGACGCATCATTCACACCCATGTCTCCCTTCAACCATCCCGGTCGCCTATCCATGAGTCAACCACATCCCAACTTCTCTGGCATGGGTCATGAGCTCAGCTACGGCGGTACACCATTATTGCATACTGAAGACTATGCTGAGTTGTCTGAATAACTCAACGGACCTTCTCCTGTAGTTGGTAGTGACGTTCCTGGCCCCTCAGATGAACAAACACCGGTGCATAATCGTCTACGTGGGTTAGGGCCAAGGGTTAGGGTAGCTAGGGGATATGGGACCGGAGGTCGGTTAGGTGATCCCCGTCATCACCATTAGGTTTCTTTGTGTAAACTCCAAACTTTATTAATATCAAGTCGTATTATATCAAATTTATCTTTGTGTAAACTCCAAACTTTATGTTTCTTTGTGTAAACTCCATTTTGGCAAAATTCACATACACATGTTTTGACTAAAACCCTAATTTTGGGTCATTTTCCCAAGGACCTAACTCACTCATTTTTTATTCTTTTGAGGTGGGACCAAGTGCATTGGAAAGTTTGAGATGTCTACTTCACTTGTTATATTGGACAAAATTTCATAATTCTAAAAGAAACACATCTTATAATACAAAACATTATAGGTCACATAACAATTGAAATGTGAAAAAGTCCAACTTCAAGTGCCCATAACCTTCTCATAAAAAATCCAAATGATGAAAAATTTAAGTCAAAATTCATTGTCTTGAAAAGATATACAACTTTTATGTTGAAGGTTTTGTCACTTGAGGCTTTTATCATTCAAACAGAAGGGCTTGAAGTTGGTCCATTTTGGCAAAATTCACATACACATGTTTTGACTAAAACCCTAATTTTGGGTCAACTTCCCAAGGACCTAACTCCTTCATTTTTTATGATTTTGAGGTGGGACCAAGTGCATTGGAAAGTTTGAAATGTCTACTTCAATTTTTATGTTGGACAAAATTTCATAGTTCTAAAAGAAACACATGTGATAATACAAAACATTATAGGTCAGATAACAGTTGAAAAAATCAGAAGTCCAACTTCAAGTGCCCATAACTTTCTCATAAAAAATCCAAATGATGAAAAATTTATGTCCAAATTTATTGTCTTGAAAATATCTACAACTTTTATGTTGGAGGTTTTGTCATTTGAGGCTTTTATGAAGGAGTCGCCAATTGAATTGGAGACTCCTCTTAAAACCTACACATAGGCGCCAATTGGATTGGCTAGGGCATCTGCCCTAGTCAATCCAATTGGCGCCTCCATTCAAGTTTTAAGAGGAGTCGCCAATTCAATTGGAGACTCCTCCTAAAAGTGGGGTATTTTGAGATTTTTTTTGAAAACAGGATATTTTGGGAATTTCCTTAAAAAATTGGGTTATCTCGATAAAAAAACCAGAAAAAAATATAGCATGATTTGACGCCACTACCCACCGACACATAAAGCCTAGATATTTCTATTCCTAATTTGCAGTATGATATTATCTTTCCATTCTCATACTACTTGCGCTTAGATAGGATGATTTCTTCCCTTCAGACGAAACCCTAACATCATGGATTTACTCCCCACCCTTCCTTTTGATCTCATAACAGAAATTCTTTGATCCCAAATTCGCCATATTGTTGGTTCTTGCAATGGCATCCTCTGTCTTGCCTATCAGGAATTCATTCAATTATGGAACCCTTCCATTGGAAAATCAAATGAATTACCCGTTTTACAAAAGCTACATCATCGTCATAGAGTAACATATGGTTTTGGCTATGACTCTGTTACTGATAATTATAAAGTGGTGGTTATTGAGAAAACTCAAGTGAAGGTCCACACTCTGGGTACCAAATTTTGGAAAAACATCGGTGACTTCCCAAAAGCTACCGACCACGAGCAGAAATCGGGAAAATATGTGAGTGGCACAATCAATTGGTTGGCTCAACGTTGGCCTAGGTCAAGTCCACCGTTTATTGTATCTTTTGATTTGGGCAATGAGTCTTATCAGGAAGTTTTGCTGCCCGATAATAAAGAGGTCAATGACAACTTCATGACCTTGGACGTGTTCGCGGATTGCTTGTGCATGCTTTGTGGTCATGATATTTGGCTTATGAAGGAATATGGAAATAAAGAGTCTTGGACTAAATTGTTCACTATTTCATACTTGGAAAATCCTAGTATGCGGTATTCCTTGACCAAAGTGGTATATGTTTATGAGGATGGCCAACTGTTGCTTCAAATTAAAAGGCCTTTTGTTCGCAGTTGATTGTATATGTTCCAAGGATGATTGGTACTTTTCAGTTTGTTCCGCTTGAAAAGAGTTTTAATGGTTCAAGGTTTTTTGACCTAGATGTCTCAAGGTATGGTGGCATAATAGACTGCATTGAGAGTTTGATATCACCCTCTTCCTAATTATAGGATTTGGATACGGTGTTATCACTTGAGCGTAATAGGACCTATTGGTTAATTTAGTTTATGTTATTCATAACTTCATGGTTAATTGAATCTATATGGACCTATAGGTTAATTTAGTTTATGTTATTCATAACTTCATGGTTAATTGAATCTATATGAATATGGTTGATATAATTTTATTACTCAGGTGCTACCGAGACTCTTGTATTTTGTTATTCATGAATTTTCTTACTTTTTCTCTAAATACATTTTAGTGGTACTGTTTGATCTGAGAAGCTGATCTCAGCAGCTTAGAAATTTAGTTAGCCTTTAGTGGTGAGTAGCATTTGTACATGCTTGTTTTTATACATGCTTGCAAATGTCCCAATTATGACTCTTTTTGTATCCTTTATATTTTGAGACTACATCATGGCAAGTAATAGATTCATACTTGATGAAATCTCTTCCTTACAAACCATATATATCACTATAATGCACTTCTGAATTGTGGTAATAGATTCATACTTCGATTTTTACTTGTTCTTGCTATTACAATACTGGTATTAACAAAATATATTGTATTTACCTTGGTCCTAGTGTTGGTCCGAGTGCTGGTCGTGTGACTAGTGACCAAACTACTATTTACCTTGACCTTCCTCTACCATCCATTATTTCTCATTTCTCATGTGATATTGATTTGAATGACTAATTAATTAAAAAAAGGCCATTTATTAGGTGAAGATGAGAGAGATGGGAATGATATTCTTGGATATGATGAAAAGAAAAAGTAGAGTTTGTGTTTTACTGGATGTTATAGATTGTATAGGTTTATAGGATGGAATTAAAATATTTATATATCTCATAAATCCTTATAAGTTGGAATTAGAATATTTAGGCGGGAACGGTAGGATCGCATTGCAAAAATGGTTTGAGCCGTAGGATCTTCGTTTCTTCTATTTTAATTCTCAAACTTTTGAAATAGATTTTTTTTAGCTAGAACCTGCATTGCAAAAATGGTTGGAGCCGTAGGATCTTCGTTTCTTCTATTTTAGTTCTCAAACTTTTGAAATAGGTTTTTTTAGCTAGAACCTGTGCAACATTTATTTCTCACACTTAATTCCAATTAAAATCAATTTAATTTTTTAAAACCTTCCCGATACACTCATTATTTTTTGGAAATTTTCAATATAGCCACTAAACCTATTAATTCTCTCAACCACCTACCTATTTACCGTTTAAGTATCTCAATATCACTCTTTTAATTTTTATTTTTATTCACATTTTGAACCTTTCTGTTTCTTATGTACACATTTTAATTTTTTTTTATTTGGTGTGAATTGATTTTTTTTACTAAATTATGTTTTTTTATATGAATATATATGCAATATATATCGGTTTGTGAAATTGGTAGGATCTTATCATCCATGTTACGATATTCTGATTCACAAACTTGAGACCCCTCTCTGATTATGCATAGGATCTCGATTTTGACTACCTTGATTATTGGGCTTTTGGCCTGCGCAGAGTAATGGGTCTCAGATCCTTGTCCAGTACAGAACAGTGGTTCCCGGGCCTCTAGTCAGCGCAGAGCAGTGGGTCCTGGGTCTCGGAAGGTATAGAACAATTGCCCCAAAGGCTTGTTAGACATGTTTGATGTCGGGGGAGTCTTTTAATAGTAGTGGCCAACCTAAAAGGATGTTCATCCGGTTAGTCATGGTGGTGTTTCGAATTATACTTACAGACGAAGAGCATGAAGCCTATATGACCCCTGTTTTTATTAAATTATTTTAATTGAGTTATTTGTGAATTCTTTGTGATTTATATGTATTTTATTTAATTAAAGTGTGTGAATAATTAAATAAATAAGAGGGTATGGGTGTATGTTGTAACACCCTAAAACTCGAAACTTATGTATTAAGAATTATACGATAATTTAACGTGTCACCAGCAACAAACCTCTAAAATCATTTAATAATTAATAAACATGCAACAGAAAATACTAACGTCATACAATACTTGTCATCGCACACTCACCTTCACTTAGGATATCATTGTGGCGGTATCGATCCTAATCGGATAAACAAACATAAACTCAACATTTAGTCTTTAAAACTCGTTTAAATAAAACTTCTCCAAATACAAGAGTCGTTAAACGCATCTCTTAAACACTTTAACATAAGCAAATGAACTATTAAACTTCAACAGAATAATCAAATAAATGTTCCCGACCCCGATGTTATAGGATTAGAGCAAGACTTCTAAAACAACAAAACTAAATAAGTAACTCCTCAAGCTAACTTCACTTACTGCAGCATCTACTCCTAAGTATCTGCACGATGTCCATATAAAGGCAACATTCAAACAAAAGAGATGATAAATACATTCAAATAATAAGTGACACATAAATAACCAGAATAGATTAAATACAATACAGTTCAAACATGATTCATTATATAACACAACACGTGTATTAAAATTTCACACATTTCACAATACATAATCAATATGCAATGTGACTCTCAACAACACTATACACTCATATGCATGCGGTACCGGTCTCAATAATGGTTCCAATTATGAACTGGGTTCCAATCAACTGCGAACCCATGAGCCACACACTGAGCTCCAAGCCTTAACATAAAGCTTGAGACAATTACCAGTTACCAACATCGAAACCTGTAATCACATCTTTCACAATGGTTCCAATTATGAACCGGGTTCCAATCAAATACGAACCCATGAGCCCCACACCGAGCTCCAAGCCTTAACATCAAGCTTGAGACAATTACCAGTTACCAACATCGAAACCTGTAATCACATCTTTCACAATGGTTCCAATTATGAACCGGGTTCCAATCAAATACGAACCCATGAGCCCCACACCGAGCTCCAAGCCTTAACATCAAGCTTGAGACAATTACCAGTTACCAACATCGAAACCTGTAATCACATCTTTCACAATGGTTCCAATTATGAACCGGGTTCCAATCAAATGCGAACTCATGAGCCCCACATCGAGCTCCAAGCCTCAACGTCAAACTTAAGACAATTACCGGTTGTCACTACGCGAAAAATACAGAGTCGCCATCAATTTTTATTTATTCCAAAGGAAAGGGAAAATATCGAGAAAACCCCAAAGAATGGTCATCGCAACCACGAACAGGTTCGGAAGTCGGTTATACAAGGGGAAGGTATTAGCACCCCTCACATCCATGGTACTTCATAGGAACCATCTAGGATGTTTGCGCTTACGTGTGTATTGTTTATCGAATATTTGTTTGCCAATGGTTTGCGGAGTGGAGGTAGATTTTAAATTAGTGTACTCGCCAAGGATTGGGTCCTTGTGCCTACGTATGCCCACTTGTTGAAGTGAGAAATCAGAGCCCTGTAATTCGCGGGTTTAAAATTGCTAGTATATTTTATTGATTTTATTACCTTGAAGAAGGATTTTCGATTGTGTCGTCCTAAGGCTCAAACAAAAGGTTTGAATGAGTTGAATTGTTTTTAGGTTTTGAGAAATGTGTTATTGATTTCGGATTGCACTAAAGACTATGGATAAAGGCGAACGTCTTGTGTTCGAAGCATTCAGAATGAGTGTAGGAGAGCTCTAGTCTCATCCCTTCTTTATCGCTTAAGACTCGTGACGTACGATCATAATCACCATTTATTGTGTTTTTGACTTTGATTTGGAAAAGATCGCTTGACGTTGGATCAAGGGTTTGTTTATTGATTTTGATTTGAGAAAGGACCGTTTGACGTTGGATCAAAAGTTTGATTATTGATTGTGAAAGAGTGATCATTCCTAATACCAAAGGGGTAGCTATAAAGCAATAAAGGAAAGCAAGTAAAATCATACATCGGAAAGTGGAGGGGGTACATGTAAAGTACAAGGGAGTGCAGAAATAAAAGGTCTCATTATCAGGTAGCCCAAGAGAAAGCCTTGTGTGTGCATAATATCCTAAACTAGAAAGCGAGTAAAATATTACAAGTCTTCTTGAGTCTTGAATGCTCCTTCCAAGTTCAGGTCAAAAGTTTGTCCGAAGTCTTTTGCAAGGGTCCTAATGAGTCCGTAAGTCTTTTCCCAATGTCTTTTCCATGCTAGGGGAGTTATTGTATTTTTTACATTTTTTAGTCTTTACCATTTTTATGTTCATTTTAGAATGAGAGGGAGGATGTACAATGATATATCATAAAGCAAAATAAAGCAAAGTAAGTAAATGAAAAAATAAATGTTAGAAGTTAGATGCAAAATGTAGAAATTAGATACGAAATTTAAATGTTAGATGCGAAATTGTAAAGTGTTAGGAGTTAGGTGTTAGAAATTAGGATTAATTAATGTGAACGGATATTCAACATCAATATCAAGTATTAGATCCAAATCAATATCTAAAAATTAATCAAAATAATATTCTAATATGTATATTCTAACATGATCAAACAATTATCAAAAATCAAAGTCAAATGAAATTCTAAAAGCCAAACCATTGTTAATATCAAATTGAAATTCTAATATTAAAACTACTATTAAAATAAAATCTAGAATTTACAAACAATTATCGAAATTAAATTCCAAAATCAAATGAAATTCTAAAATTCAAAACAATTAACAAAGTTAATGTCTAATTGAAAATCAAAGCAGTTATTAAGAAAGAATTCTAAAATTATCAATTAAAATAAAATGACATACAAGAATCACAACAAAAAAAAGATTATCAATATCTAATAACATTCTAAAATGAAACTATTATCAAAATAAAAATCAAATGAACTTCTAATAATTCTGAAATCAATTAACTAAACTCAACACTCTATAAAATCAAATAGCCAAAATTAATATTGTAACACTAGTCTCTAATCCACCTGGTTAAAGGATAATCAACATGAATTACTTAAAGGACTCAGTCCAAGGGGTATGGGCAGCACAGGCCTATGTCGGCCCAAGAATTATAAAAAATGGAGGAACTGGATTCCCTTGGGCCTAACCGAAGCATTAAGCCCAAGCTGCCATACAACAATGAAAACCAACCGGAGGTGTTAATCTCCCCTGGGCCTCGATCCAGAATTTCCACATTCCAAGTAACAACGCTCATAGAATACAAAAGACAGACGGACGCCCCTTCGTCGGCGCTTCTCCCCTGTTCTAGGACGCGAAAGGAAACCTATCTACATACAAATCTCAATGAAAGTGTTCCGGACTGGGCCATGACCCTAGGCACGGCACGGCCCAATACTCGCCAAGCCCACGTCCAAACGGCCATGTCCACACGACCACGAGGACGCGTCAGGTGGACGACAGTCCGCCCGACGAACGTCTCCCCGGCCCCTTAAACACGTGTCGGACAGTGAGCGGGTCCTCCTCGTACGATCTCCATCCACTCACCGTCAACCCACGTCGCGGGCACCTCAGTTGTGTCGGGCAGGGCCTTAACGGCATCCCACTCACCACGTCACCCAACTCCCCTATATTGTCGCCTTAGGGATAGGGGCAGTTGGACCAGGGGGCAGACTTTGGTCTAGGTCTTAACGCTTCTTACGCGTCCCCTGGCAGCTCCTCCTTGGGCCTAGCTAATCCAGCCCATTAGGAGCCTTGGCCCAGCGCTGGGGGCTCACTATAAATACCCCTTTCATGGCAAAGGGGCAGGTATTCTAACTCACACTCTGATAACCTCATTCTGTACCTTTTCTGACTTAAGCATTGGAGCACCTTGCAGGTACACCCCCCTCTCATTTCATTCTCCGACCCATTAACCAAGACCGTGGAAGGCCCTCCTGATCAGGTGAGATCAGTGGCGCCGTCTGTGGGAACTAGCTATCCCCATCTTCATCAAACGAGGATCAAAAGCTCATTTGTTTCTGTCCTTCCAACATGGCCGGAGAACAACATAGCGATCACAGCCGTCCCCTCGTCAACTACAACATGGACGACGGCCCGCCATCCCATGAAGCGGACGTTCGGGACGGTCATCCATCCACCCCGTCTCCAGAGCCCCAAAACAACGGAGATGTCTCTCACGCCCACAATTTAGGGGCAGAGACATTTCGTCCCATTCCCGTTCCCGTTGAAGGAGACGCCGTAATGATTGCCATGGTGAATGCCCTCAATCAGGCCGGTTCTATGCTCCACCAGCAGCACGAACGAATCATGGCCCTCGAAGCCGAACGACAAGAGGCCCGGCCCCAGCCGGTGAGTAGGATACAACAACGTCCGGAGCCAACGAAGAAGCGAGGACGTCGCTCTCCCGAACCCCACGCCAGCAGGGCACGCGCCCATCGTGACGGTGGTCGAGCGAGAACATCACCAAGGCGCGGGCACAGCCCCGACAACAACGAACTGTCTCCCTTAAGGAGCGACGAGGAAGATTTGCATTGCCCCCTATCTCGGGCAATAATGGAAGCCCCGCTCCCCAAAGGCATGGAGAAACCGCCAAACCTAGCTGTGTACGACGGGACTACAGATCCCGACGATCACGTCGACAACGTCAACGCGATGCTCGACTACCGCAATGATATAACCGGGCACCTCAAATGCCGACTGTTCTCAACGACCCTCAGGAAAGGGGCCATGGCCTGGTACAAAAGCTTGGCCCCTGAGTCCATTACGTCATGGAGAGTCATGAGGTCCATGTTCACCCGGCACTTTACAGCTTCCCGTCGTCACCCCAAGACTGAGGCGACCCTTGAAGCCATAGTGCAGAAGAAGAATGAAACACTGCGCTCATACATCGAGCGATTCAACCAGGAAGCTGTCGAGGTAGATACCACCGAGCACATGAAGAAGTATCTCCTCGAGAGAGGTCTCTTACCCGGCAGTGAACTTAGCAGAGCCGTAGGGATCGAGCCTCCCCGCACCTTAAACGAGCTCCTGCATAAAGCCCAGGCCTACATCAGATACGAGGAAAAGCAGGTGGCACACAATGCCCGCAGCGGACGTAACGCTGGGGAGACCGAGCACTCAAAACGCGAGGACACGAGCATTTCCCGTCGCAACGGAGACAGACGAAGAGAAGAAAGACCTCGCGAGCTCCGGGAAGGAAGAGGCCCCGCGGGCAGATATAGCGAGTACACCTTACTGACAGCTCCTCGAGAGCGTATCCTCGCAGAATGTATCAACTCTGAATTCAAGCAGGGCAGGGTCAGGTTCCCAAAACCGTCTGCACCAAAGCCCCACACCGACAAATCAAAGTACTGCCGGTTCCACAGAAGTCACGGGCACGTGACCGAAGACTGCGTCCACCTGAAAGATGCGATTGAAATTTTAATCCAGGAGGGGCACCTGAAGCAGTACACGAGGAAGAACGAAGCTCCCGGACACGACGAGCCAGAGAAGAAGAGACCCCGGGAAAACACACCCCCCGACAACTCTCCCTATCAAGTGGCCCTCTGCGTGTCACGACCGGAAGATTTCTGCCTCCCCGAACCACTGCCCGAGGGCAAGATCACTGCACTCAGCCCCTGGGAAGACTTCCCTACCACACTGGTGATATCAGGAGGAGGAACTAACGGGGAATCCGCGGCCCTCTCCGTCAAACGTAAGTTCGACGAACTCCTACTGACTGCCCCCGAGCAGAAAGCGACATTGACAAAATACCGGGGGAAATCCAACCCAATATCCTTCTTCCTGGAGGAACTCCCGGGCGGATCCCCGAACTCGGCCATCCCACTATTGATAAGAGCAAAGATGGCCCGATTCGACGTACGACGCATCCTGGTCGACGAAGGCAGCTCAGTGGATATCATGTACGTCCACCTCTTCAAGACTCTGAAGCTAGACAAGACCAACTTAGCCCCCTACGTCGGATCGGATCTCCAAGGATTCAACGGAGCAACAACCAGACCGTGGGGATATGTTGAGCTCCTCGTCACCTTCGGCGAACAAGAAACGGCCAGGGAAGTCAAAATCCAATTCCTGGTCGTAGACTGTCCGTCTCTCTACAATTGCATCTTTGGACGCCCGACACTGGCCGAACTCACTGCGGTCCCTTCCACCGTCCACCTGAAGATGAAATACTACACCAAATTGGGACGTGTGGTCACCATCCATGGTGACATCGAAGCAGCCCGACGATGCTACGACGCCGCAGTAAAAGGACAGGCCGTAGTCAGCACGAAGAGCAACTGCAACAACAAAAAACTCAAGACCGAGGATCCCGCCCGAGGAGTCAACGCCATCGACCTCGACTGTCGCATCGGGCTGGACGAGACCGAAGAGGGGAGGTTCCCCAAGGAACGCTCTCTCGAACACCCGGTCCGACCAATTCCCGACGGGGAGTTCGAACTCATTCCTCTTGGGGACGATCCGGAAAGGACGGTGAAGATAGGCAAGGGACTACCCGAGGAAACAAGAGAAGAGCTAGTAGCATGCCTCAAAGAGAACTCCGACCTCTTCGCGTGGAATGCCGCAGAAATGCCCGGGCTGGACCCCGAGATCGCGTGTCATAAGCTAGCTGTAGACCGGGCAGCCAAGCCCATAGCACAGCGTAGACGCAAGCAATCGCCCGAAAAGGCAGAGGCTGCCGAGCGAGCTGTAAAAGACCTCTTAGAGGCAAATTTTATTTCTGAAGCCCAGTACACAACCTGGCTCTCTAATGTAGTCCTCGTTAAGAAAAATAATGGAAAATGGCGTATGTGTGTTGATTATACTGATCTTAATAGGGCTTGCCCGAAAGATGCTTTCCCCCTCCCTAATATAGACTCGCTCGTTGACAACTCTGCAGGTTTTAAACTCTTGTCCTTCATGGACGCATATAGTGGATACAACCAGATCCCTATGTCGCCCGCAGACAAGAAACACACAGCGTTCATGACCCCAACGGGCAATTACTATTACAACGTGATGCCGTTCGGGCTCAAGAACGCTGGCGCTACATACCAACGCATGATGAACAAAGTCTTCAAGGACGAAATAGGGGACATGCTCGAAGTATACATGGACGACATGATCGTCAAATCACACGAGGAGATAACCCATGCTCGACACCTTACGAAGGTATTCGAGCAGGCGAGACAGTGTAAAATGAGGTTCAACCCCGAGAAATGCACGTTCGGTGTCCGGGCAGGCAAGTTCCTCGGTTTCTATCTCACCGAAAGAGGGATCGAGGCCAACCCCGACAAATGCCGGGCATTCTCGGAGTTTCCGACCCCGAAAACCAAAAAATCGATCCAGTCGCTCAATGGAGTGCTCGCCTCACTCTCCCGTTTCATCGCCAAGTCCGCCCAGCACGCATTGCCATTCTTCAGACTCCTTCGCAAAGAGGCTACCTTCGACTGGACCGATGAATGCGAGCAAGCGCTACTCCATCTAAAGAAGGTTCTGTCCCAACCCCCGGTCTTATCACGGCCGTCAGAAAAGGAAACCCTATACTTATACCTATCCGTGGCGACCGAGGCCGTCAGCGCCGTTCTAATAAGAGAAACCGACGAAGGACAAAAGCCCATCTATTTTACGAGTAAAGCACTCCAAGGTCCCGAGCTCCGATATCAGCAAATCGAAAAGGTCGCCCTGGCCCTCATCAACGCAGCGAGGAGACTACGATATTATTTCCTCGCACACACGATAAAGGTGAGGACCGATCAGCCAATCAAACAGCTGCTCGGGCGCCCGGATATGGCCGGGAGGATGCTCAAGTGGTCACTAGAACTCTCCGAATTCGACATACAATACGAAAGTAGGAAAGCCTTGAAAGCTCAGGCGCTGGCCGACTTCGTCGCGGAGATGACCCACTGCCCGACTCCAGCAGAAAGCGCCCACAAATGGACGATCTTCGTCGATGGCGCCTCTAGCACATCAGGCAGCGGGGCCGGGATCATCCTCGAAAATGAAGAAGGGATCCTGATAGAGGTATCGTTAGCGCTAGCGTTCCCAACATCAAACAACCAAGCCGAATACGAAGCCTTCCTCGCAGGCCTGAGGTTAGCCGAGGACCTGGGAGCAAAAGAGGTAAAAATATCCACCGACTCCCAGCTCGTGGCCTCACAAGTGCGAGGAGAATACCAAACCAAGAACGACAACCTCCTCGGGTACTTGTCCCTCGTCAAAGAAAAACTTGATAGATTTGAAAAATGGGAAGTTCAACACATACCCCGCGAGCACAACACACGAGCAGACGTTCTCTCGAAACTAGCCAGCACGAGGAAAAAGGGTGGGAATAAATCAGTAATCCAAGAAATTCTCCCGCGGCCCAGCATCGACAAACTACCGCCTCCACTCGAGGTCAACGCTATTGGAGATGCCCACTGTTGGATGACACCCATCTACAATTACCTCACACGAGACGAACTCCCGGCTGACCCGAAAGAGGCGACCACTGTCAAACGACGCGCATGCTCGTACGTACTCCTCGAAGGCAAACTCTACCGGAGAGGATTCTCCATCCCACTACTCAAATGCGTCGAGGAAGAGAAAGTCCCCGACATACTTGGAGAGATACACCGGGGAATTAACGCTCAACACCTCGGCGGACGATCGCTCGCACGAAAAGCCCTTCGAGCAGGCTACTACTGGCCGACCATGCAAAACGATTCGAAAGAGCACGTCAAAAGATGTGACAAATGCCAACGACATGCCGACATGCACCTCGCACCCCCGAACGACCTCAAATCACTGTCTTCCCCATGGCCCTTCGCGTGGTGGGGCATGGACATCCTCGGACCCTTCGTCACCGGATCATATCAGAACAAATACCTCATCGTCGGGGTGGATTACTTCACCAAATGGATCGAGGCGGAGGCACTGGCTAAAATAACCGCGCAGAACATTCTCCGGTTCTTCAAACGCAACATCCTCGCTCGGTTCGGTATACCCCAGGCACTTGTCACAGACAACGGGACACAGTTCACGGACGGAGGATTCCAGGACTTCATCGCCAGCCTGGGCACCACACAGCATTTCACGTCTGTCGAGCATCCGCAGACGAACGGGCAGGCAGAGGCGGCCAACAGGGTAATCTTACGTGGCCTCAAACGCAGACTCGGCGAGGCAAAGAGGGCATGGGTCGAGGAGCTACATAGCGTCCTATGGGCCTACCGCACGACACCACATTCTACCACCGGGGAAACCCCGTTCCGACTAACTTACGGCACCGAGGCAGTCATCCCGGTGGAGATACGGACGCCAACGAGGAGGACAGAGGAGCCCCTAGACGAGGAAATGAACGATGAAACCCTTAGAGCCGAGCTCGACCTAGTCGAGGAGATACGTTCCGAAGCAGCTCTCCGGGAAACAACCCTCAAACAAAAGATAGCACTACGCCATGACGCGAAAGTCATAAAAAGAGAGTTCCAGGTCGGCACCCTGGTCCTCAGAAGAAACCAGAAAAACCCGAGAGAGGGCAAACTGGCGGCCAACTGGGAAGGCCCTTACCGCGTCCGCGACAAAACGAGCAACGGGGCCTATTACCTAGAAAACCTACAAGGAGAACAACTCGCTCGACCATGGAACGCAGAAAAACTTAGACAATATTACAGCTAAATACACCACGGGGAGACGTGGCAGGTACGACCACGCTCTTCGTCCCCAAAACCCCAGGGAGGAACCACGAGACCCGGGAACGATCCGGGGTCACGTAACAACACAACCCTCCCCGACGGTTGGGATCTTGACCAAGGCTCAACGTCGAAGTACCTAGACTGGCAGGGCACCCAGCTCGCGATGGGAGGACCCAAGCCTCGGGACCAGGGTTCGAACAACGGACCCGGGCTTCGATACCCACGGGCACAAAGCCCGACACTTCGTCGGTTCCCTAAACCGAGGAGATTAACAAAGTCGAGCAGAGTACGAATTCATACAAACAAGTATCAGACACAAACGAGCACAATGAATGATAACGAAAATATTCATGCATTAAAAACGATAAGAGTGGCCGAAGCCAAGTACGCCCGAAGGCCATATTACAACGCCCGAAGGCCAAAATACATAAGGCACGCAGGCCATGATAAGAAAAACATATAAACTAAGACTCCGCTCGGAGCTCCTCTTCATCCTCTTCTTCTTCTTCTCCCCCCAGCTCCTCCTCCACTTCAAACGGGCAGATGATCTCACCATCCCGGACGCAGCAGTTATAGGCCGACCCTTCCGTCACCAACTCAGGGTTCAGAAGCCCGAGCTGCTCGACAGCATTGTCGAAACCCTCTTTGAAGCAGGCCACAAGATCTTGGTTGAGAGTCCGAATATGCCCTAGCAGCTCACCGCGCGAGCCAAAGGCGCGTTCCTCCTCGGTCTCATCTGCCAGAGGACGGACCTTTCCCTCGAGAGACTCAACCTGAGCCCGTAGGTAGGCGTTGTCCTCGGTCAGCTTCTGATGGTCGACCACCTGCTCTTCCAGGCTCGCCTTAGCAGCCTTCAACTGGTCCCTCTCCCTTTCCACCTCCTCCAGCTTCTGGCGCAGCCCTTCCTGCAGCTGATGCTCTTCTTTGTAGTCCGACAGATCTTGAGATAGTCTTTCCTTCTCTGTCCGAACCTGCAAAAGGGCTTCCTCCAGCGAGGCGGTGGAGACCGAAGTGTCGGTCAGAACCATGGCCGTCTCCATCACCCGGATGACGGCAGCAATATCCCTGGCCAGATCTTTCCTCCGGGCAGCAACATCCTGGTCCAGAATAGCCTTGGCCTCAGGCGCAGGCACAGCAATCGACTCCTCGGCCTTGAAGAACGACCGTTCCACATAGCAGGGAGGCAGAAGATAGCTGCCCGGTCCATGCGAACCTCCTGGAGACGACCTGGTAAGGGCCCCAGCCGGACGCTTCCGTTTATGGAGGGGAGAAGCCGCTGGCGACGGACTGCTATCAGGAATGGTGATCGGGTTAAGCCGAGGAGGAGAGGAAGGAATCACGCTCGCCGCCTGCGAGGGACCGACCCCGGCATCGCCAGCAATCTCCGAGACACGGGCCGCAGTTTTCTTCTTCTTCTTGGGCACCCGGTCAGGAGCGCCGACCTGATTCGCCAGCTTCAACACCCGATCACGAGCATTGGGCATGGCACCTGCAAATAAATTACACACAAACGTTAGCGACCGAAGTCATAAACAGAAATAAAAAGCTAAACAAAGTCTGCCTACTCAATAACGCCAGAGCTTCCTCCTCGGTATCACACTCGAGCAGAGCCTTCGTATTGATATAACGCGTCTCGGTGATTAGCTCCCCGGCCTCATCCAGGTAGGGCACGCCCTGTCGATTCGCCCAGAACGCCAAGCTGAAGCTCTGCACGTAATCGACCAGCTTCTTGTACGCGAGCCTATCCTCCTCGCCGAGCATCGCGTACTTGACCCGGTAATGCGCTGTGGAGAGATCGAAATGATCACGCTGCCACCTCAGCGGTATCTTCGACATCAGCGTCTCCTCCCCGTTGGGTTCCCGTTGATAGTAGTAGAGAGAGTGAAGGGCAGCCCGGGTAATCGGCATCACCACGTACCACCGGCTTTTGAAATGGCGAACAGAATCCTCGTACGTCTTGAACAGACGCACGGGCTGCTTGAAAGAAACCCAACTGTGGCGGCCACGGGAACCGGACCTCTGGAGATGGAACACGTGGAAGAAGAGAGCCCGGGTGCAACCAATGCCGAGGAACTGGCAAACTAACTCGAATGCCCGCATAAATGCGAGTGCATTAGGATGTAGTTGGGACGGCGCCAGCCGGAGCCACTTGAAGACCGACATCTGGAAGGAGCTGAAGGGCAGTCTCATCCCCGCCTCACGAAAAGCAAATTCATACATGGTGAACTGCTTCCCCGGGAAATGATGACAAATGCGGTCTTCTTCCTTGGGGGCGCAGCAATACCAGTTCGGTGGATCCTCCCGGTTTATGGCCTCGACCATCGCGTGAGCAGTGATGGCTTCGTCACAGAAGTCTGATTCCTCCTCCAAGGGCTCGTCCGCAACCCAGGAGAAGTCGACCTGCCCGGAAGAGGAGGCGTGTTCGGTACCATCTCGGACACTCCCATCCCCGACAGGGAGACGAGCGATTGTCGCGTCGTCGGTGGAAGACCCAGAATCTTCCTTCCTCGGTCGTAAGCGCCCGGTAACACCTGAAACGCAGACAGAAAGAGTGAATTCGACGTCGTATCAAATCCACCCTTCCACCGCAGGTCAAGTGAAAGGGCGTAACGGCGACGGACACTAACCGTGCTCAACTCGGTGGCCCGCGCATTCTATGGAGACCGGGCATAAACTTCATACAACCTATGCAAGTGTTGCCCGGCATATGAAGTTTATGCCCGGTACAGTAGGATCCCAACCCTATTTTCTACCATCTAATATACACCTACAGTCCACTACACTGTCCCTAAGTTAAACCTAACCACATTTCTACGAAAATAGCATGCGTTTGACAGAAAACAACAAGGAAAAAGAATGGGTCACAGTGGAAAACCATACCTGACATAGTTAAGTTGAAAAGGTACGGTGGTGTCCGAGCAGAAAACGGTGGTTCAGATAGGAGGACGGGCGGAGACGGCGGTCCAGACGGTTGAGAGAGCAAACGAGAGAGAATGTGGAGAACTCCGGTGAACGCGTGAGCAAAAAGAAAAGTGGAAATGAAGTTACTCAACCCCTTTTTATAGGGCTTGGCACGTAGACCAACACGCTAGGTCATCATTACCTAGCCTGCCTACGCCGTCTTTGCGCGCGAAACGAAGCGACCCCACTAATTCTGAGACACGTCTGTCAAAGATGAGAAGCTGAAACGACCCGAGCACCTATCCATCTCCTCGACTCACCAAGACGCCACCTCCCCGCGTCATACCCACGTTTACTACAAGGAAGGCGCAGATCAACCGACCACCTCCATCCCCGACATTCCCGAAGAAAGGGTCGGTCATGAATAGGTCTGGCACGACCTCGCCTGTCTAACGGTCAAGCTTCCCCATCGTCGCGGGGAACCCTTAGTCGAAACATAAGTCATCCCTCTGGCTCAGAGACTCGACTTGGGGGGCTCCTGTTCCGGACTGGGCCATGACCCTAGGCACGGCACGGCCCAATACTCGCCAAGCCCACGTCCAAACGGCCATGTCCACACGACCACGAGGACGCGTCAGGTGGACGACAGTCCGCCCGACGAACGTCTCCCCGGCCCCTTAAACACGTGTCGGACAGTGAGCGGGTCCTCCTCGTACGATCTCCATCCACTCACCGTCAACCCACGTCGCGGGCACCTCAGTTGTGTCGGGCAGGGCCTTAACGGCATCCCACTCACCACGTCACCCAACTCCCCTATATTGTCGCCTTAGGGATAGGGGCAGTTGGACCAGGGGGCAGACTTTGGTCTAGGTCTTAACGCTTCTTACGCGTCCCCTGGCAGCTCCTCCTTGGGCCTAGCTAATCCAGCCCATTAGGAGCCTTGGCCCAGCGCTGGGGGCTCACTATAAATACCCCTTTCATGGCAAAGGGGCAGGTATTCTAACTCACACTCTGATAACCTCATTCTGTACCTTTTCTGACTTAAGCATTGGAGCACCTTGCAGGTACACCCCCCTCTCATTTCATTCTCCGACCCATTAACCAAGACCGTGGAAGGCCCTCCTGATCAGGTGAGATCAGAAAGCTAACGTACCTTGCTCGAATCCTCCGAATGCAAATCGCGGCGAAAATTTGTGGAAATCTCAAATTCACGGTTCAACTTAACAGCTCCTCATCGCCAATTCATCCGTATTCGTGTGTTGTACGGAGGCGGAGTCGGATTGGTGCACGTCGCGTAGAGATGAAGAATTTGATTCCATCTTCTGTTTTAATCTTCTGTTGGACGATTTGTGTGGCGAAGAAGATGAAAATACTGAATCGCGACCGAACAGGTAAAGGTGAATTTGACCTCTAGATCTTCTCTTCTGTCTTGGATTCTTCTTTCGTCTTCTCTGTTGATGAGTATCTTCCGCGTATTATTATAATGAAGGTGTGGATTACCGGAGATTCGAGATTCTGCGGAAAGGGAAGAGGATGATCTGAGCTTCGTGAATGATGAAGGATTGATTCTCTCAGTATGGTTTCATGTGAGGGATTCGGAGAAAGTCGGAATGGTGATGGTTCTGGAGGATTGAAGGTGAGGTTGCGGGAGAGAGAAAGAGAAAAGAAGTTCTGGAGGAAATTGGAGAGAGGGAAGAAGAAGATTCTAGAAAAATTGGCGAGAGCATTCCCAAGGTGAGTTTATGCATTTATATAGAACTGTGTTTGCAGTTTGAATTGAATTCGAGCCGTAATCTTGTTCGCGTTTCAGATTATTTTAATTTGCTCTTTAATTTGATATGTTGCAGCTTGGATTCGTCGGCTTATGCTTGTGTTCACATTTGTGTATTGTAACTGCGTGAAGTTGTTTTGAAGCATGGCTTATTGTTTCTTGCAGCAGCGTTTGGAAGTGTGGTTTGGTGCAGTTCGCGTTTGGTACTCAGTAGCAGCTAATGCCATGTACTTCTACTGCATTTTCAATGTTTCGCAACTTATGGTAGCTTTGGTGAAGTCATGGCTTGCGTTTGGAGTTTGGAACACCTTTTATAGCTGGATTTAAATTTGCATTTGGCTGCGTGTTCGCGTTTAACTTTTCTTGGAGTCGTTTTTGGCCTATGCAACATTCCGTTTTATTTGCCGCTTTTTGGATTGTGTTTGTACGCCGTTTGCACGTTTGGATCATGGCTGCAGCGTTTAGAAAGCTGAGTTTTGTTGTACCTTAGCAGCTTGCGTTGTACTTGGCCTTGTTGTAGCAGGCTTATACTTTTTCGCGCGGTAGCTGGTGCATTTGGATGCACTTTCTGTTTTTTCACTTTTCACGCTTGTATTTCAAATTACTCCACCTGCGTTTCACCACTGTACGGATAATACATGAAAACAAGATTTGAATTGGCATTTGGACTTGGAACATGGTTTTTTTCTAATGGATTGTTTGGTTTAAAACTGGATATCTAAATGGATGATTTGGATGTGGTTAATGAATGAATTATCAATGGAATCTGGTTTGGTTTTGGATTAGAAATGGATTGGATTTTTTGGATATTGTTTTATTGAAATGGATTTTGGATTTTTTTTGGTTAGAATGGATAATTGATTTACAATGGATTTTGGGTTTTGATAATTGGATTATTAAAATGAAATATGGACAAATGGTTTGGTGGGTATGGACATGGATTTAGAAATTGACCAATGGATTTTTATAAAAGTGGATAATGGGTTAAATGGATTATATTTTGGATTTGAATTTGAATATTTTGTTAATTAAATTGGATAATAATGGATTCAATTAAGTTTGATTTGGGTATGATGCTCAACGTTAGATCAACCTTATTTTTGTTCTTTTTTAAAATTGATTGATTTTAGTCTATTCTTGATTAATTCTAAGGAAGCAATAAAAAGAAAGCAATAAAATTATTACAAACCAAGGGTGAGGGATACTTTTTGCCAAGTGGAAAATAATATGGTAAAGTATAATTAATAAACAACACAATGAAATAACACTACACAACAAATAAGAAAAATATCTAAGGTATGACAATTAAATATTAATTAAACAAATTAAATTAATTAATTAAGTTGATAAAAATAAATTAATAAAGAATTAATTAAAAATCAAATTAACTAATCAATCAAATTATTTAAAATTGATTAAAAGGATTAAATAATTAATCAATAATTAATTGGTTTGATTAAACAAATCAAAAGAAAATAAAATGAAAAAAAGAAATAAAGAGAAAATAGATGGACCAGCGAAACACTCAAAGCCCAAATAAATAAAAAACACAGATAACAACTAAATGGGGTGTGAATAGGCAAAGGCGTTGGCCCATCAAATCCATAAAAAATGAAAAGAAAGTTGTTGAAAAGAAAATGGAAGGGTGTGGACAACAAGCCCAATAGGCGAGGCCCAAAGGTGCGGGGTTAAAGAGTCAACAAGGTGAGAGATTCAACACTCGTTGACTCCATACAAGACCATAAGATCAACTGATCATAAGATCAGAGGGATAGGAATGTGTGTGTATAAGGCTAAACATGGCGGGATCCACGAGTTGACATGTGGTCAACGTGTGACAGATGACCTAAGACGACCACATCGCAGACACGTAGGCAACCATATGAGAGGGTATTTAAGCGCAGTTCAAGGATCGAATCTTAGGGTTCCAAAAAAAACCTAATCCCTTTCTGTCAAGATTAACCAAAATCAAATCCTAAACCCTCACACAACAACACTTATAACATGAGATCACGCGAAAAAACATCATTGACATGAAATCAAGCTAAATAGAGAACCCTAATTTTAAACAAAGTTCAATATGGTTTAAAAATAGCATAAACAAGCATGGTGAATGCAAATATCTTTACGGATATATTAATTCACATTGTCTTAAAAGAAATTGTGTATGCTTGTGAATATCATATTTTATTAAATGTTGTAATATTGTTATGGTTCTAAGTTTTTATTTCAAACTTTTCATAATTGGAATATAACTTATTAGATGTAGATTGTATTATGACTTTTGTTGATGTATTTTGTTTAACATGTTGTTGTACTTCAGAAAAGGAGACTCTTTGTCTGTACCCATAGAATTGTAACTTCCCTAGAGGATAACCATTTTCTTTTATTGATGAATTTATGTTACTTATATGGAAAGACTGAATTTATTTAACTTTCGTGTGTGTTTGATGGTATGTTAAATTTGTGTGTTGATGAATGTCAAAGTTACTAAATAGAAAAATTAAAAGATCTATTAAAATCTGGACTGTCTGATATTGATTCAATAATTAATTGTTTTAGATTCAATTTCAATGATGAATTACTCTAAATACGCGAATGAGACCATAAACCCGCTGCAGTGAATTCTAATTGGTAGTTTTTACCATTGGATATATTTCTTTTTTGGCTTCATATTGTGATTGTGATATGTCCCATGGTTACAATATAATACATTTCACCCATATTCTCATATTTGTTCTCACTTTGAAAATGGTCATGGTCTAACGTTCGCCTGGATTTGTTTAATGTGTGCTTGGGTAAAACAAACTCAATTAATCATTTATTGAATTATAAGCATTGTGGTTGTTTACTTTCATATAAGATGTAAGCTCTTTGCCTAAACTATCTTTGAGAGCTTATTAAAACAAACTAAAAAACTTGCAAACATATCATAAACTATTTTCATATGTTGTCTTAAACATATCATAAACTATTAATTTGTTTTTGTGTTTTATAATTCAATCTAATATTGTTTTTACTGAAGTTATCACTACAAGAAAACACGTTTTAACTGCAAAATTTTAGCGTCAGACTCAACTCTGACGCTACTAGTTAATATAATGTCACATATAGTCGTCCTTAATGGTTAAAAATATTTGTCAATTTTTTAACAGGTCATTACTACTAGCGTCAGTTGATGCTGACACTAAATTTGGATATCACTAATACTGCGATGGTCGACGCTAATGAATAGTTGATTGTAATTTCTTTCATGTAGTTTTTTTTATAGTAGCGACGACTATTTGGGACGCCACTGGTATGAAAATAATTCATCCCCCCACAAATTTTGTTGCTTCCTTTTTTTTAGTTTTAAATAATTCTTTATTTTTTTATGTTAGCGGCGGTTTAAATCGACGCTAATAGTGGTGCCAAAAACTCACCCCTATAAATTTCGTTTTCCACCTTTTTAAATTAATTTTATTTTAAATAAATCTTTTAATGGAATATGAGGGAAGGTGATGATCGACGCTAACATATAGTTAAATGTAAGTTCATTCACTTATTTATTTATTTATTTATTTTGTATAGTAGCGGCAGGTGACAACCGAAGCTACAGTATAATTACATTAGTTTCATTCATTAGTCTCTAAATTTAGTGTCGCTCAAACCGACGCCAACTTTGATGCGAAAATTTACATTTCCCCACAACTTTAGTTTGCCTACTTTTTTTCATTTTTTAAATGTATTTCTTTATTAATTTTTTATTTTTTTAATCAAATAATTTATATTTTTTTACCTATTAAAATGATTAGTAAATTATTAATATTTTAAAATAACAAATAAATTTTCATATTTTAATAATTATTTAAATAAATATTAAATATAATTTTAAAATGACAAATAAATAACTTTTTTTAACCTATTTAACATGGTATAAAATTTAATTGAAAAATAAATAAGATGTAAAACATAATATAAAACAAATATATATAAAATATATAAAACTTATTATAAACAAAATATATAAAATATAAAATAGTAAAAAACTATAAAACTTATTATAAGAATTAAAGTTGAAAAGTTATAAAAAAAACTCGTGATTGTTTATCAAAAACACTGGTAAACAGAATGGTAGGGCTCATATCAGACATACCAAAAAAATGAGACATTAATCCTTCATCTTAGTTGGAATATGTTAGCAAGCAAGTTTGATTGGCCAAACACATGCAAAAGTATATTCCTAAACCATACTACACCTAAGAGTTATTATATTAAATCTTTACTTGTTTGGGCATAAAAATCACTATGATACTCCATTTGGTCCTATATATAAGAAAAAATTTACTTTTCAGATTCATTGAATAACTAATGTATTTAAAAAGTAATTTTTTTTCTTATAAATAGGACCAAAGGTAGTAGTTATTAAGAATACTTTCTAGAACATAGGAACAAGAATAAATATATCCACACATTATTTAATAAATCTAAACTAAATCTAAAAAAACCAGATACAGTAGTAGAGTTATTTTAGATCAAAAATATTTTTTAATTTTATTTATTTATTTTGATGTTGTAGTTATTACGATTTTTTATTGAATATACAACCAAAATTCCTTCTCTTCTCATAGCATCACATACACGCCATAATGATCATTCAATGACACAACCCATACAATCATACAATCACTTCATGAATCAAAGTAAACCATGCCTACCACTATGATTCAAGCCATAACTGTCACGGGTCAACACACACAAAGACAAGGTTACACACACATACACACATCTAAGCTTACATACATAGCCAAGCCTATCATACTAAGTCATGAAAGTTCCACACACAATACACATTCAAGCCAATCAACATTGCATCATACATACACAATCTCATAGTAGTTTATACCATTACATGCATCTAAGACAAACAATAACCTAATTCAATTCACACCATCACTTTATAATCCATACCATGACACAATCATGCTATGCAACTCAAGATTAACTAACTTGCAAGTTTAAATCAAACATTAAAGAACCAAGTGCAAATCATACACCATGAGCTAACCTTTAAGTCTAACGGTCCTCTAATCTTAACAAATTCCAGTTGCCAGTCCTAGTCCAAGTCATTATGACATCCAAACCTTGCCCAAACCATCCTAATTGTCAATACCAATTAGTTATAAAACTTATAACTTCCTTTATAAGTTAATTTGCCCAAACCCCAAACTGACCCTAACATTCATATTAACCTAAATCCTATTAACATTTTCAGTAGCTTGTTTTAACTTGATTAGTTAGTTGATTAACAACTAATTTCTAACATTTTCTAACAACTGATTCTAATAGTCGAGTCAGTTAGCTAATAGATAAGATAAACTCTAATTCAAACCAACTGATATTAACTAATTCTCTAATAGCTAAGCTAACTTCCAATTGTCAAAAAACTAACTAAATTAGTTTGTTAACTTCATTAACTAACATTGTCAATCCTAACTACAACACTAATTGTTTTTTTTTTCATTCAAACTAACATTAACTACCATTCAACATCCAAATTAATAGTTCCCTAGCATCTAACTAACTCCTTCCCTAAGCTACCGAGTTTGTTGCATAATTTCCCTCTATTTTCTCCTTCAAATCTCTCCTATTTAAGCAACTTCGTCTCTTCAATCATGAGGATCAATCAACTATTCACCCTCAATCTTCCAAACTCTCTGCAACTCTCACAATTAACTCACATAACCTTTAATACATTGTTTACACAAAATATTAATAAATTAATTTGTTTACAAACTATATTGTTTACAAAAAATATTAAAGTAAAAATGTTGTTCCTCATCCTCATCGCTGTCAATGAAGAACAAATGTTGGATCTCTTTGAGAAGAGCAACTGTTGAGGATCCTCGTTTCATTGATCTTGAGAAAGAACAAATGTTGGATGCTGAATATTCTCTATGACTTTTGCATTCATCTATTTTTGATATAAAACAAAAAAAAATTAGATAACTAAAATAAATATTCAATTATATGATTATTTAAGAACACAAACGTTGAATCCTAAATAATTTTCTGCACTTGCAATCCATCACGTGAAAAGTAAATAGAGTACTCTCACCAACCACATATTAAAAATCTAAAATTTTCTGATCTTGCAATCTATCACATTGATACAATGCTCTGATTAAACATAAAGGGTTTTATAATGTTTGGGTTTCTTGTGGATTCACTAATACTCATAATATTTTTATAATGAGGCTTTTAGGTTTCACGAGGATCACTAATTATTGTGTCTTGAGCGTTGATACTCATTAAATGGATGGTAAAGATTTGTTTAAGGATGGTGAAGAAACACACTTATATTTTACCTTAATAAAAAATGTTCCAGTGAAATATTTTACATCGGTTATTACTAAAAACCGAGGTAAAATTTGTTTCTTTTTAGATAAAAAAATATCTTCAAACCCAAACGTCACATACCTCTCGGTTTTTGTTAAAAATTGAGAGGAAAAAGCTTTTTTTTTTAATATTTGCATTGTTTGCACAAAATAAAAAATAAATTGTTCAAACAAATCAAGAGTTTGAAAATGGATTCTTGGAGAACAACATATCTTTCCAAATTTTTGATAAGAGAATTTTTTTTTGTACTTGCAATCCATCCCAGAGAGATTTCATTATCTTGAGAAAAATATTTTTCATGGAAAATGCTTTCACGTGACAGAGAATATGAAAGAGAATGTGAAAGAGAAATGAATGATTGTTTTTAGAAATAAATTTCCCAATATTGTCAACCGAGGAAAGCAATAAATTTCTCAATGTTTTCTTTGATTGACAACATAGGAAGTTTATTAGTGTGAAGCAATAACTTATGAGTTACTCTTCTATCTTTATAAGACTCTAGTCACTCAGATAGACACGGCGAGACGAGCTTTTACACTACCTATCTTTCACAACCTTGAAGCTTCAAGTTTCATTCCAGATACACTACCAAATTAACACTTCACTGGAACCTTGAATCTTCTTGATGAGACTTGAGATATCTTCAAGTAAGTCACCATCATCGAGAGTTGAAAAGCTATCACCACCAACATTAACACACATCAGTGTTGACATCATCAAAACCCCAAGATTATCAATATCATTAGGGTTGAGCAGCAATACTACAAGCACATAGATCCATATTTTCTTCTCTAGTAATGTTAAGCAAACCACTATTGATTGTATTACTATTATCTTGGATATTGATTCTACTAAGGACCTTGGGAAGTATCTTGACATTTATATCATTTCTAGAAGAAAAAAAACGAGAAACCTTTTTATGCTTTAATTGTTAATAGAGTGAAGAATAAGATCTTTGAGCGGAGATTCAAATCTTTGTATATGGATGGGCATATTACTTTAGCTCAAAGTTGCATTATGATTCTTCCTAATTATGTTTTGCAGTAGACGGTTATTCCCACATCAATTTGTGGTAAGGTTGAAAGGTTGTGTAGAAACTTCATTTGAGGATCTACTACAAAATTTGAAAAAAAAATGACATCTTGTTTCTTGGGATACTATTTTCACTCCGAAAGAAGATGGTAAGATGGTTTTTCATAGTCTGAGAATGGCCAATGCTAGTTCTATGATGAAATTGGCGTGGAATCAAATTTGATTATGCCTAATATTCAATGTGGTGCTAAAGCTTCTCCTGTTTGTAGAGGAATCACTAAATATTGGCCTAGATAGGAAAATGTGATTTCTTGGATTATTTGTAATGGACACTTATTAGATTTTGTCTTGATAATTGAGTTCATGGAGTTGGAAAATTATATTATCATCCCTCCTTATGAAGTTAATTTTATTGTTAGAGCTTATGATGACGACAATGGTTGTAATTGGGCTATAATCAACCAGGGTTTTTCGATTGACATATGCTCTAAAATTGCTAGTCTTAAACCTCCAATCACCGATCAAGATGAATTTTCTATATAGAAATTTTCTACGGATGGTTTCTTCAGTATTAAATCTTCTTATAAAACTTTATCTAATGAGGCTCTAATACATTTGAAATCTACTAATTTCAATATTGTTTGGAAGTGGCCTGTGAAGAAAATTCGTGATATAAAATGCAATGAAAAATAAAATTTTCCCTTAAGCATATCTTTACGAATGAGCATGATCAATTATAGAAGATTACCTCTTGTGGAGATTACAACCTTTAATGCAAAAATAGAAAAACGATTAGAAGCGTTGAACGATGAATAACGCATGTCCACACAAACAGAGTTCCTTTAATCTCAGTGCTAGTTGTTCTTACGAGAGAGAGAGAGAGAGAGAGAGAGAGATTACTTGGAATGAAATTATGAAAACTATCTTTTCTCTTTAAGATGGTTTTAAATTTAGATTAGGGGAAGGGAACTCATCTTTTTGGTTTCCAATTAGTTTGGGGTAGGGAAATTAGCGAAGCAAGTTCTTTATATGGATATCCATGATCTGAAAAATGTGAGTGAATAATGTTTACTTGAATGGGAATTGAAAATTCAATTTACTATATACTAATATTCCTTCGGTTGTTTGTGACTGTCTAAAAGCTCTTCCCATTTGCTTGAATTCTCTGGTGCCTAATCGGTTAACCTAGAAAGTAATTTATATCGTATCTATATTATTCAGGGTGATTATAACTTACTCAACAGACTTAAATCATTAAGAATACAATAGACAATAACTCTTAAAAGTGAATGTGGCAAAATATTCCTTATCCTAAGAAGGTGAAATTCTTCATTTGGACGACTTTACATAAGTCCCTTTCTACAAGATCGAAGTTGTGTTGTCGTGGTATGCTCTAGAAGAATCTATGTCCTAAATGCAATCAGGACGCTGAGACGACTCCATAATGCCTAAAAGGCTCTGAATTTACTACTCACTTTTGAAAATCTCTTGACTTCTTGGACTCACTATTCTTCCAAGGGATAGTTTATATTATTGTATTAAACATGTCATCAAATGTGGGGCCTATCTTATTGGTTATTTATCGGCGGTTATGGCGCGCTAGGAACATATTATGTCTTGTGAATATGTGGTATCTTCATATACTTTGAAACTCATCACAATGAATTATGTTAATTTATTAGCTAAATATTTTCTCAAGCATAATTTGTTTCATCCAACGAAAACGACCACGTGGAATGCACACAAAGATTGTAATATAATTTTGAATGTTGATGGTAATATCCTCGGCAATCCCGACATCTCGTGTTTTTGTGGATTGATTTGAAATGCTAATGGTGTTTGGGTTTGCGATTTTATGAGTAATATTGGCTATTCCAATATCCTTCGTGTTGAGCTCATGACGGTATATCATGGTTTGCGTATGGCCTGGAAACTTGGCATCAAAGACTTAATGTGTTATTATGACTCCAGCTCTGCTATCAAACTTATCTCAGAGTTTGTTAATATTTGACAACACTATGTCGGGATTCTTCACAACATTAAAGAGCTTCTCTAGAGAACTACGAGTTCAAATATTTCATACTCTTAAGGAGAAGAATGTTTGTGTTAACTATTTAGAAAAACATGAGGTTGATAATAATGCGATGTAACAATTTTTTGCGGAACCTCCTATAGTTATCATCATTATCATACTAGTTGATGCTATTGGAACATTTTTCAGATAATTTCTTATTTTTTTCCTTTTCCTTTGTTCACATAAAAAAAAGACTTAATGGAAACTTTGGTCCCTTTATTTTATCTTTTTTTTTTGTGTTTTGCTCCCTCCATTTTTAAAATCTCGATTTTTGTCCTTTTTTAAAGTTTAATGAAGAATTTAGTCCCCTCTCTAATTTGGAATTTATTTTTAAGGGTTAAATATGTTTTTGATCCTCGTAAATATTGTGATTTTCACTTTTAATCCTTAAAACAATTTCCTTCAAAGAATGGTCCTCCTAATACTTTTGGTCCACATTTTTGATCCCCCATGTCAATGTCCGTTAATAGAAGTTGGCGTGGCAATTCGTGAATTTTTTTTGATGATTTAGCTTGCATGTGGCAGTGCCAACGTGAAAACGATGCTGATGTGGCATATCACGTGGCTAAGGTGAACATTATATTTGAATCCATAAAAGTTCGTAGCTAATCTGTAACTAAAATCGTAACTAATTTGTAACAAATTCAAGAATTAAAAGATTTATCGTGAAGATGTGCATACCAGCGTAATAAGCTCACCATGAACCTATAAATGCAGTCGTTCATACCAACGTGTTACAATTATGCATTAAAGGAAATAAGAACCAACAAATTATGTGATGATAAGCTCACCATGCACCTATCAATGCAAGTTGACAAGGAAAATTTATACATTTAATCCAATTACATGCTATCATATAGAATTAATGATAATTTTCTAACCTTTGGACGCACACCAAAACTCTCATGTCCAGCTACTCTTGGACTTAATCACAACTGATATATGTCATATATGTTTCTTTAAAAAAAGTAGAGTCAGAGGCCAATAGCAGAACAATGAATCTTTAGGATTTAAGATGATAGGATATATGTACAAAAAACACTTTAAATTGGTCTCGTCGTAACAATAAGTATTAGCAAGTTTTGTTGCTTTTGCCAAACTTTCTACATTGCTCCCTCCAAATTGAAGCACAATCGGATATTGTTCCGGAGAGCATGCCAAGAATCTATCCGGAGAATAATACACAAAATGAACGAATAAATAGTTTGAATAACATTCGATCAATCGGTCAATTTTTACTCTAGTTCACACACTAACACAAATATCTGCATTGCTACAATACAAACAATTGAGTTCATGATTGTAGTCATTCACACCAGAAAACCCTTTTAAGTTCCTTTTCCACCCATAATTTTCATTCTTTGTCGTTAGTTAAGGCAATAAGCTAACTTATAGATTTAAACTTACGAGATTATCCTTTTGATGAACAATTGTTTCAGCCGCAAGCATCTGGATATACAGTCAAACATGCTTTGATATGAGACGCACGAGAGTCCTATAGTGATTGTCCGTCCAGACAATCATTAGAGCCACACTGAAATTCAACCAAAAGAAAAGATTGTCAATTGTCGTTTCACACTAAAGAATCTTGCAATGCATAAATTTCTAAGGCTTCTTCGAGATATACTCACATGTAATCTAGAAGTATTTTTGATGAAATTGGAAGTAAAAGGAGAAAATGAAAGGGAAATGAATGAGCCTGAAAATTTCATATTAGTATGTTTAAATTAACTACGGATTAACTTGAAATTAGCTATAGATTTCTGAATTTTAAGTACGGTGTTAATATATAAAATTTAAAATTGAAACAATTGACCCGTGACATCTATGTCAACTTTTTTGTGCCACACTGACATTTCCATGTGGATACCATATCATAAAAAAAAACTCATGTAGCATGCCAGGCCAGCCTCCATAAGAAAAACTTTAGAACGGCTATAAAATTGAATGTTGACATATTTATCAAGACACATGTCAATGTCATTTTAAAATTAATGAAATTCTTTTTTTAATCAAAGTAAAAAACAATCCAAAAATACAAATTAAAATCTTCATCCTCTTCAATCAACAAATTAATGACCTGGCGCTCAGTGTGCTATTGTGTTAAGGTTTGAAGGGATATCTCAAATTGTTGTCATAAAGAGAACAAAAGAACTCCTCATATACCATATGCTTATCTTAAACTTTAAATTTACACAATAATATCAATAGTAATAGCAATACTACTGCAACAAATAGCACAAGCAATCTCACAAACAACAACAACACAATAGTAACCTTTCCATTAGTTTTTATACAACAAAAAACAAACTACAAACTGACAATCAGCTTCATCTCCATCTATCAACTTGTAATGTTAGGACTGTCAAAGTTTTATAAATATCATCCCTTCAAACCTAACACAATATATCCCTTCAAACCTAACACAATATAGTTGTTGAAAGCTCCAATTAAGACAAGCCAAAAATGTTGTGATTTAGCGACGAGGGGCGAAGCAGAATGAAGATAGAATTTCAATAATTCCATATCTTCTATGTATTCTTATTCTCCTTCACCTTTGATAAGAGATGATGTATCTACACCATCAACTAACCTAGATCATGTGGAAAACATGCATTCAAATTTTACTATCTAAATTCAAGAAAGGAGCCCTTATTATTCTTGAAATGGTAGTTTTATGGGTGTTTCAAGAAAATTATGAACTTCAAAAGAATGAGAATGTAGAGTTTATTTTTTATTTGAAAATTATGAACTTTAAAAGAAAATTATAAACAAAGACGCTAATTTACCGGCTTGTTGCTTCCCGTGTTTTAATATAGTCTATCAGTCATACGTATAGAAAGTTGTAACTAACACCAATGGACTTGCATGGAAGAAGTTCTGAAGGTGGACCTAAATCAGATAACAACAAATGAACAAATGGAAAAGATATGACTATTAATTGCAATATTGTGATAATTGTACAATCAATGGGTAATAAAAACTAAAGAAATCCAAACCATAAGTTTGACACAAATTTGTGCACTCACTAGGAACATCATGATTAGGAGATACATCAGTAACATATTAGAAAGGAACCATAAATTGAGAAACACATGTCTAAGGAAGTTAGTGAGACTTGATTTCCAAAACTAAGTCAATCTCACATAGAGCTAGGTGGTGCAAAAATGGTGGATTATAACAAAGATGCTAAAGGCTCCTCTAAAATCATAAGACAGATACAAGACATAAATCTAAATCATACTTAAAATCTTTAAAAATATAACTATTGTGAATTATATAAATGTAATACAAGATGAGGAACTAAACAACCATATAAATGAAAATTATAATTTGTCAAGGTTCAGATGGACAACTATTAGTTATATCCTAGCATCCTAGGATTAAGAGCAAGGTGAAATCAAACTTTCAAGACAAACATATAGCATGTTTTTAAACATAGTAACCTTAAAAGTATAATTCTTTGGATCGTAAACAAACCACCTTCGTTTTCCAATCCTCTAGAGTTACAGTTTCCAGAAGCAGTCTGTCATCGTCAAAAATATACAATGCCTTGGACAAGATATTACACTTACTAGGATCTAGCAGGTATGAAACAGAGCACAATTTAGTCCAAGAATCATGAATTCCATATTCCTTCATGACCCAAATATGATGATCAGAAATTAAGCACAAGGAGTCCCTCAAGACAGACAATGTCAACCTACGGTGACTGATCTCTGCATGATGAGGAGGGAAAAGCTTTTGATAAGACTCCTTCTCAAAATCAAAAGAAAGAATGAAGACGGGACCTTCCCGACACCATTCAGTATAGGGTCATGGTCAAAGACAGCACCAAAAGGAAAGGTCTCAGTGGTTCTCCAATAATTGGTGCCCAAAGTATGAACTTTTACTTTAGTTCTATCAAACAACTTAAAATAAGATTCAGAGTAGTAAAGAACAACTACTTTGTAATTATCAGAAAGGCGATCATAGCCGAAGCCGAAGGCCGGAAAAACCTTTGTAACAATTTCACTGTTTTCAAAAGGGGGAGATTCAATGAACTTCTTAAGACAAGGATTCCACAATACAACTATACCTTTAGTTTTTTCGAAAACACAAAGGATGTCGTCACAGGAACCAACAATACTGTCGCATGTCGAAATGAATGCGACGTTCTTTGAATTTAGTGGGTATATTGATTAAAACCGAATCGAGTGGGTAAGAATTGTGAATTAACTCGTGTGGTTCAGATTTGTATTTCGCGTAATGGAGCCGGAGACTGCTTGAGAGGCTAAGGTGCTTTCTCGTGAAATTGTGACCCGATATTAGACAATTCCATGACTTGCACATGCATCGGAGCTGTAGGAGGAGTTTCACAGATAGCCTGCACAAGATTTCACCCACCAGATCCATAGGAAGACTGGGAACTGAATCATTCTTCATTTCCTCCGCCGTCGCCATCTCTGATTCTAACTCCGGCCGTCAACCAACCACCAAATTAGGGTTTCTTCTTAAACGCAGCCGTTTTTGGTTAGAACGATAGGTAGACATGACTTTACTTTACTCCTCTCATCATCTCTATTTCGTATTTATAACAATTTTTTTGAGATTCTTTGATAATAACAATATTTTGCTAGGGTTAAGGTTTGTAACAGCAATTGGAGGAATGGGTCAAAAAGCCAATTCTAAGCTTTATTGGTCTTGTGTTTTCGCTGTTAAAAAAAATACTATAGTTTATATATATATATATATATATATATATATATATATATATATATATATATATATATATATATATATATATATATATATATATATATATAAACTAAATTTATAAAAAAATCAGATGCAGTAGTAGAATTCTTTTAGATCAAAAAGATTTTTTAATTTTGTTTATATATGACCTATATTATGAAAATGTTACTTTTATATGAAAACATGACAATAAACCTGAAACATTATATTTCAAATAAATTTGTGAGATTATGTGTCATTTTTATTCTCAATTAAATTTCTCTTTCTTTCATTATTAAAATAAATGATTTAAATTAAAATATTATATTTTTTACTATTAAAATTCTCCACACTTATATCAATACCCTACATCTTTTAAAAATATCAATTTTATCCTTAATTATTTTTAAATAATTTACCATTTCACTTTTAACCATTCAATTGAGATTTCCGAAAATTACACTATCCACCCTCGTATCGGAACTCATTGAAAAAGACTTCTGATATATTTTTTTTTCAAACCGAAAAACTTCGTGAAAGACATCCAGAATACTGCAAAACGTATACCAGAAGAGGTTCAATTTTTGAAAAAAAAAAATTCTGGAACACTTATCATATGTGTCCTGGTTAACAAAGTAACATACATTGGAAGTCTTTTTCAAAGATTTCCGGTGTTCTATTTCTGTGATCCGGAACTCTTCCTTGAAGATTTCCGGTTTGCATTTATTTATTTATTTATTGTGCAGGTATGAAAATTATGTCCCTAATATGTATAGATACTTCTGATGCGTTTTTAATCCGTCAAAGATTTTGTACACGAGAAGAGGTGGTCAAATGGATTAAAAAGGTTGAAATCGATAATAAAGTAACTGTTATTATCATTCGTTCAGATATTGAAACAAACAAGAGAGGCAAAAGTAACAATTTTTTATTTTTTATTTTATTTTTGTTTTGTCTTTTTTTTCTGTTTTTGTTTTCTTTAAGGATTATTAAGCAGTAGTATTTGTTTAATCTTTTATGTATAAGAAAGAGTTACTAATAAAAAAAATGAAGTGGGTAACCTTTTGCAAAGCTTCATATCACAAGCTAGAATCATTCACAAGTTGAATGACCAATGATGGGTATACACATGAATTGGGAATTTGATCCTCTTCTATTTTATATATTCTATCATCTCTTTTGTTCATAATTTAACCTTTGAGAAATTATATGGAATAATTAATTAAAAATATATATTTATGAAGAGAGAGAAAATGTGACAAAATTCTCAAAGAAATTATTTATCTTCTACCTCTTAAGCTTCCATTTTTTTTTAATTTTAACTTTCAAAATCTCCACATTCATCACTATCAACAAAATAAAAATTTACAGAATTTTTTTAAGAGACTTAGTTTCACCATTATTTATAAAAAAAATAGTGGCTTCACCATTGTTATCGATTGAATAAGGTTATTTTCTATCCATTATATTTTTCTAATTATGAATTAATAAAAAATAATTATCCACTATCTATATATTATATCGTTATAATGTATTTTTAACAGTAAAATAGTATGTTTATGGTTTATTAAAATGTATTAGTTTGTTTTGATCATCCATAAAGAAGACACATTTTCAAGAGTGATCGGCTAATATTTTCATCGCGGATGTAGTAATTATTTTGAAATTGAATTATATATTTTTTTAAATCTGAGATATTAATAATTGTTAGTATTGTACAAAGAGTATATATTTATAATAATAATTCTTATTAAATTGTTTTTAATAATAATTCTTATTTAAAGAAATGAGATTATGATTCTATCTCATTATAATATTTTATTTAGTTTTAATTATATTACGATGAAATTTTAAAAATATTTAATGAAAAAATGTTAGAAATTGGCACGTAGACCAGAAATTTGCATGGCTCATGGGTTGCTATGTAGACCAGAAATTGGCATGGTTCTGAAATAGCATACATCATTCATAACTCGCATGGCTAAGTGTTCCTTGAAATGCTTCAACCAAGTTTTGCTTTCTTTTTTATCTGTTTCGGTTCCATTACGGATTATTTTTCCTTTTGTTTTTCCTTGATCTCTTTGTTGTGTTGATTGCTGTTTCAAAAATTCAAAGAGTGAGTTTTTTGTGTTCTATGTCAAAGTTTGGTCTTTTTTTGGCTCAAATAAGTTATTATCCTAATAAGCTATTTCATGTTCTATGGCTAAACTCTGCGTTAATGCAATGACTAATTCAATGTTATGCTAAACTACGTTAGAAATTATACTATGTTGATTTTTGTGCTACTTGAATTTGGTTTTTTGGTTTAAGGAAAAATGCTTATTAAATATTTTATTTCAAAACAGTGGCCTAAATCAATCAACAAGAAGCATTCAACAATTCATGGCAATGGTATGGAAGAAAAGATATGAAGGATTACCGATAGAGCAGAGGTTTGCCCCAGTTAGTGTTGAGAATTAGAGTGCTGAAGAGAAATCCGAAAAACTTCAAAGGCAAAACTTTTTCGCTATTCTTCCAATAATTTCTAAGCTTAATGATTAGTTTTTATAATGAATGAATATAGAAGATGAATCTTGAATGTAGAATACTGATGAATATGATTGAATCTTGATGAACTTTGGATGATAATTGTTGATAATAATGTGTAAGTTGTTGAAACTTGATTAATGATTGGATTGTGGTTAAGTTCCACCAAATTTAGAACTTCAATGTGAAGTTCTATATGGTTATGAATATGAACTTTGGTGATGGTGAGGGAGTGAAGAAAAAAGAGAAAATTATGAGAGAACTTGAGAAAAAAATGGTTAAGAAGGTTCATATGAGTTACGTTAGTTAGGTTAGTTAAGTACAAAATTGTGAGAAATGACATATATAGACTTTGTAAATGAATGAACACTCTTAGATTGTGATTCAAGTAAGTGGTTTATCAATGATGGGAAATTAATTTAAGCCTTAGTTCTGGATCACTAATTTCACCCTTGGATTGATTGTTAAGAATGGTTAGGATTGAATGGAAATTTGATTGAAAATGGAAGTTGGAATTTGTGTTAGTTTGGTAGTTATGATAGTTAACGATTGTGGATGCATAGATAGTTAAAGACAAATAATGATTTGTTTTTGCGTAAGTACCAAGTTAGAATATAAGGCAAAAGGTCACTAGTAATTATGCATGAAACTTGAACTTTTGAATGTTTTTGCCTTTAATTTTTTACCACTTTTGCCTTGAATTTTTGGTGAATCATCCAATGACTTTAAGTGCTTTTCAGAAGTGATTTTGTGTTAAAATAAGCACTTTTGAATGGTGTAAAATCAAGGATCAAATTCTGAATTTTTGGGCATGAATCAATGTTGAAAAATATTGAAAAAACAAGTATTGAATTTAAGGAATATTGCATAGTTTTCCTTTTGTTTCTTGATTTTTTTCATGACTTCTTGATGATTTAACTTCATGATATGAATATATAACTTGATTTACCTTCTTCCTTGTAGCAAAGTGAGCATTGTAGTGGAAGCATGAACTTGAAGTAGCATTGCAAAGTGAAGAACAAGTCATGAAAATGAAGCTTGATGGAAGATAAAATTTGTTGAAAATTAGCATTTAACATAATCATGATATAAGTCATTTTTTTATGAATAATGGTGAATACTTTGATCAAATGCTTGTAGAATAGGTCTAGGAAAATTCAAGAGTAAAAATCAAGTCAATGGTCAACAGTTGATCAAAAAATCAACTATGTGACCAAAGAGTCAACCGTAGCCAAAAGATGTAGTTTTTACCCTCACTTCTTGCAATCCATTCTTTTGATTTGCATTTTAAGTAATATGCATTGTACCATGAATTTTTAATAAATGAATGAAATCTTATTTTTATTCCAACTTTGTCATTTTCTTTGAATTCAAGCAATCTTCTGGATTAAGTAATAATCATTACAATCCTCCTACTAATCATGAATCTCGGATAAAGAGATAATCCACATCACAAGTAATATGGAAAATAAACTCTATGAAATCACCAAATAATATCCGCTTCAAAAATCCACTTAAACTGATTAAATTCATTATTATCGAACATTTGACCTAAATTTATTATAATATGCAAATGCAAATGAATGACCTAAATACATGATTAAATAGAAAAATGTATGTAAATGAAAAAAAACACTAAGTCAGGCGAATTGAATGAGGAGGTAGGGCATGTTCTAAGGTATGACAATACACACCACAATGATAATTCAATGACACAACCCATACAGTCACTTTATGAACCAAAATAAACCTTGTGGGAAAGACTCTCTACCTGAGTCTAGTGAGTAAAATTAAGATATGAAAGGTTGAGTAGTATGGGCTACCGAGAACTTTTTCTCGTAAGGGTTGATACGATAACCTCGCTTAGAGTATATTCTTTTGAGGATATTGATGACCGTCAAGCTTTTGGCGTAAGCGTCAATATTTTCATTGGAATCCTTAACTCTAAGGACCTTTTTAGAACCCTAAACCTTTGGGACAATTAGAAACGATGGTCGCGTAGTGCAGGTCCCCGAGAAGCTTTTCTCACGAGGGTCGGTAGGAAGACCTCACTCATAATAGATTTTCTTAATAGAGCTGATGTTTGGCAAGTAAATTGACATAAGTGGCAAACAGTCAAGAAAATCCATGATTCTGAGAACCTTGTCTAGAACTCAATGTCAATGGTCGCGTAGTATGGGTTCCGGAGAATCTTTTCTCGCGAGGATCGATACGAAAACCTAACCTGGAGTATATTCATTTAACGGACTTGTCGACCGACATGCCTTTGTCGTAAGCAGCAAACAGTCAGATGAATCCATGACTTTGGGGTCCCTGTTTCTAAAAAACCCTATATCATATCCAGTGAGATTCTTGTTTGAAAGTAATTAGTGTTATACTCCATTTCTTACCTCAGACATCTCAGACTTATGAACTCATGCTTGAGTATTGTTCATCCATTCATCCATACATTTATGCATTCATACATCATAAACATGAAGACAAAAACTAAGCTTTTAGTATCTTGTGTTCATTACATGAATATTAGACATTTTCCAAAGTAATCATGAATCTTCCTCCTAAGAAAAACACATTCTCCTCCCGATAAAAGGAACCTCAAATGGATAGTTTGAAAGTCTTAAGTTCTAGGGTGACGCCTATCAAGAACAACAAGTTTCGTACAGCCTATGGGAATATTCTGAACATGTTGACAAAGAAGGTGGACTTTGGAGCTCTCACCACATTGGCTCAGTATATAAAATTAATTTAATGCTTTAAAAAATGAGGAATATCTACTATAAAAACTCAAATTATTTGATATTTATTTTGTATTAATACAATTAAAATTAAAATTTGAATTTATTTTCTAGATTTTTGAAAATGTTAAGGATATTGTATTGTTTAAGAATTTTAACAATTTTTTTTTTATAAATTTACAATTAATAACATTTTAGTTTTGAGGATTTTTTTATTGAAATTATAATGAATAAAATAAATTGATATGCAAAATAAAATATAAATAGTTTATATTAAAAATTCGATAAATCTGACGTGGCTCCACATTATCAAAGTCACGTTATTAAAGAGTATGCCACATGTGCAAAATTAGAGGGTATCTTGAAAATTCCAAGGGATGTAAAGTTCAGGAATCAAAAAACTGATTTTTAAAATTATGGACTAAAAGTTAAAAAAAACATCAAATTAGAGGGATCAAAAATGCATTTAAGGATACTATAAATTATTTACACTAAGAAAATCACATTTAAGTAATCAAGTAATATTTACCTTTTACAATCTCCTATACAAATATAACATGTGGCACTCATTTTTCAATTTTCACAGATTAAATCACAATTAAATATTACATCCACTCATTCTCTCTCTTGATTAAAAATTGAAATCTCACTCACATTTCTTTTTCTCATACTTTCTAATTTTCATTTTAATTTTTTTTTTCTATTTATTTATTTTCATTAAAAATACTAATAATCTATTTTTTAATTTTAATAAAATTAACAATTTATTTTATCTCATATATCACTATCAATATAATATATACTTTATTTTAATCAATCATTATCTTAATCTGAGAGATAAAATCCTTATTTTTGAATATTAATTTTTTTCTTTCTCCTTCTCACGGTTTCTTTCTTTCTTTTTGTATGATTATTTAATATAATTAAATTTATATAATTATTGTTTATTTTACAAATAAGTAAATCATTTCAAATTTTACATGTGTATCTAAATATATTTTATATCGTATCAAATAAAAATTTTCATCTCATGGGTCATTACCATCACAATGTTTATTTTATTTTAATTAACAATTTGACTTAATTTGAAAGACAAAATCCTTATTTCAAAATATCAAAATTTTCTTTTCTTTTCTTTCTTCTTCTCAGGAGTAACTTTATTTCTTTTTTTGCATGATTATTTAATAGAATTGAATTTATATAATTATTTTTTATTTTACAATTAAGTAACTCATTTCAAATTTACATATGCAAATAAATATATTTTATATTGTATTAAATAAATTTTATATTTCACAGGTCCCTATAAGCGAAATTTTTATCTAAATAATCCATTTTTTCAAATAAATATCCAAACTAACCAATTTTTTCACATATTCCCCAAAATAACCCACTTTCAAATAAAAAAAATATTTTAACATAAAAGAGATGTCAATCCAATTTGATACCTGTGTACGACACATGAAAGGAGACGTCAATCCAATTGGCGACACTATACAAATATATAGGAGAGTTAGTACATTCTCTCTCCTACATGTTTGTATATTGTCATTAATTGATTTAACGATTTCTCTTATGTGTTGTATATAAGCGTCCATTGAATTGATGTCTCTCATTTACTTTGATGTTTGAAAGTGAGTTACTTTGGGAAATAGATATAAAATTTGGTTATTTTGGATATTTATTTGAAAAAAATAGGTTATTTGAATAAATATTTCACTATAAGTATAATATATATTTTATTTTAATCAATGACTATCTTAATTTAAAAATAAATATTTTATATTTAAATATTAAATATTAATATTTCTACCATTCCCTTTTTATATTTTAATTGAGTTTATATAATTATTATTTATTTTAAAATTAATAATTAATTTCAAATTTATATATATATCTAAATACATTTTATATCGTATCAAATAAATTTATCCGAGCGGGTATCTAGCTAGTTAAAATCAAAGGATGTAATAGAACAATGTTAAGAAATCCACTTATAAAAAGTTTATATTGAAAAAAAATAATAAAAAAATATATTTTATATTTTTATTCATTTATAAAAAGTTTGTATTAAATAAAATAATAGAAAAAATAATTCTATATTTTTATTAAAATTAATGCATAATTTGCAAAATAACATTTTTTCTTTTAATTCTTAACTTGTTCTCCTACAAGTACACGTCAACATTATCCAATATTAGAGTTGTTAAAATGGACTAGCCGGTACTAAATGGGTCGGTTATGGAGGACCACAGGTTTTTTAAGACTAGGTCAAAAAAAATCATGCTATAATATGGACTCGACAATTACTACCCGAACTCGGCCTTAAACTATTTTTTTAAATAAAAATTAAAATAAAAAACACATTATAATTAATGTAAATGAAATTAAAAATTATATTATTTTAAGTATAATATATTTTTAAATATTATATTATCTTTTATAAATACTATAATGTATTTTTAAATACAATACGCGTCTAAATTGTATAAAATAGGCAAAATTATACAAGAGACTCTTTAAGTTATTCTTTTGTATAAGGTTGGTCCTTTAAGTTTTTTGTAACAACTTGGTCATTTAAGTTAACAAACATGTTGAATTAGGATCTTACTTTATGTATTTAGGATGCTACTTTACGCATTATGCTGCAACTTTATATATTTTGGGTGATTCGTTCAATCAAAGATTTAAGAAAAGGGTAAAAGTGCACACATTTGTTAACTTAAAAGATCAAGTTGTTATAAAAAAAACTTAAGGGTAATCCTGTTAAAAAAATAACTTAAAGGATCTCAAGTATAATTATGCCTGTAAAATAATACTTGAATATTTAACGTAAGAGAAATTAATAGAATCCGAAAAAAGAGGGTTGTAACGTATAAGATTTAAAAGAGAAAGATTGAATATAATAGAGAAAATAATGTTATTTTTGAGTAAAACAATATAAATAGTAATATAACTTTTTTAAAATGTATAGTTATGTGGACTTAACGGAGTAACCACGGTCCATACGGACTTTTTAGAGCTGAGCTAAAAAAGTCCTAATAAATATGGACTATAGTTTTAAGTTCCAAACCCTATGATTTTTAGGTTTGATGGACATCCCATGCTAGCCTACTTTGACAACTCTATCAAACATCACCAAATATCCTAATACATATTTTTCTTTATAAAAAATTGTATTTACCAAAACTCATTATTGTAATTAACCAAAATCTATTTTCTCTCTCTATCTTTTTTCTTATTTATTTATTAAAATTTAAATAATAAAATTTGAATCTCTTTTACACAGAAAAATATTCAATTTTCAAAATACAAAATTTAATCTCAAAAGAAAAACATAATTATTTTATAATTATTAAAAAATAATTCATAGTTATTAATAAATAACTTATACTTATAAAAAAATAATTCAATTATAAAATTAATAAATTGCTGAAATAGTCTTATGGTCCCTGTAAGTCAGCAAGTTTTTGATTTTGAATGTTGTATCTTTTTTTTTTGTCTAAGTCCCTATAGGTTGAATTTCGTTTGGTTTTATTCCATAACGTCTATTATCCGTTACAAAAAACTTATGTGGGTAACGTTGTGATGTGACCGTTTTTTTTAATTCCAAGTAGATTAAATGGTAAAAGCCAAAATTTTCAAAAAATGGTGGATTCAAACCATGGAACTTGTATTTACATTAAGGATGTCACTTCACTAAGCCACTTGTGTTTCTTATTTAATAATTGCAACACATATGTATATATTAAATAATAGAAATGAGGACTAAATCTAAAAATGATTTGATTTTGTAATTTAAACTTCTTCTTCCTCTCCTTTAACCAGCATTCTTCTTCTTTCTCTGCACCTTCATCCATTGCTACATATTCAATTGGTAACTTTACTCAATTCCAAATCCTCAATACATAACTTTACTTTATTTCATTTAATTTAGTTGTTGTTTCTAATTATGAGATATGAGTTTGCAAGCTTTATCACCCATTAGAATTAGTGGTGGATTTTTATTGTATAATGATAGTCTTTGATCTTGATAGAAGTGTGAGAAATAATTTTTATGAAATGAGAAAATAAGGAATAAACAAAGAATAATTTTGGATTTGAAAAAATTCAGGTTTATATGATGGTTAGGGATGAAGATATGAACATAAATCCAAAATTTTGGATTAAATGTTTTTTCAGCCCTATAAATTGGCGCGTTTTTTGCTTTAGTCTCTGTAACCTAATATATATTTTTGGGTTTTAGTCCCTAATTCTAAATTTGAATTTATATCTTCATGTCCAACCTTCATACAAACCCATAATTTTTTCATATTGATGAGAACATATGTGTTTGCTTATGATATATTGATGTATGTTTATTTAGTGTTACACCATTTCAAACCATAATCATTTTTGATAGTTTGATTATGTACTTTATTATTTACTCTTTCTCCCACAATCTTCATCATCATCTTCCATTAAAGTTTCATCTTCATGTTTATTTTTTAAGAAAAATTTAGATTCTTAGTTTATCCAAGTACCAATGTTATTTTTATGTATCCAAGGTGGTGAAGTATTTTCCAAAATAAATATATTCATGCATGTATATACACTCATGCAAGTGCACTCATGCATTTTATATATGTGATTATCATTATCATATTCATATTTCATGAACATCAATTAGTGTAAATAAGGACTACAAGTGCATGAGTTAAAACATTTAATGGAATACTGTCTCTGTTTCATAATGAGTGACTCAATTAATTATTTCACACAGATTAAGAAAAAATAATAATTGAAAGATAGAGAATGATATTTTTATAAAAGTACCTCTATCATGTATTGGAAATGATAAAAGTAATATTAATTAGAGAGTAGAATTGAAAAAGATGCATTGGAAATTGATATGAATCATTTATTTTGGGACACTCTTTTATACCAAATGGATCACTCATCATGGGAAAGAGGAGGTATTAAGTAATTTATAGTTGAAATAAATTGATTAATCATTAATAATTGAAATATTAATTAATTTATTAAATACTGAATCAGTTATGAAATATATATATTTTTGTTGCAACATTACTACCAAATGTAATTGTTGGCATAGTGGAAAGATAACTATTTGTAATTGCCAAGGCATGAGTCCAAATCCTCGTGGAACCAATTTCTAAATTTAAAGTTTGTGGCGTTTATCATCATTGTTTTTTAACGAAAGTTTAATGCCAGAGACTAATCCCAAAAGAAAATCAACTAGGGACTCATACAAAAAATATATATATTTGATACCAAAAGACTATTTAATCCTTAATAAATTATATTATCAAATTGTTCAAACAACTAATGTGTCATTATCGAGAGACAAAAATTTTATTTTCAAATATTACTTTTTTTTCTTTTCCATGCATCCCTTTTTTTGTATGTTTATTTAATATAAACAAATTTATATGATCATTGTTTATTTTATAATCAAGTAACTCATTTAAAATTGATATGTGTATCTAAATGCATTTTATGTTGTATCAAATTAGATAATACTCAATAACGATAGACACAACTAACTTTCCATTTCACAGGTAACTATCAGGACAATATATATTTTATTTTAATCGCCAATTATCTTTATTTGAGAGATAAATTCTTTACTTTCAATTGTGATTTTTTTTTCTTTCTCTATCTCACGAGTCACTTTTTTTTTTTCTATTTTTGTATGCTTATTTAATATAATTGAGTTTATATGATCATTGTGTTTGTGTAAGTCCTAGAGGCAAATAGTTCTATTAGAACTTGATACTTGTATCGAATTATTTATTAATACTTAAAAAATTATATTATATTCGTTTTTCCAAAATAATAAAGTCCCTAGAATAGTTAGTTCGTTTAAGGAAATGTTAAGTGTGACTTAATCACGAGATTTTATTAAAATAAAGATATTATTCTTAAAGTATATGTAGTCGAGCACACGAATATCAATCACAACAATGCACAATTATAAAACGTGACTCGATCGCAAATGTATGTATTTATGCAATGCACCAACTCCTCGACTCTATATGCATGTAGTACAAATTTGGATATCAAAGATATGTTACTGATTTAGTCAATTCACTGATGGTCCCTCTTTGAACTATAAATGTCATTGATCCCCCCTTCTGAATCAAGACTCGTCACTGATCTCCCCTTCTAAATCAACAACTTGTCACTGGTCCCCATTCTGAACCAGTGACACAACAATTGACCGAAGTCTGTACACCATGATCCATGAAATACAACAACACATACAAATGTAATAATCATCATGGGTTCCCCTTCGAACCACACACATCCCCAATAAGGCCACCACCTCAACATAATAACCATGTTATGTAATTATGACTCACTAATACATAATCATACAAGAATTCAACAATAATTTACTCATATCTCAACAGAGCAAAATCAAACAATTCATAAAACACAACTCAACTCACCACACTCATTAATAGTCGGCAAGGTCACGAACAACTTTACCATCAATCGAATTAAAAAACTCACTCTACACATTTATAATGTTTGATTCTCCTCATCATGCACACATATAACCTCTAAGGCATTACTATGAGGTAGTACCATGTATCAACTTCCCAATGCTTTGAACCACTCCTCAAACGAAGTCACAAAACACAAGTTACGCGTAAAACATAATTCTTCATACAAAATCTAGAGGCCTGCTACGGGCTCTCGTAGAAACCAACACGACATGTAGCACTCCCTAGGTAATTCCCCCCTTTGACACGCCTCTGGTACAAAAACCAGAGGGATATTACGGCCACCAGTGGCAGCTTCTACGACTCGTAGTAGCATCCCTGACCCCAAAATTTTGTTTCACGATTTTATACGATTTCTCTTGTTTTACAGCTCTGCATAAGACCCCAAACCCTGAATTTTAACTTCCAATAACCCTAAAACATATCATATCATAAGGTACATGAATCAAAGTGTAACTTACCCATCATAACATTAAAATCAACATCATTGTATCAATTCATCATGCTTATCATCAACGCATAAGATCAACATATGAACATCATCATCCCTAATGTTTTCATGGCATCCAACCACACGATTCACATGAAGACATAACATATCATGATTAACACATATAAAATAAACAATACATCAATCTAATTGTAGAGGTTTTGCATAAACCTCATATGATTCATAAACCTCAACAATAAAGAACAACACAACCAAAAAATTAAGAGGGTGAGGATCACTCACCATCCTTTATGAAATAAGCACATAATAATGAACAATCCCCCTTACCTAAATTTTCCATCCAAAACCTTGAACTTTCAGCAATGTTAACTCTCCCCTCTAGGTATGCTCTTGCCTTTCCACTCCCAATTTCCATAGCTTTTCACATACAACACAAAAATCTATTTTCCCTTCTTTTAAGTTTAAATGAAAAACCTATTTCAAAAGAAGTAAAGGGAAAATGTGACCTACGAGTGCATCGCGAAAAATACGACGACGAGCGCATTACACACTAACAGAATGATTGAACAGAGTCGCCATCGAACTTTATTTATTCCAAAGAAGAAAATGGAAAATATTGATAAAACCCCTAAAAATAAATAGAAAATGTTCGTCACAACCAAATTCGGGTTCGAGAGTCGATTATGCAAGGGGAAGATATTAGCACCCCTCACATCTGTTGTAATCAAGGAGGAACCATTTAGTTAGATTTATGATAGAATATTAGCTTATGTTATTTTCTTTCTTCGAGTGATAAAGATTGAAAAGGAAAATAAAAGGGGTCGCAGAAAGGTTTTTATTAGGGTGCTTGACAAGATTGCGAGTCTTTCTCCTACGTATCCTCAAGTACAATGAGGAAGTCAAAGCAAGATAGTTTTACGTAGAAAACTATGTATTGGTTGGTTTATTTTATTGAAAGAATGTTTAGATCACGCTCTAGCGGTTAAACATTGCTTGTGCTCGCAATTGAAGGCTTAAAGCATTTGTTTGTATCGCGGTGGAACAAACAAACAATGTTCTTTTTGAAAAGGTTTTAGATCACACGGGGGCGAGAAGATAGGTTTGATGTGTTAAAGTGTTTTTTAGGAGAACGAAGAATGTTCGGTAGGACCAAGAAGTATGCCTTATGGTCGATTATTCGAGTTTGCATGGAGTGTGTACCCCTATGTACCATTTTCATTCAAAGCGTTTATGAAATTTATTTGCGAAAGAGAACCGTTCGGTAAGACCAAGACGTATGCCTCAGAGCTGATTGTTCGGAGGTTTCAAAGAGTGTAAACTCTCATGTCCCTTTTTCATCCAAGTTTGGATTAAATGTTTTAGGACGAAAGAAAGAATAATTGGTAAAACCAAGACGTGTGCCTCGAGGCCGATCATTCAAGGTTTTAATGGAATGTAAAACTCAAATGTTCATTTTCTTTCGATTTTATTATAAAAGAGATTTTTAATGTAACACTTAATTCGAAAAAGAGATTCGATAACGGTTAATCGTTTTTTTAAACGCGTTTGAAAAAATAAACATGTGACGTTGGATCAAGGTTTCACTTTAAAATATTAATTTTATATATTCCTTAATTGTTTAATTAATTAAAATAATTAATAAAATAATAAAATGATAAATAAATAAAAATAAATAAATAAGGGGTGCAATAGAGATATGGGGGGATATGGAATTAGTAAATAAAAAAAGGCCCAAGGCCCAACAATAATTCACAAATAAATAAAATAATAATAATAATAATAATGATAATAATAATAATAATAATAATAATAATAATAATAATAAAACATGGTTGTGTGAGAAAGAAGGAAGGTGTTAATAGTGACCCATGCCCACCAAGAGTCCCAACGCTGGTCCAAGATGGGGAGGGGAGTCAATTTTGGTTGACTCAACCTACGCCCTCAAATCAAAGGATCAAGAAATCAAATGGTTGATAGGGGATATGCATATGATACCATGGGGAAGTGACCCACATTGGCCTGGTCAAACAAAAGAAAATCCATAAGTCTGATGGTCGAGGGTAAGCCACACATGGCGCAGAGGGGTGATGGAAGGAGAATCAAGAAAAGAAGGGAGTTCACGCATGAGGACTCAGACCTCACTTTTCCTTCTATCTCGTACCCTCAACCTCTCACTTTATTCTATCTCTCTCTCTCTAGATTTTGTTGGACCATGTTTTTGCGTAGTAAAGATGAGACTTTTTCAGCTTTCACGTGTTTTGCAAAGTTGTCCCAAAACAAAATAAGTTTAAAAGTAGTTGCAATACGAAGAAATCATGAAGGTAAACTTGAAAACCACCTCTTTTAGGATTATTGTGATAAATATGGCATTGAACATGGTTTTTCCGCCCCAAGGACTCTAAAACAAAATGGTGTTATGGAGTGCAAAAACCAAAATTTAGAGGAGTTAGCAAGAACTATGATCAATGAGAGTAGTCTACCTAAATATTCTTAAGGTGATACGATAAGCATGACATGTTATGTTTTAAATAGGATACTTACACTTTCTATTTAAAAAAAAACATCTTATGAACTTCTTAAAGATAGAAAACTGAATTTATCACTTCTTCGGATGTAAGTGTTTTGTATTGAATAATGGTAAAGACAACCTTGGAAAATTTTATTCGAAAGCTGACGAAGGCATCTTTCTTGGATACTCTCAGTTAAGAAAAGCCTCTAGAGTGTATAATAAGAGATTACTTACTATTGAAGAGTTTGTTCATGTCACTTTTGATGAATGTTATCCGATAAATGTCAGGAAAGGTATTTCTTTTCATGATAGAGGTATATATTCAGAAGACATACTCAAAGACACCTAAGAAGTAATTGATCATCCTGAGGTGGTGAAACCTGAGAAGGATGAAGATGACGGATCTAAAAAAGAGAACGAGAAGATTCTAACTAAAGTGGATTATATTCCCTTTGGTTGGAATACCTCCAAAGACCATCCAATTGATAACATTCTTGGAGACATCACCAAAGGTGTAACTACACGCTCTAAGATAAGTAATTTTTGTTATCACTTTGCATTTGTGTCTCAAATTGAACCTAAAAATGCAAAAGAGGCCTTAATTGATGAGCATTGGCTTATGGCCATGCAAGATGAGTTGAATCAATTTAAAAGAAATTATGTGTGAGACCTTGTCCCACCTCCGCGAGATCATCAAGTTATAGGCACTAAGTGGGTTTTTAAAAATAAATTGGACAAAATGGAGTGATAACAAGGAACAAGGTCTGACTAGTGGCTCAAGAACATAACCAAGAGGAGGACATATATTATGAGAAAACTTATGCCCCGGTTTCCCTCCTCGAGGCTATACGCCCTTTACCAGCTTTTTCATGCTCTAAAGATTTCAAATTATTTCAAATGGACGTGAAAAGTGCTTTTCTTAATGGTTATATAAGTGAAGAAGTGTATGTTTCACAACCTCCCTATTTTGAAAATCATGAGTATCCTAACCACATTTTCAAACTAAAACGAGCTTTATATGGTCTCAAACAAGCCCCTATGGATTGGTATGAGCGGCTAAGTAAGTTTTTATTTGATAAATAATACTTTAGAGGGAAGGTTGATACAACACTTTTCATCAAATGTCAAGGAAAACATATTCTCCTCGCTAAAATTTATGTTGATGATATCATATTTAGTTCCACTAACATGCAATTGGTCAAAGAGTTCTCAAAGTTAATGTAGGGCGAATTTGAAATGAGTCAAATGGGAGAGCTGGCTTACTTTCTCGGACTTCAAATTAAGTAGCTCAATCAAGAGACATTTATGTGTCAAACAAAATACTGTCAAGAGTTTCTTAAACGCTTCAGAATGGCAGATGCAAAGTCAATCGACACTCTAATGCCCATTAATGGGAACTTAGACAGAGATGTGTGAAGACATGGCTTCTCGAGTATTTTGATGAAGACAACGATGCACGTACAGGGTCAATCATCAAAGAATGGATCAAGACTTCAATAGAGCAAATTCACACAAAGTTTCAATCATACATAGCTCAAAGTCGCTCGAGAAAATGATCACAAAGGTATTGGAATTTAATCTTAGTTAATGTTTATATATAAAGTGTTCAATTGACTGTTGCATGCATAATATGATATGGACACTTAGAATTTATTTCAAAATAGTTACAACTTTTAAAAGTTCTCAATTTTTCCTTCTTTCAATAGTGGTAACCGGTTAACACTTTTGGGGTAACCGGTTAACCCGAAACAAAATTCAATTTCTGGGCAGATTTTGTTAACATGTAACCGGTCAACACTTTCTTGGTAACCGGTTACACAGTTTAAAATTTGAATTTTTCTTAACGTTACAATTAATGTAACCGGTTAACACAATTTGGGTAACCGGTTACTACTGGGAATTTTTGTAGAAAAGTTGCAACTTTTCATATTTTCAATTCATGCTTCTTCTCTGTGAACCATGGCATCCATTGGTTGTTTGCACTTGTTTAAAGAGGTTCATAGAAGGATATTTAAACCAAAAAAATTTCAGATTGCAAATCACCTCCTTAAAAAATTAATTTTCACAATCTTCCTTTGTTTACTATTTTCAAAGATAAGTGTCCAAAATTCATATGCATCATTTGAACACTTCTATAAACATTGTGAGATTGATTATTCCAAAAGGAGAAGATCAATCCTTTGATTGATGTGAAGATATTTCCAGATTATTCAAACTTCCATTTAAATTATACACTTATTGTTCTTCACATCTTAATTTCTCAAGCATTAGTGGAATTAAGATAGTGAGTGTTTTATCCTTACTTGTTTGATACTAAGAGGTGCATAGGAGAGGATTGTTCTCTTATCACTAAGAAGGTTTCCTTGTTTGTTTAGAAACAAGAGAGTCACTTTGAGAGGATTGTTCTCATAAGTGGACTTTGTTGGAAATCCAACAGTTTGTTCTTGGTGGTCTTTGTTGGTCATTGTACAAGTCCAAACAAATAGTGAAAATCTCTTTCTTGGTGAAAGGGGACTGGATGTACCTTCGGATTGTGAAGGGAACCAGGATAAATCTCCGTGTCATTATTTTTCTGCACTTTACTACTTTCCTAAACACCACTATAAACCAGAAAAATAATCCTTACAACAAGAAAATTTCAAGGTTTCTAATTCACCCCCCCCCCCCCCCCCCCCCACCTCTTAGACTGATTTCAGACTTACAATTGGCATCAGAGCAGGTTATAGGTAACCTGTTCCTAGACAATCCAAAATGGCTTCCGCAAATAATAATCTAGTCTTCAGAGATGGTGGTAGCAATAACAAGCCTCCACTATTCTGTGGTGAATACTTTGACTTCTGGAAAATTCGGATGAAGGCTCATTTAGAAGCACAAGGAGAAGAAATATGGGATGCTGTCCAAAATGGTCCTTTTGTTCCTACAACGGTTGTTAATGGCGTTGGTTCATCAAAGCCTAAAACTTCATGGGATGATGATGATAAGAAGAAAGTCCTCTATGATAAAAAGGCAATAAATCTTCTTCAAAGTGCACTCAGCATGGATGAATTCTTTCGCATTTCGACATGCACAACGGCAAAACAAATATGGGATACCTTGGTAGAAACTCATGAAGGAAGTGCCGAAGTTAAAAGATCAAGATTAAATACCTTGAGTCAAGAATACGAGTTGTTCAGAATGCAGCCCGGAGAATCCATCCTTGACTTGCAGAAAAGATTTGTGCACTTGACAAATCATCTAAAAGCTCTAGGTAAGACTTTAAGTAATGATGAATTGAATCTTAAAGTGCTTAGATCTTTAACCAGGGAATGGCAACCAAAAGTGACGGCAATATCAGAAAAGAAAAGTCTATCCATAATGACTTCCGCTACATTGTTTGGAAAACTTCAAGAATATGAGATGGAACTTGGAAGACTTGAAAAACATGAGAATCGAGATAAGAAGTCCAAAAGCATCGCTCTGAAAGTTGACTCCAAAGATGTTGAGAAAGAAGACAATCCGGAGGAGGATGAAAACTTCTTGTTACTTGTTAAAAGGCTAGGCAAATTTTTCAGTAAGAATGACAAACCTTCCTTCTATGCGAAAAGAAAGAAACACTTCAAGAAAAGAGAAGCTTCCACTTCAATGCAAGAGGTAACATGTTATGAATTTGGTAAGCAAGGCCACATAAAACCAGATTGTCCTCAACTACCTAAGAAAAGTGGATTCAAAAGCAAGAAGGAGAACAAGTACAAAAAGGCTTATGTCGCATGGGAAGATAACGAAATAAGCTCGTCATCTGACTCGGATAGTGATGAAAGTGCAAACCTAGCATTAATGGCCTCACACCATTCCGATGATGAAGTAAATGAGGTTAGTAATGATTTTTCGCTTTTTGATAATGATGTGCAAGGTGCCATAGATGAATTATTAAATGAATGCAAAATTTTGTATAAAACTATATCATCTCAAAAGAAACAAATCTCAGTTTTGGAAGAGAAAATTGAGAAAATGGAAAAAGGTTTTGAAGTTGAAAAAGGAAAGATGATTAGTGATCAAAAACAAAATTTTGTATGCAATAAATGTGAGTCACTTTCTTTTCAAATTGTCAAACTAAAAAGAGTTCTTGAAAGATCCGAAAAAGGACAAATTGGATTGGAGGGTGTACTTAGCCAACAAAGATATTCAAATGATAAAAGTGGGCTTGGTTACTCAAAGTTTTCAAAACCAAACTCAAACAAGACAATCTTTGTTAAGGCAAGTGACCAACCAATCCAAGAGAAAGTGAACAAAACTAAAATAGTTCATCATTATCCTAAAAAGAAAAACCTTGTTAAGAAGAAGTCTTATCCTTCTAGGTATAGAAGTAATTTTGAACCAACATGCTTTTATTGTGGTATTAAAGGCCATACACCTAATGCTTCCTATATTAGAAACTTTAGTGTTGCTAATGGGCATTACGTATGGGTAAAGAAAGGCACTAATTATGAAGAACCCAAAGCAACTTGGGTACCTAACAAAACTTAATCTGTTTTGTAGGCTTGCTTGGAGTCCACATCAAACTTATGGTATCTCGATAGTGGGTGTTCCAAGCATATGACGGGAGACATCAACAAATTTTCAAATCTAAAGCTTAAAGCCAAGGGTATTGTTACATATGGAGATAACAACAAAGGAAAGATTCTTGGCAAAGGCATTGTTGGTGTACCACCTTTCACATCCATTGAAGATGTTCTTTATGTCAACGGACTAAAGCACAATCTTCTTAGTATTAGCCAACTATGTGACAAGGGCTTCAAGATCAAGTTCACTAAAGATGAGGGCTTGATAGAAGACGAAGTCACACATGAGGTTAAACTAAAAGGTAAACACCTTAACAATATTTTTATGATTTCCCTTAATAACTTGTCTTTGAAGGTAAAGTGTCTCATGGAAAACAACAACGATTCATGGCTTTGGCACAAAAGATTTGCACATATTCATATGGAACATTTGAATAAGTTGATCAAGCATGACCTCGTCATTGGTTTGCCCAAGATAAAGTTTATCAAATATAGACTTTGTGATGCGTGCCAAAAGGGGAAACAACATAAATCAACTTTCAAATCCAAAAATGTAATGACCACTTCAAGGCCATTACAACTGCTGCACATGGACTTATTCGGTCCATCAAGAACAAAGAGCTTCGGAGGTAATACTTATTCCTTAGTCATTGTTGATGATTTCTCTAGATACACTTGGACTCTCTTTTTATTGCAGAAAAATGACGCATTCAAAGCATTTAAGAAGTATGCAAAGCAAATCCAAAATGAGAAGTCACTAACCATTGCCTCCATAAGAAGTGACCATGGTGGAGAATTCCAAAATGCTTCCTTTGAAGAATTTTGCGATGAAAATGGAATCTCTCACAACTTCTCGGCACCAAGGACTCCTCAATAAAATGGAGTGGTGGAGAGAAAGAATAGGTCTCTCATTGAGCTTGCAAGAACAATGCTTAGCGACTCCAATCTTCCAAAATACTTTTGGGCGGATGCGGTAAGCACAACATGTTTTGTAAGTAATCGAGTCAATATTAGACCTATCTTGAAGAAAACTTCTTATGAACTTTTCAAGGGAAGAAAATCGAACATAGCCTACTTTCATATCTTCGGATGCAAATGCTTTGTCCTTAACAATGACAAAGATAATCTTGGCAAGTTTGACGAAAAATCCGATGAAGGTATTTTTCTTGGTTATTCTCTCTCTAGCAAAGCTTATAGGATTTATAACAAAAGAATTTTAACTATTGAAGAATCTATGCATGTATCATTTGATGAAACTAACCCCTCCAAGTAGGATATTATTGTTGATAATGATGATGATTTAGTAAATATTCCTCAAGAGATAGATTTCATATCCGGTAATGAAAATCAACCGGAACACCATGAAGAACAAGATCCACAAGACGGAAACATCAATGATCTACCTAAATAATGGAGAACTCATAGAGACCATCCAATCGACAAGATTATTGGTGACATTAGTCAAGGAGTCTCAACAAGATTGAATTTAAAGGATGCTTGCTTAAACATGGCTTTTGTCTCTCAAATTGAACCTTCTAAAGTTGATGAAGCCTTAGGAGACGACCATTGGATCATTGCTATGCAAGAAGAACTCAATCAATTTGAAAGAAATCAAGTTTGGGAACTTGTTCCGAGACCTAGCAATAAACACATCATTAAAACTCGATGGGTCTTCAAAAACAAACTTGACAAAAATGGCATCATTGTTCGTAACAAAGCAAGGCTGGTCGCACAAGGCTACAACCAAGAAGAAGGAATTGATTTCGAAGAAACATTCGCTCCGGTAGCAAGGTTAGAAGTTATACGCCTTTTACTTGCTTATGCATGCTCACTAAACTTTCAGCTTTTTCAAATGGATGTCAAAAGCGCATTCCTTAATGGCTACATCAATGAAGAAGTTTATGTAAAGCAACCCCCGGGCTTTGAAGATTTCAAAAATCCCTCACATGTTTTCAAGCTAAGAAAGGCTCTTTATGGATTGAAACAAGCGCCTAGGGCTTGGTATGATCGACTTAGCAACTTTCTTTGTGAAAAAGGTTTTGAAAAAGGCAAGGTTGACAAAACACTCTTCATTAAAAGAATCGAGAACAACACATTATTGGTACAAGTATACGTTGATGATATCATATTCGGATCAACAAACAAAGATATGTGTGAAGAATTCTCCTCAATGATGCAAGGAGAATTCGAGATGTCCATGATGGGTAAAATGAATTATTTTCTTGGCTTACAAATCAAGAAACTAGACGATGGTATCTTCATAAATCAATCCAAGTATTGCAAAGAACTCTTGAAAAGATTCGACATGGATAGTTGCAAGCAGATGTCTACCCCTATGGGATCCGGAACTTATGTTGATCAAGACGAATCCGGTACTTCAATTGATATCGCCAAATATCGAGGTATGATTGGTTCCTTGTTGTATTTGACGGCAAGCCGTCCTGACATAATGTTTAGTGTATGTCTCTGTGCTCGTTTTAAAGCTAATCTAAAGGAATCACATCTCACCGCTGTCAAACGAATCATGAAGTATCTCAAGGGAACGACAAATGTTGGCCTATGGTATCCTAAAGGTAGCATGTGCAATTTAATTGGTTACTCTGACGCGGATTATGCAGGATGTAAAACAGATAGGAAAAGCACAAGTGGAACATGTCACATTCTCGGAAATGCACTAGTTTCATAGGCATGCAAGAAACAAGCATGTGTTGCTCTGAGTACAACCGAAGCAGAATATATAGTCGCAGGCAGCTCTTGTGCTCAGATACTCTGGCTAAAGCAACAACTTCGAGATTTCGGAATAGATCTCGGATGTATTCCGCTAAGATGTGACAACACAAGTGCCATAAACATTACGAAAAATCCAGTCATGCACTCAAGAACGAAGCATATCGACATCCGCCATCACTTCCTTCGTGACCACGTGCTCAAAGGGGATGTTGAAGTTACATTTGTGGATACTCATAACCAACTGGCCGACATTTTCACCAAGCCTCTCGCAAAGGAACCGTTTTACAAAATTCGAAGAGAGCTTAGAATATTGGAAGAAGGGTAAAGGTACGCAAAAACATTATTATCTTACCAAAGAATAGAAAAAATGGTGTTTTACAAAAGTTTCAATAAGTAACCGGTTACCACATCCTTGTTATCCGGTTAACCAGTAGCAAATTTGAATTCTGGGACATTTTTTTTCTATCAGGTAACCGGTTACCACATTTCTGTTAACTGGTTAACCAGTAGCGTTTCTGTCTTCTGTGTTACTTTTTGTTTAACGTAACTGGTTACCACATCTCCTATAACCGGTTACCTCGCTGCTATTTTGTTTTTTTTTGTTGAAAAATAATATATATATTTTTTTAATTCGTATCTTTTAAATATATTATGGCTCTTAATTATATGATGTTATGTATGCTTTTTATATGCATGATCTCCAAACTGTTAATATGTCTTGTCCCATCCTTTTCGATAATGACAAAGGGGGAGAAGAGATTCTCTAGCATATATTGTATGTATCTAACAAACTTGCACGAACTCAAAATTTCAAAGTCTCCAAATAAATCAAGAATTTAGGGGGAGCATTACCATAGGGGGAGCAAACGTGTTAGAACATCAAGTCCGATGACTCTTTCAAGAATCACCTTTTGAATCGGGTTGTCATCATCAAAAAGGGGGAGAATGTGAAGACAACGATGCACGTACAAGGTCAATCATCAAAGAATTGATCAAGACTTCAATAGAGCAAATTCACACAAAGTTTCAATCATACATAGCTCAAAGTCGCTCGAGAAATTGATCACAAAGGTATTGGAATTTAATCTTAGTTAATGTTTATATATAAAGTATTCAATTGACTGTTGCATGCATAATATGATATGGACACTTAGAATTTATTTCAAAATAGTTACAGCTTTTAAAAGTTCTCAATTTTTCCTTCTTTCAATAGTGGTAACCGGTTAACACTTTTGGGGTAACCGGTTAACCCGAAACAAAATTCAATTTCTGGGCAGATTTTGTTAACATGTAACTGGTCAACACTTTCTTGGTAACCGGTTACACAGTTTAAAATTTGAATTTTTCTTAACGTTATAATTAATGTAACCGGTTAACACAATTTGGATAACCGGTTACTACTGGGAATTTTTGTAGAAAAATTGCAACTTTTCATATTTTCAATTCATGCTTCTTCTCTGTGAACCATGGCATCCATTGGTTGTTTGCACTTGTTTAAAGAGGTTCATAGAAGGATATTTAAACCAAAAAAATTTCAGATTGCAAATCACCTCCTTAAAAAATTAATTTTCACAATCTTCCTTTGTTTACTATTTTCAAAGATAAGTGTCCAAAATTCATATGCATCATTTGAACACTTCTATAAACATTGTGAGATTGATTATTCCAAAAGGAGAAGATCAATCCTTTGATTGATGTGCAGATATTTCCAGATTATTCAAACTTCCATTTAAATTATACACTTATTGTTCTTCACATCTTAATTTCTCCAGCATTAGTGGAATTAAGATAGTGAGTGTTTTATCCTTACTTGTTTGATAGTAAGAGGTGCATAGGAGAGGATTGTTCTCTTATCACTAAGAAGGTTTCCTTGTTTGTTCAGAAACAAGAGAGTCACTTTGAGAGGATTGTTCTCATAAGTGGACTTTGTTGGAAATCCAAGAGTTTGTTCTTGGTGGTCTTTGTTGGTCATTGTACAAGTCCAAACAAATAGTGAAAATCTCTTTCTTGTTGAAAAGGGACTGGATGTACCTTCGGATTGTGAAGGGAACCAGGATAAATCTCCGTGTCATTATTTTTCTGCACTTTACTACTTTCCTAAACACCACTATAAACCAGAAAAATAATCCTTACAACAAGAAAATTTCAAGGTTTCTAATTCACCCCCCCTCTTAGACTGATTTCAGACTTACAATTGGCATCAGAGCAGGTTATAGGTAACCTGTTCCTAGACGATCCAAAATGGCTTCCGTAAATAATAATCTAGTCTTCAGAGATGGTGGTAACAATAACAAGCCTCCACTATTCTGTGGTGAATACTTTGACTTCTGGAAAATTCGGATGAAGGCTCATTTAGAAGCACAAGGAAAAGAAATATGGGATGCTGTCCAAAATGGTCCTTTTGTTCCTACAACGGTTGTTAATGGCGTTGGTTCATCAAAGCCTAAAACTTCATGGGATGATGATGATAAGAAGAAAGTCCTCTACAGAGGCGGAATATGTCGCAGTCGGTAGTTGTTGTTCATAAATTTTATGGTTCAAACAATAACTACTTGACTTTGATATCAAACTTCGACGTATTCCTATAAAGTGCAATAATACTAGTACGGTTAACCTAAGCAAAAACCATGTGTTACACTCTCATACTAAACATATTGAGATACATCACAATTTCCTACGCGAGCATGTTGAAAAATGTGATATCGTTTTTGAACATGTTGATAGCAAAAATCAACTTGCATACATTTTCACAAAACCTCTTGTGATTGGTCCATTTTTCAATATTCGACGGGAATTAGGCATTCTCGATATCTCAAATTTGTCCTAAATATTTTGTTACAAGAATACTTTACGTTTGTTTCAACTTTCATTAAAATGTTCTATTTCATGTGAGTGCATCTTTCGTATCTCATCCTATGAGGTAGTATCGTTTCACTTGTCTCTTTGTTCATACATTTTTTTCTTCATGTGAGTGCATCCTCTCATATGTGATTGCATGTTTATGTTCCAAAAATATGTGATATATTTGATGAATGATACATTTCATGTTTTCTCACTTCCAAAAATTTCATTGTTAAACCATGTGTTTTCAATCTCTATATTTATAGTGACTTCATGTTATTATGTCATTATCATATGTGTTCCATGCTATTATATCTTCACATTAGAAGTATTTTTGAAGCTATTAGTGTTTGAGCATGTCAATTTTCATCGTTTATGTTATTATGTTTTGTTCTTATACTTTTCTGTTTTAACAATGTTATGATGTGTTTGTAATGAACTCCTTGTAATCTTGTATGAATTTCATGTTTATTTATGTTTAGGCAATCTCAACTTTAACGTTATTCTAATGAAATGTGCATGCATGTTTTTGTTGTACAATTTATCTCTGCAACGTCTCTGAGTGTTATATATGTTTTTGTAAGTTTTGCATAATGCTTCTCACGTTTGTGGCTTTTGTATCGTTTTGATGTTGTCAAAGGGGGAGAAGTCCATACAAGAAACAAGTCTCTAAGGTGCACATATTCAACGGGCGCTTTTATTAAAACATCAAATACTTTGTACATTTTTCCATCCTAAAAAAAGGGGAGTATGTGAGTGCAATTTCCTTTTAGAAATATTTTGAATGATGTCAAAACTAAGACACTTAGTTTTTGTGTATATTGGACATTATCCTCTGTGTCTAAATGTGCATTTTCATCTTAGGATACTTATTATTGGTTTAGAAATATCTTTACAAACGAAAATTAATTTTTTATGTGAAAAATTTGGTTTTTAGGTCGAAGCATTAAATTTGAGATCGACACATACTAAAGGTTTTACAAAATCAAAAGTTGACACACAAGCTCCTTAGGTCGACACATAACACGTTTAAAACAACACATGCTCACTTGAGGTCGGCACATGTTAAGTCTTTGGCAAAGCCAAAGTATCTGCCTGCTTGAGGTCGACGCATAGGTTATCATAGGTCGACACATAACACGATTAAAACAACGCATGCTCACTTGAGATCGACACATGATGAGCCTTTGGCAACGCCAAAGTCTCTGTCTGCTTGAGGTCGACGCATAGGTTGTCATAGGTCGACACATAGAAGCCAAAATGCTTATATGGGTCAACACATAGAAGCTAAAATGCTTATATGGATTAACACACACACACACACGCACGTACGCGCGCACACACACACACATGCTCACACACACATACACACACACACGCACGTACGCGCACACACAAATACACACACACACACACACACACACACACACACACACACACACACACATGTACACGCACGCATGCGCGTGCATATACACACACACACATGCCCCCCCCCCCCCCCCCCCCCCCCCCCCACACACCACACACACGCCCACACACGCAGACAGACCCCCCTCTCACGCACACACACACACACACATTTCTATGCACACACATAACAACTACATATAATCATTTTTTGGTGCCATTTACATGCAAGCTTGATAAGGTCCAATTTAGGATTTGTAAACTCAAATTGGATTGAGATTTCTTTAGGGGTTTCATTGATAAAATCAGTTAGGATTTTTCCTCCAAGATCAAGGGTGATTTGAGGATTTTCGGCACAAGATTTTGCAATCTGGATTCAACCGAGTGAAATATTTGAAGATAGGAGTTTCTGTCAAAGAAGTAGCGGAACCGGAGGATCAATTGAAAATCTTGGGACACTTGATCTTGCTTAAGATCAAGAGAAGAGAAGAAGATAAAATCAACATCAAATTTAGGATTTGGAGGTTTAGATTTCTATTTCTCTCTTGTATTAAACATTTGCAAAGATAATTGAATATCTCAATTCCATGTGGAACAGGAGGCAGACGTACACATAGTGAGGATAATTGGGGAACGAACTAAACAAATCATTATTCTCTCTCTACCTACAATTTATGAATTCAGTTAGTGTGCAATTTCATATACTGATAATTCTATTTGTGTTGAAATATTTTAAACTGTTTTTAGTAAGATAATTGCAATCTATAAAATTACAATTGGTTTTCACATCAACAACACAAAGGAAAAATCAACTTGGTGTTCATTGCACACCAAGCGTTTGACAAATTGCCTTAGTCAATTTTTACTTCTTATTTCATTGAAAATTGATTATCAAAGTGTAAAATTGTTCAAACGTTATTTTGAAAAACATATTGATTTGTTTTCTCATCATTGTTATACGTTAATTTCATTTGTTACGGTTTAATACGCATATTTGATTCTTCCGATAACGGTTTTGGGTAAACGAGCATCGATCTGGTATCGCTTTCGCTTGCTATAGAAAATAGTTTTTAAAACCGAACTTTTTAATCAAAGAAATTTTTATTTTAATTTCTTATATGATGCAAAAAATTTATTATATATAGCACAATTAATTTGTTTTATATTCTTATACGTAGCACAATTTTTATTATATGTATGGTAGCTTTTTATCGAGTTAGTTATTTTACAAAAATTAATGCTGGAAAAAATGAAGAACTTCCCTCAATGTATATTGAAAATTTCGTATTTCCTGAATTTTGTGGTAAATAATGAAAAATTCACAATTTCCGAAATTTTATGGTAAATATCAAAAATCATGTCTTCATCGAAAATTTCAGAAGTTTCGATATGAATATACACGAAATTGCAAATTGTCCGTTTACCTCCGGTAAAAGAAAATGTAACTTTTGAAAATTACCAGAACTGGCATATTTTGAAAATAATGATATTTAATGAAGAATATAATGGTAAAACTATTATAAATATAAATATAGATGCCAAATAGAACTGAAAGTTGCAGGTTAGGTTAAAGAATCCTTCTTTAGGGTATCGGCGAGATTGCATGACTGACCTTAGTGTTATATATGAAAAATCATGTCATTATATAATCTCCAAAATACTGAGTGAAAGACATTACACAGTCCTCGAGTACCAAATTACTGAGTGAAAAACCATCTCATTACGTAGTCCTCGAGTATGAGTGAGACCTATAAGAACGAACTGCGTAAAGATGAAAGATGAAGTGCTTTGAGAAAAGACCATGGCATTACGAAAAGTTTCAACAATAAATGGGAAAACTACAGTTGCTCTGAAATAATTATAAACCAAGTTGATCATAATAATAAATAAACCATTGAATACAAATGCAACAAACAGCTAGGTAAATGACCATATCCCATGATGTTCATATCTACAATGCTCTACATATAGACACATTTCTCAGAACGAAGCCGAAGATACACGGCGAAGCTGACATTTAGGCTCGGGCTGTGGAGCATTCGCTATCATGTCCGAAAGTTCCTGCAAATTCATAACAGAAACAATTACTAAAGAACAAGTATGCATGCAGACATCAAAAACCAGTAAAGATACATTTACACTGGAAGCAGAATCTCACCTTTTCTTTCCTCAGCTTTTCATTTTCCTCTTCCAGACGCGTCACTTTGATCTCCAATTCAGTTGTGTAGGCCTAACGATAAATGATTCGGAATAAATATTTTTACTTAACAGAAACGATAAGAACTTTGGTGACAATGGCATGAAATAAATAGGAAAAATTCACCTGTTTCCTAGCTCTTGAACGGGCGGCGGATTCACGATTCTTGATCATCCTTTTCTGCTTCCTCTCGACTGTCCTCTCAGCTACATCCTCTGGTAAGCCCCTTTTGCGACCTGACTTCTTGGAATCCGATAAGTTTCCCATCGCAGGCGAAGCCGAAGCCAGTCCCACCTGACCATCTGCATATGGAACAACATCCAATGGAGAACCGGCCACCATGTGCAACGGCTGTGCTAACATCTGGCTTGGAACATAAGTTGGCATCACATTTTGTTGTGGATGCTGAAAATGTGGCCGTGCATACTGCTGCATCCACGGACCATGCGGAACGAACTGCGGTAACGCTAGGTTTGAGTCAACAGTGTCGACTTTAGGACTGTTAGTGTTCTTTCCATTAGGAGATGCAACCGTAACAACGCCTGCTTTCACCAAAAAATCCTCTAATGTCATCTCTCCCAAAGTAGATTGTCTCTCTCGAGACATCACCTCCTCATGGTCTTTGCTTTGTTGGATATCTCTCCAAACCTCGTCAACTGTTTTCTTGCTTAACGCACCGCTTAAGGACATATTAGGTTGCTGTTGCAAAACAACTTGTCCGGCTTGAGCTGTGTTCGCGTTGTCCATTTGAACGGTCTGGTTTGCCTCGACAGTCCATACGTTTTTCAGAAGCTCGTCTAGGTTCATACTACTTAGCGGCTTTCCCAAGTCACCTAATTGACTCTGAACTTCATCGAGGGTAAGATTGTACATTGAATTTTGCCGCGCCAAAGGCTGGAATGGCGAATGGTTTTCATTATTATTGTCACTGATAACTTGAGACCCCATTATTTTGATGTTAAGCAAGCAGTTACGAAAGAGTTCACTCCATATTTCATATAACCTTTCACCACCAAAAGACTTAAACCAACATATTCAAATCTTCAATCATATGAACCTTGATCAGAACCTGAAAAAAAACAAAATGTGAAATTAGCATTTTTGTGGTTTTTCAATAAGTTCAAATTATTCCAAGTAATCTAGCAGCCAAGCATGAGTTGTAATCAAATTGAATCTTCTATGCCTCATTACTTCTCCCTCTCGATCACAACCTGGCAACTAATAGATAAAGAAAAGAAAAATTGAGACCTATTTGGATATACAACATAATTTAGCGCTTGTCGCATAAGTGTTTATCGTATAAGTACTTATGTATAAAGTTATTTCTTTAACAAAAGATAAAACATAGTCAAATTGTTTCTATATAAACTATAAGTTGTTTTCATAAACTATATTGAAAAACTTAAAGAAATAAGTCGAAAACATCTTATGAACATGCCATAAGTTGTTTTCATAAGCTCTATGAAACAGTCTCACAAGTGTTTATGTTCGCAAATAAGCTCAAATCAGCAAAGAAACTATCTTGAAAAACAATGTCTATATTTGGTTTGGTCACATGAGGAGAGAAAAACCTATAGAGGCTTCATTAGAAATGAATCAAATGGATAAAAGCTTTACAAGAAAGACCATGAAGAAAGAGGCTAAATGAGTTTTTGACATGATAACATAATGGTATCATTTGATCCATATGCCAATTCAATGAGGATTTTGTAAGTTCAGTTTTGGTTGAGGGACACAACAAGAAATAAAGAGATAGAGAAATTAGGTCCAGGGTCGTTTTTAAGGGCATGCAAGACGACCTACAGCACAGAGTCTCACACTTTTTCATGATTAGGCTACGATTAAATAGGGCCACTTGAAAAAAAGCTCACATCTCAAAATGAAGCTAACTTTAACTTCTTACATAGGGCCTCTCAAAAGTTTGAGACGACTCTGATCGGATCCGCATGCATTCATAGACATAACATTAGTGTACATTGATCATAAAAAATTGAAATGAAAATTTAAAAGAGTAACAAGGGATTGAGCTCAGTTGAGGTTATCTCGATCTCGAGTACCAGATTTGAACAATAAACGGACAATCTTCGACCAGATTTTACCTCTAACAGAACTCCGGAATTAGGGTTATCTACTAGTTAAGACAAAAAAAACTTTACCACTTTTGAAAAATACTAACAAAAAAAGACAATCCATAGAAAGTAATAAAATCAGCTTCAAACTGAACCTTCAAAGGACAGTGAAACCTAAGAAACATGTCACATTAAAAATTCATCAATCAAGCTGCTAAAACTGTTATGCAAATGAAAACCATTATCATTCTCAGAGACAACATTCGAAAACATTAAAAACAAAACAAACAAATCCTCGAATTTCTCTGATCCCTTGCATGCAGGCTCAATGAAACACACAAACATTCAACAGAATTATAATCAAAATCCTAAACCCCACATTTCAAAAACCACAACAAAAAAAACCTAAGAATACTCAACAACAAAACCCATTTCCATTTCCGCATAAAAAAGTTGACAAGGGAAAAACAAAAGATAACAAAGCATGCCCCATTTGAAATTTGCATGCAACCAATTCAGTGACACTGTTAAAACACAAGAAAACATCGTAACAATAAAAGGGTGAGTGAGATCAAACCAAACCAAACCAACCCAACACAAAATCAGCATTTGTTTTACAAATGTAGTTTGTCAAAGTTCAATTTTTGATATCCATGTGTAATACCCAAAAGAGTAAACGAGTGTGTTTTAAGACGAAATAATTTCTAAGTATAAAAAACGATAATTTTTATCGAAGAAAAAAGAACGAGAAGAAAAAAAATATATGAACAAAAATTGAAATGTACCATATAAGAATGAGACACCGATCTGAGACAGCGAATGAATGAAGAAAGCAATGTAATTATGGAACAAGATCAACAACAGTGTTTCAAAAGTTTATAGACAAACAACCTGCGCAACTGTGTCTGTTGTTTGTGCATGTAAAATGTATTGCGAGTGAAGAGAGATTCGTGAAGATATATATATATATATATATATATATATATATATATATATATATATATATATATATATATATTATATATATATATATATATATATATATATATATATATATATATATATAAAGAGAGAAATATTATATGCTCACTTGTTACTTTCTATTTAATGTTTTTATAAATTGAAAAATATTATTTTTATTGAACGGTTGGGTATCTTCCAAGTCACACATTTAGATAAATAAATAAAATCCAATGGTTAGTATTAATTGAATTTTAATTTATTTAATTTTTTAAAATCTTATAAAATGGACACCAACTAAATATCACTCATTGGTGCAGATACAATTAGGGTTATTAGACCTCAGGACCAACAAAGAATAAATTTTAATTTATAGGATGATTCTTAAAAATTAATATTTTTTATTGAGATATCCAATTGACAATCAAATAAAATAAATTTTAACTTATATAATATTATAAACATATTATCAAGGGAAATTCCATAAACATCACATTTCATATTTACATTATTTACCTTTAAATAAGATCAGATGATAACAACAAATAAAATCTCAAACTATTCACTATTCTGTACAGATAAGATTTTTGATATTCACTATTCTGTACAGATAAGATTTTTGATACTGACAATCTAGCCGAGACATTGATCTGTTATTATTTTAAATGGATTCCTTCATGTCTATTAGTTTCACATGCAATTTTAATCACAGTAAATGAATAAATTTTAATTTATCTAACCATTTATATTTTATTAACATTTTTAGGGTAATCAGGCAATCAACCATAATAAATTATACCGATAGTTCTTAATAGTTAAGATTTTTTATTGAGAAATCTAATTTACAAATAAATTTTAATTTATTTAATATTACCAAATAGAAATTCCATAACCATTTAATTTCACACTCATAAAATTGAATAAATAACAACTTTTAAATAATATGATTAACAACAAATAAAATCTTAATCTATTTAATTTTTCTTAATAAATAAGATTTTATGACACTACCTGACAATTTTAATTTATTTAATATTATCAAATAAAAATTCCATAACCATCTAATTTCACACTCATAAAATTGATTAAATAACAAATTTTGAATAATATCAGATGGTTAACAACAAATAAAATCTTAATCTATTTAATTTAATCTATTTAATTTTTCTTAATAGATAAGATTTTCTGACACTACCTAACTATCTAGCTGGTATGATCTGTTATTATTTTGAATGAATTTCTTTCTGTCTATTAGTTTTGCATGCAATCACAGTAAATGAATAAATTTTAATTTATATAGGATAATTCTTAATAATTAAGGTTTTTTTATTGAGAAATCTAATTGACAAATAAATTTTAATTTATTTAATATTATCAAATAAAAATTCCATAACTATCTAATTTCACACTCATAAATTTGATTATCTTAATCTATTTAATTTTTCTTAATAGATAAGATTTTCTGACCGTACCTAAATCTTATTTTTTGAATCATATTCAATTCAGTATTCTGTCTATTAGTTTTTCATACAGTTTTAACCGTACTTCTTAATAATTATCTTTTCCCCTCATTATCAACAATTATTAAGTTTTAATGTGATAGTGGTATTGATATAAATAAATTATTAATTATTATAATTAAATTTTTTAAATATATATATATATATATATATATATATATATATATATATATATATATATATATATATATATATATATATATATATATATATATATATATATATATATATATATATATATATTATATATATATATATATATATATATATATATATATATATATATATATTATAAACTAATAATAAATAATTACTTTAAAGAAAGTGTATTCAACTGTGTTGCTTTCACATTGATTTTTTCAATTTTTATCATTATTTGTATTCTATTAAAAATTTAATCTAATTTGATTTTATTCATATTTTTTATTTGAACTTAACTTAATTAAAGATGAATTGAGTAATTAGCTTTTAAAGTAATATATAATGATCTTTTAAAATTAAAATAAATAGTCATTCATAATGATTTTTAAAAATAATAAAAAGAAAGACATATATATTTAAAAATACTAATAATTGTTTTGAAAAAGTAAAAAAAATAAAATAATTAGTGATATTTATAGACAAAAAAAGTCAAAATAATGAACTAATCTAACCATAATTGAGTTATATTTGATTCCACCATAAAATGATTTGAAAAGAATTTTTTTGGGGTGAAAGTGAATTGAAGACGAAAAGATAAATTAGGTTTTTATGAAAATGGAAAAAAGATAAATCAAATTATGTAGAGTTTATCTATGCATTTTTTTACTAAAAATTTATCTTATTCAACCTACTTTTGCAATGTTAGGAATTAGGGTTTTATGAAAATAGAAAAAAGAGATTATCTGTGTGTTTACTTTTACAATGTTAGGATACCTCCCTGTACAATCTAAAGATAAGATTTTCAAATAGTTATCTGATCTACCAGATAAACTAGCCTCTGTTATCTTTTAGAATGGATTTCATTCATGATTCTATCTATTAGTTTTTCATGCAGTTTTAATCACAGCCAATGAATAAATTTAATTTATCTGATAATTTTTAATAATTATCTTTCTCCCTAATATATATATTAAGGATAGAGTTAGTAAAATTAAAATAAATAAAAAATCAACATATGGAATAAACTCAAATTTTAGAGATAATCCAAATCAGTCTTAATTGGACAAAAATCAATCTCATTGATAGTCTTAATTGGACAAAAATCAATCTCATTGATAGTCTTAATTGGACAAAAATCAATCTCATTGATTAATCAATCCTTTAGTTTTTCACTCGTTACTGGAGTGATTCAACCACACCTTAGTTGAAACATGATTCCACCACAAAATAATTTGAAAAGAATTTTTTTGTGTGAAAGTGAATTGAGGAAGAAAAGATAAATTAAGTTTTTATGAAAATGGAAAAAAGATAAATCAAATTCTGTAGAGTTTATCTATGCATTTTTTTACTAAAAATTTATCTTATTCAACCTCCTTTACAATGTTAGGAATTAGGGTTTTATGAAAATGGAAAAAAAAAATAGATCAAATTCGGTAGAGTTTATCTATGCGTTTTTTTACTAAAAATTTATCTTATTCAACCTACTTTTACAATTTTAGAATACCCCTATACATTCTATAGATAAGATTTTCAAACACTTACCTGATCTACCAGATAAACTAGCCTCTGTAATCTTTTAGAATGGATTTCATTCAGGATTCTGTCTATTAGTTTTTCATGCAGTTTTAATCACAGCCCAATGAATAAATTTAATTTATCTTTCTCCCTCATAGTAGACAATCAACTTCTTAATAATTAAGATTTTTTATTGATAAATCTAATTGACAATCACATAAAATAAATTTTGATTTAATTAATATTATAAAAATATTATCTATATTTTTTAAATTTTTTAAACAATAGAATTGCATTGGAGGGATTTTAATGGAAGATTAATTTTATAAGAACAAATAATATTTGAATATATATTTATAAAATTTATTTTGAATATAATTTTTTTAAGATAATTATAATCAAAATTATAAATCCCACCTTTCAAAAACCAAAAAAAAAACCTTTATACTCGACAACAAAACCCATTTCCATTTCCGCATAAAAAAAGTTGACAATGAAAAAACAAAAGATAACAAAGCTTACCCAAAATTCAGGACAAGAAATTTTCAATGAACAAATTGGAGAACTGTGAATGAAAAAAGAAACATAAACCATTTGAAATTTTCATTTGCATGCAACCAATTCAAAGACACTGTTAAAACACCAGAAAACATCGTAACATTTGAAATGTAGTTTGTCAAAAGTTCAATTTTTGTTATCCATGTGTAATACCCAAAAGAGTAAACGAGTGTGTTTTAAGACAAAATAATTTCTAAGTATAAAAAACGATAACTTTTATTGAAGAAAAAAGAATGAGAAGAAAAATAATAATACGAACAAAAATTGAAAATGTACCTTATGAGAATGAGACACCGATCTGAGACAGCCAATGAATGAAGAAAGCAATGTGATTATGGAACAACCTCCACAACTGTGTATGTAAAATGTATTGTGAGTGAAGAGAGATTTGTGAAGATATATATATATATATACAAAAAGAAAGAAATATTATCTGCTCACTTGTTTATTTTTAATTAGTTTTTTTATAAATCTTTTTATAAATCGAAAGACTATCATTTTCATTGAACGGTTGGATATCTTCGAAATCACACCTTTAGATAAATAAATAAAATCCAATGGTTAGTATTAATTGAATTTTTAATTATTTAATTTTTTAAAATCTTATGACTACAACTAAATATCACTCATTGGCGCATATACAATTAGGGTAATTAGATCTGACCGCCAACAAAAAAATAAATTTTAATTTTAATTTATAGAATAATTCTTAAAAATTAAGATTTTTTATTGAGAAATCCAATTAACAATCACATAAAATAAATTTTAATTTATATAACATTATAAATCTATTATCACGGGAAATTCCACAAACATCATACTTCAAAATCAGACGATAACAACAAATGAAATCTCAAATTATTCAATTTTCTGTATAGATAAGATTTTTCACATTTACTGACAATCTAGCTGACACATTGATCTGTTATTATTTTGAATGGATTCCTTCATTTATTCGTTTTGCATACAATTTTAATCACAGTAAATGAATAAAATTTTAATTTATCTAATAATTTTAACCGTACGATAATTCTTAATACTTAAAGTTTTTTATTGAGAAATCTTAGATAATATTTTTTGACACTACCTAACTATTTAGCTGGCACAATAATAAACTCCTTTATTTTTTGAGGTATTTGTGAATTAATCCTAAAGATATAAAAAAAGAATCATCCTACATCGAAATCTTAAATTAACAAGTTTTTTTCATATGAAGTGAGAATAATGAAGCTAATATTAAAATAAAAATATTAAAATCCTATTGACATAGTAAATGTTTGGATTATATATTCAAATAACCTTTTTAATAAAAGAATTGTATGATTATCGTTCGGGAAAGACTTCCATTTACAATTAAAATATTTGTTCATGTACTAAATGTAAAAAAAATTATTGGATTATGTATTTAATTTTTTTTTATGGTATGCATATGAGAGAACTCTAAATATAGTATAAAAAAATAAAATAAATACTAAGAAAATAAGAAATATCTTTTTTAACCTTTAATATTACAACAAAATTTGAAATAAATGAAAAAGAAGAAAATGAATTCATGAAAAAATTGTTAGCACTATTGGTAGAAAAATTTGTTTTAGACAAAAATAAAATTATCAAATAAGACTAAAATACTATAATCAGAAACAAATAAATGAAAGTGGAGTACGATAATTAAATGACACGTGACAGTTGTATTGATATAAATAAATTATTAATTATTATAAATTAATTTTTAAGAAAAACTAGATATTAATATAAAAAATATTTATATTCATAAACCAATAACTTTTTAAAATAATAAATGATTACTTTACAGAAAATGTATTCAATTTCACATTGATTTTTTTCAATTTTTATCATTATTTGTATTCTATTAAAAATTTAATCTAATTTGAATTTATTCATATTTTTTATTTGAACTTAACTTAATTAAAGATGAATTGAGTAATTAGCTTTTAAAGTAATATATAATGATCTTTTAATATAAAAATAAAAAGTCATTCATAATGATTTTTTAAAATAATAATAAAAAAGTCATACATATTTATAAATACTAGTAATTGTTTTGAAAAAGTAAAAAAGAAAATTATGATATTAATAAGAAAAAAACTGCATTGGACATACTATCGGATGAAATATCAAAATAATGAACTAAACTTTTAAGGATAGTGTTAGTAAAATTAAAATAAATAAAAAATCAACATAAATGTTGAAATTAACCCAAATTTTAGAGACCGATTCACCCAATTTCACCCCACTAGGTTTTTTCACTCCACTAGGTTTTTTCACTCGTTACTAGATTTGGTTGAACCATTTCCACCACACAATAATTTGAAAAGTTTTTTTTTTATGAAAGTGAATCGGAGAAGAAAAGATAAATTAGGATTTTATGAAAATGGAAAAAAGATAGATTAACTTCCGTAGAGTTTATCTATGCGTTTTTTTTTACTAAATTTGTCTTGCTCACCTACTTTTACAATGTTAAGATACCTCCCTCCCTGTATAATTTATAGACAAGATTTTCAAACACTTACCTGACATACCTCCCTCCCTGTTTAATTTATCTGATAATTCTTAATAATTAAATGAATTAATCTAATCATAATTGAATTATATTAAATACACATTTCAATCAAAATAAAATTTCATATATATATATATATATATATATATATATATATATATATATATATATATATATATTATATATATATATATATATATATATATATATATATATATATATTAAGGATGGTGTTAGTAAAATTAAAATAAATAAAAAATCATCATAAATGTTGAAATTAACCCAAATTTTAAAGATAATCCAAATCAATCTTAATTGAACGAAAATCAATCTCATTCATTAATAACGCCTCTAGTTTTTTCACTCGTTACTCGACTGATTCCACCTTAGTTGAAACATGATTCCACCACACAATAATTTGAAAAGAATTTTTTTTTTGTGAAAGTGAATCGGAGAAGAAAAGATAAATTAGGGTTTTATGAAAATGAAAAAAAAGATAGATCAACTTCTGTAGAGTTTATCTATGCGTTTTTTTTACTAAATTTGTCTTACTCACCTAATTTTACAATGTTAGGATACCCTCTCTATACAATTTATAGATAAGATTTTCAAACACTTACCTGACATGCCTGATAAACCAGCCTCTTATCTTTTAGAATGGATTCCATTCAGTTTTCTGTCTAATCTATTAGTTTTTAATGCAGTTTTAATCAGAGCCAATGAATAAATTTAATTTATCTGATAATTCTTAATAATTATCTTTCTCCCTCGTATTTATGATGAAATATCAAAATAATGAACTAATCTAATCATAATTGAATTATATTAAATACACATTTCAAGCAAAATAAAATTTCATATATATATATATATATATATATATATATTAAGGATGGTGTTAGTAAAATTAAAATAAATAAAAAATCAACATAAATGTTGAAATTAACCCAAATTTTAGAGATAATCCAAATCAATCTTAATTGAACGAAAATCAATCTCATTCATTAATCACGCCTCTAGTTTTTTCGTTTTTTCACTCGTTACTGACTGATTCAACCACACCTTAGTTGAAACATGATTCCACCACACAATAATTTGAAAAGAATTTTTTTTTTGTGAAAGTGAATCGGAGAAGAAAAGATAAATTAGGGTTTTATGAAAATGGAAAAAGGATAGATCAACTTCTGTAGAATTTATCTATGCATTTTTTTATTAAATTTGTCTTACTCGCCTACTTTTACAATGTTAGGAACCTCCCTATACAATTTATAGATAAGATTTTCAAACACTTACCTGACATGCCTGATAAACCAGCATCTTATCTTTTAGAATGGATTCCATTCAGTTTTTTATAGATAAGATTTTCAAACACTTACCTGACATGCCTGATAAACCAGCCTCTTATCTTTTAGAATGGATTTCATTCAGTTTTCTGTCTATTAGTTTTTCATGCAGTTTTAATCAGAGCCAATGAATAAATTTAATTTATCTGATAATTCTTAATAATTATCTTTCTCCCTCATATTTATGATGAAATATTAAAATAATGAACTAATCTAATTATAATTGAATTATATTAAATACACATTTCAATCAAAATATATATATATATATATATATATATATATATATATATATATATATATATATATATATATATATATATATATATATATATATATATATATATATAATATAATATATATAAAAAAGTAAAATTAAAATAAATAAAAAATCAACATAAATGTTAAAATTAACTCAAATTTTAGAGATAATCCAAATCAATCTTAATTGAACCACACCTTACTTGAGTGATTCAACCACACCTGAGTTGAAACGTGATTCCACCACACAATAATTTGAAAAGATTTTTGTTTTTTTGTGAAAGTGAATCGGGGATAAATTAGGGTTTTATGAAAATGGACAAAGATAAATCAACTTCGGTAGAGTTTATCTATGCGTTGTTTTACTAGATTTATCTTACTCAACCTACTTTTACAATGTTAGGATACCTCCCTATACAATTTATAATGTTAGGGTACCTCCCTATATCATTTATAGATAAGATTTTCAAGCAGATATCTGACACACCTGATAAACTAGCCTCTGTTATCTTTTAGAATGGATTTCATTCAGTATTCTGTCTATTAGTTTTTCATTAATAATTATCTTTCTCTCATATTATTATCTTTCTCTCTCATATTAGACAATGAATCAATTTTAATCTATCAAATGATTCTTAATAATTAAGATTTTTTATTGAAACATCTAATTGGCATTAACATAAAATAAATTTTAATTTAATTAATATTATTAAAATATTACAAATATTTTATTATCTTTCTAACCTATAGAATTGCATTGGAGGGAGTTTCACAGAAGATTAATTTAATTTTATAAGAACAAATAATATTTCAATATATATTTATAAAATTTATTTTGAATATAATTTTTTTTAATATAATTATAATCAAAATTCTAAACCCCAAATTTCAAAAAAAAAAAAAAAAAACCTTTATACTCACTCAACAACACAACCCATTTCCATTTCTGCATTAAAAAAGTTGACAAGGGAAAAACAAAAGATAACAGAGCATACTCAAAATTCTGGACAAGAAATTTTCAATGAACAAATTGGAGAATTGTGAGTGAAAAAATAAACATAACCCATTTGAAATTTGCATTTGCATGCAACCAATGCAATGACACTGTTAAAACATAAGAAAACAACATAACAATAAAAGGGTGAGTGAAATCAAACCAATCCAACACAAAATCAGCATTTGTTTTACAAATGTAGTTTGTCAAATGTTCAATTTTTGATAACATGTCTAATACCCAGAAGAGTAAACGAGTGTGTTTTAAGACAATATAATTTTGAAGTATAAAAAAGACTATAATTTTTTATGAGAATGTACCTTATGAGAATGAGACACCGATCTGAGACCACGAGAATGAAAAGTTGATACAGACAACCTGCGCAACTGTGTCTTATTGTTAGTGAAGAGAGAAACATTATATGCTCACTTGTTTATTTCTATTTAGTTTTTTTATATTTTTATTGAATGGTTGGCGATCTTTGAAGTCACACATTTAGATAAATAATTAAGATCGGATGGTTTGTATTAACTGAATTTTAATCTATTTAATTTTTTAAAAATTACATTGATTAAATTTCCATTCTTAAAAATTAAGGTTTTTTATTGAGAAATTCATTTGACAATCACATAAAATAATATTTAAAATTATAAAAATATTATCAAGTGAAAACACCACAAACATCACATTTCTCATTTACATTATTTATTAGATAACAATGTCTAAATAAGATAAGATGATAACAGCAAATGAAATCTCAAACTATTCAATTTTTTTAAACAGATAAGATTTTTTAACATTTACTTATCATCTGACTGACACATTGATCTGTTATTATTTCTAATGTATTCCCTCATCTCTATTCTTTAATATATTTTATTAACATTTTTAAGGTAATCAGATTAGACAATCAACCCTGATAAATTTTATCAGAGGGTTAACAACAAATAAAATCTTAATTTATTTAATTTTTCTTAATAGATAAGATTTTCTGACACTTATTCATTCAGTTTTAATCACAGCCAATCAATAAATTTTAATTTATCAGATCATTCTTAAGAATTATCTTTCTCCCTCCCCTCATATTAGACTATCAACAATTAATAAATTTTAATTCATCTCACGATTCTTAATAATTAAGGTTTTTTATTAAGAAATCTAATTGAAAATCACATAAATTAAATTTTATAAAAAATTTAATCTAATTTGAATCTATTCATATTTTTTATTTGAACTTTATTTAATTAAAGATGAATTGAGTAATTAGCTTTTAGAGTAATATACAATGATCTTTTAAAATAAAAATAAAAATTCATTCATAATGATTTTTTAAATAATAAAAAGAAAGTCATACATATTTGCAAATACTAATAATTAATTTGAAAAAGTAAAAAAAAGTAAGAAAATAATTAGTGATATTTATCAACAAAAAGCATGAAATTGCATCTAGGAATGACAATGGGCAGAGTTTAAAAATTACATTGATTAAATTTCCATTTTTAAAAATGAAGGTTTTTTATTGAGAAATTCATTTGACAATCACATAAAATAATATTTAAAATTATAAAAATATTATCAAGGGGAAATTTCACCAACATCATATTTCTCATTTACATTATTTATTATTTATTGGATAACAATCTTTAAATAACATCAGATGATAACAGCAAATGAAATCTCAAACTATTCAATTTTTCTAAACAGATAAGATTTTTTAACACTTATTGACCATCTGACTGATCTGTTATTATTTCTAATGGATTCCCTTATCTCTATTCTTTAATATATTTTATTGACATTTTTAAGATAATCAGATTAGACAATGATAAATTTTATCAGAGGTTAACAACAAATAAAATCTTAATTTATTTAATTTTTCTTAATAGATAAGATTTTCTGACACTTAACTAATAATTTAACTGCTACACCAATAGTTTTTCATGCAGTTTTAATCACAGCCAATCAATAAATTTTAATTTATCAGATCATTCTTAAGAATTATCTTTCTCCCTCCCCTCATATTAGACTATCAACAATTAATAAATTTTAATTTATCTCATGATTCTTAATAATTAAGGTTTTTTTATTAAGAAATCTAATTGAAAATCACATAAATTAAATTTTATAAAAAATTTAATCTAATTTGAATCTATTCATATTTTTTATTTGAACTTTATCTAATTAAAGATGAATTGAGTAATTAGCTTTTAGAGTAATATATAATGATCTTTTAAAATAAAAATAAAAATTCATTCATAATGATTTTTTAAATAATAAAAAGAAAGTGATACATATTTGCAAATACTAATAATTAATTTGAAAAAGTAAAAAAAGTAAGAAAATAATTAGTGATATTTATCAACAAAAAGCATGAAATTGCATCTAGGAATGACAATGGGCAGAGTTTGGGCAGAGTTTAAAAATTACATTGAT